>NC_090650.1:132094629-132416712 GCF_040937935.1 Hyperolius riggenbachi | reverse complement strand
AGGGTTACACAGAGCTTTAAAGTTCCTGGACAGAACTGCAGACGCATCCGAAGCTGACATAGATACATTTATGTAAACAAAATGTATCTAAGTGTGGCATGTGACTCACTCTGTCTGACTGAGAAGGAGCTGGAGGACAGCCAAAGAGTGTGTAACATTTATCACTTGTTACATTCTATTTAGTTAAATGTATCTATCTGAACTTCTGCATATCTCTCCACGGAACTTTAAACCTCTGTGTTTAACCCTTCCAATGCTGGTCTAGTAAAAAAAAATGCTGGTTGCATATAATATGCTGTAAATAATGTTTTAGAGCAAAGTTGAAATGCAGGGTTATATTCCGCTTTAAGACAAGTTACTATAGGGTCACAAATCAGATGATCAGAGAACTTTAAATATTTTACTGAATAATTACTTATAACTTAATTCAAGTGACAAATGGAATAGGACTGGTTATTGTAAGCAACCTGACACTGTCCCCTTTATAGTATAGTATAGCATATTCTGTGGAATTCTTAACCATTCATTGCAGCAAACACTCCTTGGTGAAACTCTTGTGGTATGTGTATATCCACAGATTCCATGGAAGAAACTGACAGGCATTTAGACTTTTTAATTGATTCACAACATCAAGCTGAGCTAACATCTGAGTCTGAGGAGAAATCTTACTGGGACTTCTTCACAAGTTTAATTTCACATTTCAGAAAGGTTAAAGAATGGAGCAGTACCTTGTCATCTAATTTCCGGGCACTGAAGGAAAGTTCAACGTAGTCATCGTTCCCAGATAGCTCTTCTGCAATCACCTGCAAGAAAGTTTTATTTATTATTAACGTTTTTATTTATTTGCGTTATGCACTCTTAGCCACACTTTAACCAATTTGTACAGAGCTAAGTGCAGTTATGAGTCTGAGGAAAAGCTTTGACTTCATCTGACCTCAATATATAAATGGGATTTGTAAGAAGGTCACATGACCCTGAGTGTGGAGAACAATATTTCCTACATAATACAACCAGAAATACTTTTATCTTGAGGTATGAAAACAAATGTGTCATGTGGGGATATGTTAAGAAAATCCAGTTATGTATATATAAATTTATAGAATGAAATCACACTTGGAACACTGCGCTCATATAAGGGACTACTCAATCCTCAAGGAATTTATGCTGTGAATCAATTTACAATGTCATGCTAAAGTCCATGTACAAGCACCAAATAACCAATAGGGTGCTGCTATATTCAATATACACAATATAGAATAAAATCACACTTGGAAAACTGCACTCATATAGAGGACTCCTCAATCCTCAAGGAAATTGTACCGTGAGTCAGTTAAGAATTTGTGCAAAAGTCCATGTCCAAGCACCACATACACACTACAGTCCTATATCATGTAACAGGTGTGGAGTGCTGCTATTCAGTGTTTACCACTCATAGACATAAATAGAAGATAATAGCTGCGCTTCTGTTTGTGCTTGTGTTTCTTCCGGTATAACACAATCAACGGGTAATACAACACCACCACACCCCCCCCCCCCGTCAGGTGGGGAATCACCGGATGCGGACTCACCCAGAGGGCCCCTGAAGAGTTGCCATAGCAACGAAACGTTGGACGGAGTCGCGGCGTAACGTCAGCACGAATGTCTGGTCGGACGCGACCGGTGGTATTCGCGTAGGAGCTGTTTTTATTCCTTCCAGTGAGCAGTATTAGCACTGATAGTGGGAGTGACATCTGTGGACACCGGACAGGCTGTTAGGTGGTCCCTGGGTGCTCTAACCACCCCAGCTAAGTGCATTACTTTGCTTTAAGTGATCCCTAATTGCTCAGATTGAGTTGTTACCATCCCATGTTGGGAACACTTATTACTGGAACTTTTTTACGTTTTTGCTGATCATTCTTGCATATATATGCATATTTTAAAACGAATAAAGCCATAAGTAGACTTTTACGCGATGAGGAGTCTCCATTGTTATTACAAACAGCTGGTGATGAACTTGAGTCCCTGAAGGACCGTACGGGAGGTGCCAGAGAGGCTGTGGGGTGGCCAATACCCCAAACACGACATCGGGCCCTGAAGGCCGCACCATCCGGTGAGTCCCCACCTGACCGGGGGGGGGGGGGGGGTGTTGTATTACCCGTTGATTGTTCTATACTGGAAGAAACACAAGCACAAACAGAAGCGCAGCTATTATCTTCTATTTATGTATATATCAATCATGAACTATTTTCCTACTTGCTTAGACATGCATTATTTATGAGTAATTATAATTATCACATACAATTTCTAATAAGTGCCATTACTTGTAAATTATTCTTGTGGTGCTGTGTGATGCCTTATCCTTTGCTGGCATGATTTGGCTGGCTCCCAATGGGTGATTGACACCTCACTGACGATTGGACAGTTTGGTAGCGCTTTTTGAGATGGGAATGAATTATGGTTTATTTATCCATTAATGGCTGTCATCCTCTGTCTATCCTTCACTGTATTTATCTGCAACTGACAGGCACACTCAGCATTTTGTCAGCCTTGCCATTGTGTGTACATTAATTGCTGTCTGTGCCTATTAATTAAAGGATACATCCATTAAAAGCCATCTATTTCTGCCCAGCATTCTCTCCATGATTTACGGGTTTGTAAGAATGAATTTATATGCTAAGGAATAACGTAGTCACAACAGTAAATTCCAAATATTATGATCCGCCTAGAGGTTCTAGGACTTTTGTAACTGCAGAAAGCATGGGATCACATATAAGGGTCATCGGGAAAGTAACAGCTATTTTCATTTAATACACTTATTTCATTTAATCAAAAAAGGAAACATTTTTTTCTTTATTTTACACACTCCTCCCCCACATGTTAATGCTGCTGAACAAATAGTTACTGGCATTCTGCAGTGATGTAACAAGTGGCACAGAGAGGTTAACTTCATGGATACAAGCAAGGCTTGATTTAAGCCAAGGCCACCTAGGCCATGGCTTAGGGCACCAGACAAGCAAGGGCAGCAAAGCAGCAGGCTAAACTGGTACAGCATTTGCAAGCTTGCAAATGCTGCAATGCAGGAAGATCAGGCGAACGCCTGACCGTGGTACTCTGCTGCTAGCCGCCAGTGCAGCAGCCACCTTGCTCTCTGTGCACATTTGCATTGTGGCCAGTGGCTATAGACTTGGACAGCATTGAAGACAGAAAGGAAGAGGAAGCTTCTGCACTGGAGATGAGTGGAGAAATGAGTGACACTGATGGCTGCTGTGATGTGAAGGCAAGCTGGCTACTTATACTGAAAAGGGGGGTGGGAAAAGGAGAAATAAAGGGAGTCATCTGGCTACCTATAGTGGAAGGAAAGGGGGGAGGGGTCATCTGGCGACCTATACTGGAGGGAAGGGGGGAGGGGTCATCTCGCTACCTATACTGAAGGGGGGCGGCTGGTGACAGTGGCCTTAGGTGGTAAGGAGTACAAATCCGGACCTGGATACAAGTTACATTACACAGAAAGGAAATTTTCCGTGACAGATAAAAAAAGCAAACAGCTGTTACTTTCCAGAAGATCCTCATATTTTAATAACAGCATTTTTTTGTCCTTTTGAAAACATGTTTGCATGGTTTTGTGTATACTTAAAGAGAAACTCCAACCTAGAATTGAACTTTATCCCAATCAGTAGCTGATACCCCCTTTTACATGAGAAATAAAATGCTTTTCACAAACAGACCATCAGGGGGCGCTGTATGACTGATTTTGTGCTGAAACCCCTCTCACAAGAAGCTCTGAGTACCACAGTACTCTGGGCAAACTGCCACAATGTAACAATGTTCACAGACAGGAATTAGCTGTTTACAGCTGTCTCTAAAAGCCAAAACAGCTAGGAGCAGCTACATAACCTGCCCACAGTAAAAATGTCACCATGTAATAAATGTCAGAATGTAAATCGGGGAGAGGAAAGATTTTACAATGAGCAAACACTGACTAAATCATTTATACATAATTATTGTAAAAATGAAGCACTTTTTTACTACATTATTTTCACTGGAGTTCCTCTTTAATTGTCCATAATGTGAGTACACCCTTGAAATTTAAATAGCACATTTCCAAAGATGAAAAGATCACGGATTGTTATCATCGTCATTAATGATTTGCTAACTATATTAAACCCACTTCTGTTTCCGCAAGTGGTATGATATCAGATCAGCTATTAATGGCACCAAGCTTGTCATATATCAATACAAACTGACTCAGGAATCATACGGAAAGCCATCTTGTACTGAAAGCTCAGTGAACAGATTGCTCTCATGCTGGCAGGGTCAAGTGCTAAGCATTCGTCTGGGTGTTTTTCACATTCCCTGGGATGAACCCAGCTGACAAGAGGCAGAAGTCTGGAAGGGACAAATGAGCTGCTGTTTTTGTACCTTTTTCTTTGTTGGCTGTGGAAGAAGATCTACGGTTTACATTGTTATTACTGATGTAGCTGTGCTTGACACCACAAAGCAAAGCTGTCTGATTAGCAGTATAAAGTAACTTGTTTCATGACTTTGCTGGCATCACTTGTGTGGATATCTAGCGGTCTCCAGTAAAGCAATCAGAACCATTACGTGAGATCAACTTGAGGCCATCATACACTATAAGCAGAGATGGATTAAGATGTAATGGGGCAAGATAGTAGTTGTGGGGTCCCCTTGTGGTGTATTTGGCAAGCTGAAGTGGAAAGAGGACAGACATAAGGTGGCATGTGGGCCCCTTGACACCCACTAGTCCCCAGGCACCTGCATAGCTTGCCCAGTGGATAATCCTGCTCTGACTGTAAGACATATTAAATATATTAGACACTAGAATCGTGTCTCCCAAACAGGGCCAGCGCTACCATAGAGGCAAAGGAGGCAGCTGCCCCAGGGCCGCAGAGCTTTTAGGGGCCCCTCAGTGGCTACAAGAGGAAAAAAAATTTCAAATCGGCCTTATAGTTTTTGAGAAAATCGATTTTAAAGTTTCAAAGGAAAAAAAAAATCACATTTAAAAACTTGCTGACTTTAATGGTTAATAGCAAATCCATCTTAAATGCTAGAAACCCTAAATTTGCAGGATATGTTAAAGGGAAGGTCCAAGCAAAAAAAAAAAATGAGATTCACTTACCTGGGGCTTCTACCAGCCCCATGCAGCCATCCTGTGCCCTCGTAGTCACTCACTGCTGCTCCAGTCCCCCGCTGGCAGCTTTCTGACCTCGGAGGTCAGGGCCAAATTGCGTACATTTTTACACATTCCCGCTAGTGCAGGAACATTAACACATACATTTTTACGCGTTAGTGGTGAAACGCGTAAATTTTTGTTACTGCACTAGCTGGAATGCGTAAAAATGTATGCAATGTGGCCCTGACCTCCGAGGTCAGAAAGCTGCCAGCGGGGAACTGGAGCAGCAGTGAGTGACTACAAGGGCACAGGATGGCTACATGGGGCTGGTAGAAGCCCCAGGTAAGTGAATCTCATTTTTTTTTTTTGCTTGAACCTTCCCTTTAAGGAGATCATTAGGAATAAGAGGAAAAAATTTTTTTTCAAAAAGACCTTATAATTTTTGAGAAAATCGTTTTTAAAGTTTCGAGGGAAAAAAGTATACTTTTAAATGCGGTAAATGTCACTTTTAGTAGCAAACCCAAGGGTAGTGTAATTTTACATGCATCAAACGAAAGCGCAATAAATTTCCTGATGAGGTTTCCAGGGGGTCTATACGCAGCCGCAATATGGCTGTATGAAGATCCCTGGCATTTTTTCCTATTTTCCCAATTTTTTTTTTATGTTTAGAGTGTGGGAATTTAAAAAAAAAAAAATTATGTGGGGTCCCCCGTCCTGAAACTTTTTAACCCCTTGTCCCCCATGCAGGCTGGGATAGCCAGAATGTGGAGCTCCGACCGATTGGGACTTCACACCCTGACTATACCAGCTGCAAAAAAGGTCCCCTAATGCCGATTTTTGTTCCGGGGTATATGTTGGGGGGGCCCCCCAGGTTTATTTTGCCCCGGGGCCCCATTGTTGCTTAAACCGGCCCTGCTCCCAAATGACTCTCTTCGACTGTCATCTCAGCTATTTATATAAAAGATATTATGATAATACTGCCTTCTATTTATAACCAGAGCTTGGCCAGTCAGCAGTAAACAGCCTGAGAATGCTTTGTGTGCTTATTGGCCAGAACCACTGGACAATATAAATTCAGCAATCTCATATACAATATAGATTGCAGTTAGATAGAGAAATCACAGAGTCAGTTTGAGACTGATCATCATCGGAGGAATAGGGTCTCAGTCTCTGAAACATCTTATCTTCTTTTCCGGACACATTACTAGATATGTATGAGGCTTAGGGCTGGGGCCCACTAGAAATCACAATCACTAAGCACTTTTAGTAGCAATTTTAGCAGTATTTTCCAGAAGCGATTTCTGGTGATTTTAAAGTGCTTTGAATTTAAAGGACCACTATCGCAAAAAATTTGAAAATTTAGAATACATGTTAACACATACAAATAGGAAGTACATTTCTTCCAGAGTAAAATGAGCCATAAATGACTTCTCTCCTATGTTGCTGTCACTTACAGTAGGTAGTAGAAATCTGACAGAAGGCAGCCAGAAGGCTTTACACTGAAGCAAGAAGCTTTCCACGGAAGAACAAAGTCCTCTGTTTAACTGTTCAAATGCTGTTTTGCTACAATTTTTTTTTGTTGCAGTAATAGGTTTAACCACTTCAGGACCATCGGCTTACACCCCTTAGTGACCAGGCTATTTTTTATAATTTTGTGCTCTGCAGCTTTAATAGCTCGCTGCAGAGCCATACAACTTAGCACACAAGTGAATCCCCCCTTTTCTGCCCATCAACAGAGATTTCTGTTGGTGGGCTCCTCTGATCGCTGTTGCCATGTTTATTTTTTTTTTTTATTACTTTATTTGTAATTTTTTTTTTTTATAAAATTCGCCATTTTTGTATTTCTTTTATTTCCCCCCTCCCTTCCTCCCCCCGTCAGCCAGTCACAGCAATACTCTCTTATACATATCAGTCTATGAGAGGGAATTGTGATCGGAGCCTCTCTAGGGGACAGCCGAGTAACACGGCTGTCTCCAGTACAGCGCTGCAGTAGATCGCAGCGCTGAACAATGTAAATAGATGACCGTCTAATAGTCTGGCCACTGGTAGACTGATGACGGTGCAGAGCTCTGTCACTGAAGTGGGGATGCGCGCGCATCGGCGCAGGCAATCCCCTGTAAAACCCCGCCCCAGGACTTGACGCCTTTCAGCGTTAAGTGGTCTTGGGGCTGGCATCTTCCCGACGCCCATCGGCGTTAGGCCATCAGGAAGAGGTGAAAGAGAGCTCGAGGTGGGCTCATAAAATAAAAAAATAAAACACTAGGCTATCTAATTCGGGGGGCTGTTCGAATCAAGTAGCCTCAAAACCGCCACTCTTGTTAGCCGCACCTGTGGGCCGCACTGGCCCACTTTCACTTTTGTGACCTCTGGGTCACGACGCTGGAAAGAGAAATTGTGTCTCTCATTCACAGTGTGCAGGGAGGCAGGGGGGGGGGGGGGGGGGGGGGGGTCGTGGCCAGGGAGAGAGCGCTACCCAATGGCAACTCTGGAAAGCCTGCAGGAATGACCCTAGTGGGCGTTTTGAGCAGGGAATCCCTCTCCCCCATGTTTACCTCCTAGACAGCGACAAATAATTACAATTTTGCTAATCTCCGGGAGCCATAGTGCGGCGGCTGTCATGAGGCAGAGAACATGCCGCTGTGTCCCATCCCCCCCCCCCCCCCCCCCCACGAACCGGCTCAGGTTCTCTTTAAGGCTGTAAATAATCGTTTAGAGCAAAGAAGAAGAAATGCTGAGTTTCATACCACTTTAATTAGTCATTTTCCTCTCTACATAAGGCACTGTAAGTCTAGGCAAGGATCATTCTGTATTCTGAGTCAGTTGCTGTGCTGTGAATCAGAAAGTCAGTAACAATTGCTTAAAAAGACAATTGCTGTTATCTAGCTCATTTGAAAGTCTTTTGAAGGGACAGAGAGGATTCGGGAGGCAGACTGTGCTTGCTGTTGTGTGCTGCCATTGCAGTTAAAGCACTGAGAGATACTGTACTTCTCAGACTCAAAGACAGCTGTAGTAAAGATTGTCAGTCAGTGTTTCTGCAGATTATCAGAGCTTTGCCATACTTTTTCCCATCAATCTTGCAGTCATGTTCAGTTATCTGTCTTTTTGTAATGTTTAATTATTTTTCCATTATTTGTACCCATTCTTTACAGTATTTATCAGACATATAGCATTTTTCTGTAGTGGAAGAATTATCAGAAAAGTGATTAATGAGTAACATAGTGGGTTTTTGAGGTTAATCTCTCATTCCCTGCAAAACTTTGGGCTTTACACTGTAACACTAGTATTTTTCTGTGCTATGTGGAATACTCAGGCAAGTCTTTGCTTCCAGTCACATGGCATTCACTTATTTATTTATTTATTATATATATTTATAAAGCACCAACATATTACGCAGTGCTGGACATTAGTTAAGGTTACAGACAATATTTAGAGGTGACATACAGCAATATGACAATACAGGAATACATGCAATCCAGATCACGTAGCACAGTATGAGTACATGGTAAAGCTTAGTCAGTCACTGGATGGGAGCGTGGTGATTAGGCAAGTCGAGTTCACTCAGATCCATAGGATGGGTGCACGATAATGAAGGTGCATGTAGAAACAAGACTCCAGGAGCGCCAACCAAAAGTCAAAAGTACAGTGTGCCAAAGGTCCTCACCCCAGTACCAAGGGGTCACAATAGTCCAATATCTGTAAAGGACCGGCATCACACGATGTATTATAGCTCAGTAGTAATTTATTGCAGCATCTCAGCAATCATCAGCAACGACAGCCTGCTGTTTCGGCCTTATGGCCTTTGTCAAGTTGCACAAGAGATGATCTCTTGTTATCTAGCTCATTTGAAAGTCTTTTGAAGGGACAGAGAGGATTCGGGAGGCAGACTGTGCTTGCTGTTGTGTGCTGCCATTGCAGTTAAAGCACTGAGAGATACTGTACTTGTCAGACTCAAAGACAGCTGTAGTAAAGATTGTCAGTCAGTGTTTCTGCAGATTATCAGAGCTTTGCCATACTTTGGGTGCACGATAATAATGGTGCATGTAGAAACAAGACTCCAGGAGCGCCAACCAAAAGTCAAAAGTACAGTGTGCCAAAGGTCCTCACCCCAGTACCAAGGGGTCACAATAGTCCAATATCTGTAAAGGACCGGCATCACATGATGTATTATAGCTCAGTAGTAATTTATTGCAGCATCTCAGCAATCATCAGCAACGACAGCCTGCTGTTTTGTCCTTACAGCCTATGTCAAGTTGCACAAGAGATGATCTCTTGTGCAACTTGACAAAGGTCGTAAGGCGGAAACAGCGGACTGTCGTTGCTGATGATTGCTGAGATGCTGCAATAAATTACTACTGAGCTATAATCAGGGGTGCATCTAGCCATTTTGTCACTCCAGGCGAGAAAACCTGTGGTGCCCCCACATAATCGTAATTCAGATTAGTTTCACCAGAAAATAATCGTAATGTGGCAGTGTTTCACCAGAAAATACACTTATTGCAGCAGCATTTTTTCACCAGAATTCAATCGTAAGGCGGCAGCGTTTTGTCAGAAAATAATCGTAATGTGGAATCGTTTCACCAGAAAATAATTGTAATGGGGAAACGTTATGTCAGAAAATAATCGTAATGCGGAAGCTTTTCACCAGAAAATACACATAATCCGGGCAGAGGGAAAGAGAAGAGGGGGAGTGGCAGCATAAGATGAAAGAGGGGGGCAGAGGAACAAAGAGGGGGAGGGAGAGACAGCATAAGATGGAAGAGAGTCCAGAGGAACAAAGAGGGGAAAGGAAAGAGACAGCATAAGATGGAAGAGAGGGTAGAGGAACAGAGAGGGGAGAGGGAGAGGCAGCACTAAAGCACATGTTTACAGCTTTACCAGCCTACAGCCTAACCAGCTTTTAAAGAAAACTCTAGAATCAAAAGAGCAGGGCACATTCTACCAATTATAACAGTAATGGGAGTCTGCACACAGGACAGGAAGTGTTCTCAGCATACCTCCTCTTCTGCCTGTGCATGCAGCTTATCATCTCTGGAGCAGAAACTTCCTGGCTCCCGGAGCTGTGTTGATGTCTTGTGCGGGGGGTGGGGCTCCAACAGGACACTTCACATTCTTCTCTCTGTGACTGCATCTGCCCCCTTGCTGTCTCGCTCCAGTGTCTGTGTGCAGCCAGTGACAAAGGTAGGGGGTCAGACTGTCGGGGGCATAAGCTGGCTGACCGCTGGCTCCTGGTTTGACTGGCAGGGGGCGGAGTTAAACGCAGGGCCACATGAGGTAAACACTTTACCCGTGTAGCTACTGAGAAGAAGGGGGCGGCTTTAAAGGAGGAGCCTAGCGGAGAAGAGCAGTATTAATTGCTTTATTGGCTGGGGAGAAGGAGGGGGCATCTATGGAGGTGGAGGCACTGCTGAGCACATGGGGGTAGCGTGCCGAGCACCGGAGTCGGGAGGTTATATTATATATTTTTTTTAAAAAAAATATGGTCTCGGTAGCAGCAGTGGGGGAATGCGCCTGACCACCTCATGGCGCCCCAGGCAACCGCCTATACTTGCCTGGTGGGTGAGATGCCCCTGGCTATAATACATTGTGTGGTGCCGGTCCTTTACAGATATTGGTAATGAAGGTGCATGAATTGGTAGGAGACATAAAGAGAAGGACCCTGCCCGAAGGTTTACAATCTAGAGGGAGAGGTAAGGACACGAAAGGTAGGGGACTTCATGACATTCACTTCATGAAGCCACACAGTAGCACTAGTATTTTTCTATACTCTGTGGAATACTCAGGCAAGCCTTTGCTGCCAGTCACATGACATTCACTCCATGAAGCCACATGGGGTTCATTTTACATTTTTTTCAAGTTATTGTACTTCATTGTACCAAGCATGTTGACAGCTCTCTACCAACTATTCCTCTTTCATGCGTTTATTTCCATGGTACAGTGTTACCCCATTTTTCCTCTGATATTCTTAAATGTTTCAGATAAAATCATGAGGCAGAAACAAATCAAGGAGAACCACTGCTGGATAGGATGGGGTGTGTTACACAGACCCATAGTGCACACAACTTTGTGAGAAGCACAAGCAGTAGAACTGGGCAATACCAAAAAGACCACAAGGGGGCCCAAAATCTACTACTTTGCCTAGGGCCCATTACATCTTAATCCATTTCTGCCCATTATACAACACCAACAGCAGACAGAGGCAGTACCTGACTGGGCCACCCAGTAGCGATCTCTTAATCTTCATTCCCATTAGCAGTGGAAAAAAGCCAGCAGAGTGCTGCGAAACAAGCACTGAGACGCTGAACTACTGTGCCAGTGACAGCGGCGCTTCACGCAGGCGCAGTAAGGACGGCCTCGAGGTCGTCCTCTGCACCATGCAGGGCGCCGGAGAGCGGAGCCGTCAGCATGGGACAGTCTGCTGCAAGGGGCTGGAGAAAGCCCCAGGTAAGGAAAGCTGTTTTTTTATTTTTAACCTGATGATTCCTTTAATGTATTCAATGAAAATGGTGGGTACTTTCTGGGTGACCTTCATATATAAAAAATGAATAAAATAAAGCTTCTTTTCCAAAAACATTGAAAAACTTGATCCAAAGGTTGTCAGGGAAAATATAACCTATTTATGTGTTCCCTAATGGATTAACCCTTATGACAGGATAAAATATTAAATTTAATTGTTCATATTAAAAAGATAGGGTACAAACATATAACTTGTTAACATAATACACTCCCATATAGGGCAGATCACATTGAAACTACAAGGCAGATCCAAGCTCCATATATACTTTAGTCTGGAGGGTTGGTAAAACGGCCCCTAGGCCTTCAATATGGTAGCACAGGCTCCAGAAAAAAAGATCTCTGCTCTGTAAGTCGTAACTATAACATCAAATAGGAGTAAACAGATAAAGTACGAGTTCCGTACAAAGCGCTAAAAACAAACATGTTTCATCTATACGGCTTTGTCAAGGTGTGCGATCTCAGCAACAAACAATGGCCCCCAACCACCCACCATTACCCCACAAAAAATGATGAGAAAGGCTGGAAAATGTGCCAAAACACCCCAAATGTACAATCATACTTGGCATTTTTCATGCAAAGGCTGCTGCACTCCTTCAGCATGGTGGAACTTTTTGTACAATGTCATGGCAACACTACTCCAAACAAAGAACACAGGGCCAGATTTATCAAAGCATTACTGACAGATTTTTCTTCTTAAACTGTTCTAACCAGCAGGGAAAACAGTTCTGCATGATAATAAGAACCTTCTTAAATCCTAGGTAATAGTGGCAGTTTAGCATGAATTTCCAAAGCAGCACTACAGTTAAGAAAAGTGCAAATCCATCCCTAAACTGCTGCTGATTAAAAAGTGCTTCATAGCAGTTCTACAGATAATGCAGAGTGCAGGTTAGACATGATATGTGAGGTGCTGATCCCTCCTGCTGAATTCCTCCACAGAGCCTGCTGGTATCAATATAGCAGATGTATTGGTTACCTCAGCAACAGCAATTCCCTTCACACACTGCACTGTCTGAGAGACCGTCCTAGCTCCTCCTATTTTATAACAGTTTTAGAAGGAATCTGCACTATCTACTGATTTCTTAAGATGTCTGAGACAGTTCTGCATGGATTTCTAAAAAAACTACCAATATTTTTTCTCAGACACTCTTGATAAATGTCCCCCACAGAGTACTGTTGCACAGAAGAGCAATTCAAACTTACTGACAGTTTGGGAAATTATTATCTGGCTGAAATTCAAAAATGATAAAAAATACAAAAAAAAAACAAACAAAAACTTTTCATTTCAAAAAGACTTGTATGGCACCAGCATATGTTTATGGCAATTTTGTGGTTAATGAAATTACCCTTCAAAAGTTGCCTCCTCCGATGTAGTATCTGCAGTACATATTATCAGCTGCTCTAAACTTTCCATTGATTTAAATTCCCCAAATCACAACTGTGTGATTAAACGATTAAATAAAAAAAATAAAAAAACAGGAAGAATTATTATCAATAATATAATTTGTACACAGCCCACATCTCTCCCCTTGTGTTTCAGTTGACACATAACGTTCTAAACTGTCCTAAGACTAAAACAGGTTTAAAGCTTCTCTAGAGGGAATGTCAATATATCTTCTGAGCACGGTGATCAAACATTATCATATTTATTCTTGCACCGTCTGCTTAGGAAGGTTAATTAGTAAAAGGGCAATGTCTCATTGATTGTATTGATCCAGGTTTCTCCAGTGGAAGCAGTTAGAAGGTTTCATTTAAAATGAAATCCTGTGTTCATAATAGAAAATTATTTGGAAGAATATTAAATATTTTTGTAACACCACCTTAGTTGTAGAATCACAATTCTTGCCCCTAACATGCCAGATCAACCAATTCTTCTATCAACTTTGGGCAGTTTATCAAAAGATTGACTGGGCATGTTGGAAGATCTTTGTGGAGCATGCAGATGGAGCAGTGGTAAGGGGTAGATGCTGCATGGCACGATATTGAGCTAAATAGAAACATGAGCAGTGCAATTTTCTACTTAATTTCTGCTGAAATCTAATTGAGATCAAGTGGGCAAAGTAGTATAGAATTGATGGCGTGTACATCCAAAAAGGGGACCCAGAAATTTTGGTGCCAGAAATAGCCTCTAGAAGAATATCGGTATCTTTATTGAAATTTTACTATTTTGCAGTGTTAATATTGATATTTCACTATTTTGCAGTGTTAATATGGTTTATAAAAACTAGGTAAATGTTACCAATGTTTTACTACAGCTAAAGCTAACTCTACAAAGTCCACCCTCTGACGCTGCCTAACCCTAACCAGCCCCCTTCCGATGCCTAACTCTAACCAACCCCCTGCTGATGCCTAACCCTAATCAACTCACTCCAATATCTAACTCTAACCAATCCCCTGGTCAATGCCTAACCTTAAACCCCCCCTCTTTCCCCCCACACATGCATAACCTTTAAAGCCCCCTCACCGGTTCCTAACCTTACAAAAATTCCCCACCAAGGCCTAACTTTAACCACCACCCCACCATAAACTCGGCACAAAAACAAATTAACTTCCACATCTTCCTGCTTCCCTGATTGTTAGCCTGGCAGGCAGTACTGCGCCGGGAGCTAAACAGCTACACAAGGCCAGATTTATATTTTTCCCCTACGTAGGCCAACCTTCTTGTGGCTCCCTTTATACATGCAACAGCCCCATTCCCATTTCTTGTGCTGCTCCCTCTTACATGTGTAACACCAATGTGAAGCAGTCCTTCTCTTTTAAGTACTGCTGTCCCCTTCTTCTATGTGTTGTGCCTATTTGGAGCCTAATCCTTCATATAAAGCCACTCCTCATCCATGCTCAGCTCCCCCCCCCCTTGGGTAGCAGCTGCCCAAGGCCAGAGCCTTTGTGGCCTTTCCAGAAATCTAACCCTGCAACTACAACCTTAAATGGAAATGTTCTTAACAGATTATTTTGAGGGACAGTGATTGAAAATGTGTCCATGGCTTAAAGGACACCTGAAGCGAGAGGGATATGGAAGCTGCCATATTTATTTCCTTTTAAACAATACCACTTGCAGTCCTGCTGGTCTCTTTGGCCGCAGTATTGTCTGAATCACACACCTAAAACAAGCATGTGGGTAATCCAGTCAGACTTCAGTCAGAAACATCAGATCTGCATACTTGTTCAGGGGCTGTGACTAAAAGTATTAGAGGCAGAGGATAAACAGGATAGTCAGGCAATTTGCATGGGTTAATAGGAAATAAATATGGCAGCCTTCTTATCCCTCTCATTTCAGGTGTCCTTTAACCTTCCTGGCGGTAAGCCCTAGCTGAGCTCGGGCTATGCCGCGCAGGAAGATATCTCAGTCCCTGGTGGGGCGATTTGGTCCATTTAACGTGCTGTACGCGCAGCTAGCACTTTGCTAGCCGCGTGTACAGCTTGATCGCTGCCGCTCTGCGGCGATCGCCCGCACGCAGCGGCGGAAGAGGGCCCCCGCCAGAGCCCTGCACTGCACGGACCAATGAGTTCCAGGCAGCGCTATGGGCTGGATCGGAGGCGTCTGACGTCAGGATGTCGGCTGACGTCCATGACATCATTCCGATCGTCGCCATGGCGACAGGAGCAGCCAAACAGGGGAGCGCGTTATATACGCATTCCCCTGTTTGCTATTGATGCCGGCGAGGATCGCTCTAGAGGGACACATGCGTCCTATAGTGGTGTTTCATGTAGCTACCACTCTGGTAGCTTTACATGAAACACAAAAAAAAATTAAAAAAAAAAAGGATTTCTGCCTGTTTTGCAGAAAAATTAAACCGCCAGGAAGGTTAAGTACGGAGTAATTTCTTTGAGTAAACCTTGTGAGAAAATTGTCACAAGGATCACTAGTCTAGTGGTTTTTAACTTAACTGCAATCAGTAATGCAAGCTTAAGAGCCTAATTTTTACACATGTAGCCACACTAAACTAAAAGTACATTAACTATCTTTTTTAATTAAAGTGAACATAAAAGAACCAGTATGCATTAATCAAATACATTGCACAATTTAAATTATGCTGCAAGGTTTTGACCAAAATTTCCCAGACTTTGATACTGAGACACCTACCATTTACATCATCTGTCATGCAGCCTATAGCTCTATGTTAGCTTCTGCCAACAGGCTGGAACATAAAATGTAAGCTGTGCACTTAAACTACTGTTATTTTACTAGTCAACCATGGATGTAAATATTGTCTGGAACAATACATCTAATTGTTATTAATTTATCCCTGGGACTCCAGCAATGACAATGGACGCTGTCAATGGGTGTTTAGTTATAGTATAGCTAAGCACGGGAGGATACCTGGGGTTTTTGCTGTAGCAGGATAGCCAGGAACTGAGCTACAGTGTAGCTGAGGTTAGTAGGGAAGGAGGGAGTTAATGTTATGCATAGATAGGGAAGAGGTAATGTAATGTGAGAGTTGGGTTAGTGAAGTTGATAGTAGAATATCAGTACAATTACCAGAATTTTACTGTCAGCTTCCTCGGGCACCTAAATTACCAAACACCTTTTTTTCCATATACACAGTAGGAGCTGTCCAGTGCTGATACTGTTTTGTAACAGGATCAGTACACATATGAAACAAGTACTTTCTATACCCTCCTTTTTTTTCCCAAGTCAATCTCCTTTATGAAAATAGTGAGAATTTAGTCATAATGTTTCCATATGACAGAACCAAAGTTCAATTAATCCAAGCAGGTATGGACACTTTAGATCATAGTGCATACAGGAATATTCATCTGATCACCAGAAATCTTTTCACGGCCACAGAGGTACCCCTTTGCCATGGCACTGGACAGAATATTGACTAGGTGGCATGAATAGGTGGCAGGGCTGGTCACTCAGGGCACTCATGGGTGTGAAACTCCATCCCCCATACATGGGGGACACATTTCTGCCTACTTAATGCTGAAGGCCCTCTATCACCTCCTATACTGGGGGGCTGTCTGGATACTTATATTGGGTTCACCCTCTCTTGCCACATAATACTGTGGGCTTCTCCGGCCAACTTTAATGGGGTGGTCATATCGGACTACTGTTGGCTATCAACTACTGGGAGGGGGGGCATGTTACCTAACACTGGGGGAGTACCTCCAGCAGCCACATCACAACAGTGTGCCTGAGTCTGCAGTCCCCCCATCTCTCACCAGATCCCTTTGTTCTCACTCATTCCACAGCACCCTCTAACCAGCCTTCACTCTTTCCCCAGACCCTCAATAAAGGTGTGCACAGACATACAGTAACCGTTGTCCTTAACAATCGTACATTGTTTGTTAGGGCAACAGTTTTGGGCCTGCCCGCTATACAGACATGCGTTTCAACTATTTATCTGGTTAAGCAAAAGCGCAATAAGACATATTCACTAAATAGCGGTAAAATTGCCATGCCCAGCGCTACACATGCCAGTTGCATATTAGCACCTATCTAAATAATGTGCGTGTTGCTAGTGTAACATGCGCTACATAACTGAGGCTTCATACACATGGCAATTTTACCTCTGTTTAGTAAATATGCCCCAATGTGCTCATTTGTCACATGTTTGTTGGTATCGTTTAATGATTCATATGGAGGTCAAAATCCAGGGCGGCATCAGGTTTCAGGGTGTTGTGAAATCTAAGGCTGGCCCTGCTAGGGGGGAACCTTCTGTGTTTAAGGATCCCTCCTGTAGCGTATTCTGTCAGTTGCAGTGGAGCTGCAAACAGACAGTTCTGGCTTATCTGCTTGCATTCGGTTGTGCATTTGCAATGGGTCTCATTGTCATTTGCAATTGCTCTGCAGTTCTGGGCAGCTCAGGATGCTGTCCTCATTCCACCAATTGCTTGTTGCAGCTGAGCTGCGGCCAGATAGGCCTGGATTTCCTGCATGCATGTTGTTACATAATTCATAATTGCATTCACAACCAGCTAGCAAATGGTAATCAAGCCAGCTCAGGATTGAGTGATTACCATTCAGCTGTGTGGCGATTTTCATACCTGCATCCATTGGCAGATGCCAGCATAAAGGTCTGCCTCCCATTTCATACCCCGCCCATCATAGTGGTCACTACGCTGATCTACTGGGCACCTTGTTATTCTGTATAGTTCTGTTATTGTAGTTCTATGCAACCTTATTACTTGTGCTTTAGCTAGTTCTTGATAAATATATATGCAGACTTGCTAATATATATTTATCCGTTAGTTGAGCTGTTTGTTATTTTTCTTATCATTGTGTATTGCCTAGTTCCATGCTTGATGGACGTTCGCTGCATCTGCGGTGGATCAGGGAAGTCCATTATCCAGATAACTTGGTTTCTGCCATCACCATGTTGGTGACTGGTAGTATTCCTGCTACTTAAGTTTCTGGGAATGTAACTATAGGCTGCAGTTGCTATTAGTTACGCTCTATACTGTAGTCTTGCCCGAGTGGATGCTTGCTGGTGATTGTTGTTAGCCAGCTTGCTCTGCTTCTGTGGACGTGACTGTGAGAATGACTGAATACTTGCTATCGCTAAGGCAGCACAGTGCAAACTAAGGCAGTGCAACATCGCACTGCGCTGCCATTGTGTTTTATTCATAGCGATATCGGAAGCCCAGAGCTGCAGTTGCTCTGGGCAGCCTGTGTAACCTCTTCCATTATCCAGCTCATAGCCTTGTTGTGCTGGGTGGTCAGAAAGTATGACCCCCCAGCATTACACTGTGGCTCTATAACTATTGCTGGTGTTTGGATGAAAAGGGTTGCATGCACTATAGGACAATAAACTATTGTTGAAACGGAAATGTGTGGACCTGCTTAGATTGATTTCGTCCCATGTTCCCTTCTCCAGCAGCTGCATTTATGTTCTCTCTAGAATGCTGGAAACTTGCTTCCAGGAGCACCCACTTGTTGGGTGTCAAAGTTGAAGTGTGTGCCTCGATCCTCACCCCTGTACCAAGGGGTCGTATGCAGCAGAGTCCCCAGAAGGATCGGCACCACACAAATAGTATTTATAGCTCAAGTATTTATTCAGTCATAGAACATGACAGCAACAACAGCCCGTTGTTTCGGCCCATGTGGCCTTTCTCAAGTTGCTCACAAATGGCATTTGACTATTTGAGAAACTTGAGAAAGGCCACATGGGCCGAAACAGCGGGCTGTCGTTGCTGTCATAAATACTTGAGCTATAAATACTATTTGTGTGGTGCCGATCCTTCTGGAGACTCTGCTCTCTAGAATGTTGTGTGATCCTTTGTTAATGCCACAGTTCAATACAATTTATACCAGCGGGTAAATTAAACTGTAATTTTCAGTTAAAACTTTTTATTTTGTGCATCCAAATGGCAGCATCTATTTTTTTTTACTTCACATTTAGTTTCAACACTGATGACAGATTAAGTTTAAATATATTCATTATAAATTTGACTCATCCCGCTATTCAACAGCTGGTTAAAGACAAATAAAGCATAACCCAGGTAGATATTTGCAGACAGCAGCCCTGGGCCAGTATAAGAATAATTATTAGCCATACTACAGAATAGATGATATAAATAGCATCACTCTTTGCCAAGGTGTGAAATTCTCCAGAAGTCCTACCGTTATAGATGATTTCCCTGCTGTGTTTCCATGCTTCAGCAGTGATTTTGACAGCTTCCTTTGTGATACAATCTGTGAAGACACAGATAAAATAAGAACAGACTACTCATGCAAAACAGGCGCATACTCATCATTTCTAAGTAATGGTTTTGGGCTGTGATGCTGTAAAGTTTGATAACAAACAGATTTATGTAAAACATCTCTTCACATGGAATTGTTTCCTATTGTTCACATGATTCACCAGTCAAATGGAATTTCTGTCAGGATATTGATGATGTTCTACAAACACTGTGGCAGAAAAAGATAGAAGGAGATGTCTAGTGCAGATCTGTTCGTATTATATGATAAATGCTGCAGGTTCAGAGACTGTGGGCCGATTTACTTAAAACAGGGATATCCAAAGCTAGTCTCCGAGGGTCATATCCATGCCAGTGTTTAGGATGCAGGGTCGGTGCTACCACTAAAGCAAATGGAGCTGAGCAGGTCTGCCTCGATGCAAAAACATCCTTGCAGTGTGCTGCCCTGACAGACCTTCAGTTCTCAGCTACCACCCAAAATCAGCGAGCTGAGGAGAAGCAAGTGTGCAGTGCACTTGTCAGCAGCACAACTTCCTCCCGTAAGTGACTCTTCGTCAGACCTTGCTGGCACCCGGCATCAGAGATCAATGGAGAAGAAACAAGCGTATCCATCAACAGGAGGATATTACAGGGAGTGACTTTCTGAAAGCACAGACTACCTAATGGCTGCTGCTCTCCCTTTCACTGTTAATTTTTTCCCTCACCCACTCAGTATCGGACTTCCTCATTCAGACTGGGGGGGGGGGGGGGGGGGGTTACCTTTGTCCTGGGGCACCATTGGAACTTGAACCAGCCCTGTTATGATGGGCAGAGAGATGGAGACGTGTTGTACTTGATGAAGCACACCTTTCTTGATTCAGTCTCAATTAGTTTGAGCAGAACCAAATATATGTGAGGATCATGACCCTTGAGGAATGGAGTTGGACATCTTAAAGCAAACGTGAACTGAAAATTAAGTGATAAGATAATGAAGTGTATGTGTAGTACCGATAATAAAACATGTATGCAAATTGTATGCAGCTTCCTGTTGTTTTGGACTGGCCCATTTGTAAGCTGCATGCAATTTGTCTTAAACTTGCATGCTTGGCCGAATTAATAGCATCTCATTGACCATCTCTGTTGCTTATGCTAAGATGCTTATATGAAGACAAAAGTAGTCAAAAAAGGAAAGTGTCATGTGACATGATTTCAGTAAACGGACCTTTACTTCTGGTGCAGTGAGTCCTGAGTATCTCCTGGTGCACAACAATGCCCAGCTTCATGTGGCGAGAGTATGCAGGCAGTTCCTGGAGGATGAAGAAATTGATACCATTGACTGGCCCGGGGCCCCCATGCTCATCTGACCTAAAGCCAATGGAACACCTCTGGGACATCAAGTTTTGGTCTATCTACACTACCAGGTTGCACCTCAGACTGCCCAGGAGCTCGGTGATGCCCTGGTCAAGATCTAGGAGGAGATCCCCCAGGACTCCAGTCATCATCTCATCAGGAGTATGCCCCGATGTTGTCAGGCATGTATAGAAGCACATACAATATATACAATATACAATGCAATAACATTTGTAAAGTACTTTTCTCCCATAGGACGTTTTTACTTTGATTTTTGGGTTCTCTTTGACTTCAGCCTTTTGCATTTCCCTCAGGGCCCCTTCACACTGGTGTGGTGTGGCATTTTACAGCAGCCTACTGCTAGTGCAATGAAAGTCTATGGGGTAGGTCACATTGCCTGCAGTGCAGTGCGCTGCACTGGAAATACCCTATCTAACATGAGCGGCTCCTGGGACGGGGACCAAAATTCATGTAAGTCTATGGCAACGCGCATGTCTTAAACAGACAGCCGCAGTTTTACGCATTGCACATATGCGGAAACGTGTTTTAGCAATATGATTCTGTGCACATCATCGATTCGGCCACAGGAAGTGAGCGCCACTTCCTGCTTGGCCTGCTGCCAGATGAGGATTACCGCATACTAACATGGTAATCCCCGAAGGGTTGTTTTTGGCAGTGTGGTGCGGTTTCCGGATTGCACTGCAATGCTATCACCAATGCACAGTGTGAAACCAGCCTCAAACAATTTGGCATCCCTTTGCTCTTAAAGAGAACCCAAGGTGGGTCCTAATCATCCTATTAGCACACTGAGGCTGGGTCTGCTATAATGCCCAGCCTTTGTTGCTATACTGTCTCCCCCCAGGCCCCCCAGCGCTCTGCTAGTCCCCATAGATCAAAATGCCATGCTAGCGACATGCAGCGTGTCGATAGCAGGCTGTTTACATCCACACTGTCACTCTCCACTGCTCCCCCGCCTCCTCTATATCACCGCTCCCCGCCTGCGTCCCTTGTCTCCAATCAGCGGAGAGGGAAGGGACGCAGGCGGGGAGCGGCAATATACAGTGGTGTGAAAAACTATTTGCCCCCTTCCTGATTTCTTATTCTTTTGCATGTTTGTCACACTTAAATGTTTCTGCTCATCAAAAACCGTTAACTATTAGTCAAAGATAACATAATTGAACACAAAATGCAGTTTTAAATGATGGTTTTTATTATTTAGTGAGAAAAAAAACCTCCAAATCTACATGGCCCTGTGTGAAAAAGTGATTGCCCCCCTTGTTAAAAAATAACTTAACTGTGGTTTATCACACCTGAGTTCAATTTCTGTAGTCACCCCCAGGCCTGATTATTGCCACACCTGTTTCAATCAAGAAATCACTTAAAGGAGTACTATCGATTGAAACGACTTTTTTTTTTAATACTCTATATTAGTGTACACATTACCACTAGTGCTAGGGGCACTTTATTTATTTAGCCAGGTCTCTCTCTCACTATCCCTGCTTAAAAATTCATTTCTCACACAGCTCATAGTAGTTTGGGTCACCCTGAGCTGCTTGGTTACTCTGTCACACAGCTCACAAATATATTTCACTGTGTCACTCACAGCATGCAGCAGCCATGAGGAGAAATAGGCTGATCTGAGGTGGTAACAGGTAACTAAATGAGCTGGAATATTGCTGGAATATAAGATAAATAACACTAGTCTGTGTTTACACTCAGACTGGCTGCCTGCTTGAGGCGATTCACTCCAGGCTGCATCCACTTTACAAGCTGCTGAGAGGGGCAGACCACTGTCTACAATTAGCATTATTAGTATATTTATCAGTAAAGAGAAGCAAAGATAATAAGCACACATTGCTAGAATCTTTAACCCCTTACCACCATATCAACAAGATTCTTTCAGCAAGGTGATAATTAAACTATAAACTGAGGAGTTGATAGCATCTCCCCTTTGCAGAGATATGGTCTAGCCCTCTGGGAGCTCAGTATTAGATACATTTTGTATCCAACACTGACGCCAAAACTGACGGAGGATTTTACAGCTGAGAGGAACAGCTGTGTGAGGAATCAAATTGCTCCTAGTACTTGCCCTAATGTGTGCTACAACATACAGCATTTAAAAATAAATGCATACATCGATAGTATTCCTTTAAATAGGAGCTATCTGACACAGAGAAGTAGACCAAAAGCACCTCAAAAGCTAGACATCATGCCAAGATCCAAAGAAATTCAGGAACAAATGAGAACAAAGTACTGTAATTGAGATCTATCAGTCTGGTAAAGGTTATAAAGCCATTTCTAAAGCTTTGGGACTCCAGCGAACCACAGTGAGAGCCATTATCCACAAATGGCAAAAACATGGAACAGTGATGAACCTTCCCAGGAGTGGCTGGCCGACCAAAATTACCCCAAGAGCGCAGAGAAAACTCATCCGAGAGGCCACAAAAGACCCCAGGACAACATCTAAAGAACTGCAGACCTCACTTGCCTCAATTAAAGTCATTGTTCATGACTCCACCATAAGAAAGAGACTGGGCAAAAACGGTCTGCATGGCAGATATCCAAGGCGCAAACCACTTTTAAGCAAAAAGAACATTAAGGCTCGTCTCAGTTTTGCTAAAAAAAATCTCAATGATTGGCAAGACTTTTGGGAAAATACCTTGTGGACCGACGAGTCAAAAGTTTTTGGAAGGTGCGTGTCCCGTTACATCTGGCGTAGAAGTAACACAGCATTTCAGCAAAAGAACATCATACCAACAGTAAAATATGGTGGTGGTAGTGTGATGGTCTGGGGTTGTTTTGCTGCTTCAGGACCTGGAAGGCTTGCTGTGATAGATGGAACCATGAATTCTACTGTCTACCAAAAAATCCTGAAGGAGAATGTCCGGCCATCTGATTGTCAACTCAAGCTGAAGCGATCTTGGGTGCTGCAGCAGGACAATGACCCAAAACACACCAGCAAATCCACCTCTGAATGGCTGAAGAAAAACAAAATGAAGACTTTGGAGTGGCCTAGTCAAAGTCCTGACCTGAATCCTATTGAGATGTTGTGGCATGACCTTAAAAAGGCGGTTCATGCTAGAAAACCCTCAAATAAAGCTGAATTACAACAATTCTGCAAAGACGAGTGGGCCAAAATTCCTCCAGAGCGCTGTAAAAGACTCGTTGCAAGTTATCGCAAACGCTCGATTGCAGTTATTGCTGCTAAGGGTGGCCCAACCAGTTATTAGGTTCAGGGGGCAATTTCTTTTTCACACAGGGCCATGTAGGTTTTGAGTTATTTTTCTCACTAAATAATAAAAACCATCATTTAAAACTGCATTTTGTGTTCAATTATGTTATCTTTGACTAATAGTTAACGGTTTTTGATGAGCAGAAACATTTAAGTGTGACAAACATGCGAAAGAATAAGAAATCAGGAAGGGGGCAAATAGTTTTTCACACCACTGTAGAGGAGGCAGGGGAGTGGCGGAGAGTGACAGTGTGGATGTAAACAGCCTGCTATCGACACGCTGCATGTCGCTAGCACGGCGGTTTCATATATGGGGGCCAGCAGAGGGCAGGGGGGGGGCCTGGGGGAGACAGTATAGTAACAGAGGCTGGTTGTGTGTGGTCCGGCATTAGTCATGGAGAGAATCCGAAGACATAGCAACAAAAGTTGTTTAGGTGATACCTATGATGATGAACTGTACAAGATTCCTTTGCAAGCTTTTGAAACTTTACGTTTTTTCTTCAGGCATGTTTCAGAGCTGGATCAGATCTAGCTCTGAAACATGCCTGAAGAAGAACCCTAAAGTTTCGAAAGTTTGCAAAGGAATCTTGTACAGTTAGGGCTTGATTCACAAAGCAGTGCTAACCTGTGAGGAAACGCGGAAAAGCCGCCGCGTGTACTCAGAACGGGGCGGCTGATTCCGCATCCAACGCGGTGATTTGCACGCATAGGCCTACATCTAGTAAGATGGCCGAACGCGGAGGAACCGCCGCATGCCTTGATAGCGGTGCGGCGGATTCCGCGTCCAGCACGGCGGGTGATTTGTAACACATGTCTGGTGTGGCTGGGACTGATAGTCCACACAGGTTCAGAAGGACGCGCGCGCGCGTAGAGAGGCAGAACTTTTATGACAGCCAGAAGGGAGTCAGCTGACCAAGCCGGTCAGCTGACGATTCAACCAGTTCCCATTGGTCCAGCACGTAGGGGAGGCGCTGGAGAGCGCTTTGCTATATATACTGGGTGCTGGTCATTCTCTGGTTGTCTGCCATTGCGATCACTACGTGGAAGCACTCAGACCTTTTGTCAGATTCTCTGTTATATCTCTGTTATACTTCAGACTAGTTCCAGGGTGTTGATGATCAAGGACCTCACACCCAGATTAGGGACTTGTGTTATCTCTGTTATACTTCAGACTAGTTCCAGGGTGTTGATGATCAAGGACCTCACACCCAGATTAGGGACTTGTGTTATCATTCTGTTATTCTTTAGACTAGTTCCAGGGTGTTGATGATCACGGAGCTCACACCAAGACTAGGCATTGTATATTATCTGTTATGACCTTCTGCTTTCCTGACCATCCCTCTGCTTTCTGATTCGGTACCACGCATATCTGATATCACGTTGCCAAACCCTGCCTGTCTTGGATACCGAATCAGCCTTCTGTCTTTGTACCTTATCTGTCTGTCTGTTGCCGACCTGGCTAGGCCGACCTCGAGAACTATCTCCTCTGTTTAGAGATAGTACACAGATCTGTTAGTGACACTCCACCCTTGGTGTCACTCACACTCTGGTCCTTCCCTCACTTAGCCTGACTCCCCCCCTTTGGGAGCCTCAGGCCGAGGAAGGAGCCTGTCCTTTGGTAGAGTGACCAGATTTTTGTGGGTCCAACCTGGGACGGGGAGGGGGGGCGTGGGGGGTGTAAAGTGGGGAGGACTGAGGAACGCGCAGCGACGAAGACTGGGGAGGGGGCTGCCGCAGCGAAAAATGGGCGTGGCCATGCCGTTGTATGGGCGGAGCTAACGTAATGATGTAACAGCCAGGCATAAGAAAGCAGTGTTTGCACCATGATGTGGACAAACAAGACTTTGCATCATGGGTGTGCAGAAACTGTGTGATGCTAATAGTGTTAATAGTATACCGTAACCACAAAGCAGCAAACATAGCCATCTATGACCATTGAATAATAAATGCAGTAACAGTTACCCCGGACACCAGAAAATAAACACAATGGGCAACATGTCAGCACAAAATAAACGAAATGCGGGCAACATGTCAGTATAAAATAAATGCAATGCGGGCAACATGTCAGTACAAAATAAATGCAATGCGGGCAAACATTTCACCAGAAAAGAAACGCATTGCGGGCAAACATTTCACCAGAAAAGAAACGCAATGCGGGCAAACATTTCACCAGAAAAGAAACGCAATGCGGGCAAACATTGCACCAGAAAAGAAACGCAATGCAGGCAAACATTTCACCAGAAAAGAAACGCAATGCGGGCAAACATTTCACCAGAAAATGAACGCAATGCAGGCAAACATTTCACCAGAAAATAAACGCAATGCGGGCAAACATTTCACCAGAAAAGAAACGCAATGCGGGCAAACATTTCACCTGGAAAAAAAACGCAATGCGGGCAAACATTTCACCAGAAAAGAAACGCAATGCGGGCAAACATTTCACAAGAAACGCAATGCGGGCAAACATTTCACCTGGAAATAAAAACGCAATGTGGGCAAACATTTCACCTGAAAAGGAAAGCATTTACTCACCTGGCAGAAGTCTCCGGCCTCTGGCGCGCTGCTCCCGGGACCACCTTCCTCCTGAAGTCTCCCACGCTGACTGGCAGAGCAGGGCTACGGCAAGATGGCGCCCGAAGCCCTGTACTGAAGACACAAATAGTCTCCAGTACAGGGCTCCGGCAGCCATCTTGCCGTAGCCCTGCTTGCCTGCCGGTGTCGGAACAGACACCGGAAGAGGAGGCTGGAGCGGGGCTGCGGGCAATGAACTGGCACAGTGTCTATAGACGCCGCTGCCAGTTCATGAGGAGAGTGACCAGAGTCCCGAGGCCGGGACGTCCCGCTGCTGAAAGCGGGATGTTTCCCGGGACCTCATGCTGCCTGGGACAGTGGACCCCGAATCCGGGACGTGTCCCGGGCAATCCGGGACGTCTGGTCACTCTACCTTTGGGCAGTATCCCATACTGTCTTGTATCCCCTTACGGGGACCCTCCTCAAAGTATTACTGTTGCACCAAACACTCATATCACTCAGGTGTCCAGAGGTTAGAGATATATCTGATTATCGGTGATACTGCAGATCATCAATGATCGGGTATATATCTGTATTCTCGGTGATACTGCAGATCACCGGTAATCAGATCCTCTCTGTGTTACACCGATCGTTACAGAACGGCACACCAAACACAAATGGACGCACTCACCAGCCTTCTGGGCACACTTACCACCTCGGTGGATAACATCAACCAAGTGCTGGGTAGCCACCGGACGTTAATAGACGCCTTATCTGGATCTGTACAAACCCTCCAGACGGCTGTGGATGAAGTGCGATCTCCTCCTAGCACAGACATACGTATGCCTGTACTCGAAAGATTTTCTGGTCACAGATCTGACTTCCAAAATTTTAGAAGTAGAGTGTTATCATACTTTGAGTTAAGACCTAAGTCTTCAGGCACTATGGCCCAAAGGGTTACATTTATCAAAACTTTATTATCCGGCGATTCCCAGACCTGGGCATACAGTCTCCCCATTGGTCACCCAGCCCTGGCCTCTGTAGAAGATTATTTTCAAGCTATGGCTGTAATTTACGACGACCCAGACATTGCCTCGACTTCTGAGCGGAAGCTCAAACTTTTGCGTCAAGGCAAGGGTCTGGTTGAAGATTATGCTGCTGAATTTAGGAGATGGTCGGTATCGGCCAGGTGGGATACTTTTGCCCTTTTAGATTGTTTTTTATCAGGGTTGTCAGACGAGGTCTCTGATCTTATGTTAAGTCAGCCTGAACCCAAATCCATCGATGAGGCCATTTCATCAGCTATTAGAATAGATCGTCGGCTGCGCTATCAGAAGCAGACCCGGGGTAAAAACCACGTGAGAATGGTGTCCCATGCTGCACCCCCAGTAACTCCTACTCCCCCAGCATCACCTCCCCCTGAGCCAATGCAGATTGGTCGGTCTAAATTGTCTCAGGTGGAGCGGAAACGCAGAATATCAGAGCAGCTCTGTCTGTATTGTGCAGAAAGGGGTCATAGAGTGCAGAACTGCCCTAAGAAATCGGGGAACTCTACTGCCTAGGTGTAGTTGGGGGTAATACACTAGGCGTACAATTTTTACCCCTAGATGAGAAACGTTTGCTTCTTCCTTGTACTATTTCATGGGAAGATAAGTCTGAAGTCACTGAAGCCTTCATTGACTCAGGCTCAGCGGCTAATTTTATGGATTACGAATTTGCTAAGAAATTGGGAATTCCGCTCACACCGGTTAAACCACCAATTCAAGTTACTGCAGTGGATGACTCCCCACTGCAGGGTAACAGTCCACTGTCGCAGACTCCAGAGGTGGGAGTCGCTATTGGGGTGTTGCATAGAGAAGATTTGCATTTTTTTGTGTTACACATAACAACCTCCACGATCATTCTGGGCATGCCTTGGTTACAACTCCACTCCCCTCAGATAAATTGGGCCACGGGTCAGCTAACGAGCTGGTCGTCCCATTGCTTTCATCACTGTTTGGCGAAGGTAACCTTGGGCCAGACCAAGATTCACGTGGAGGGAGTACCAGTTCAGTATTCAGAATTCTCAGACGTGTTTTGTCCTAGATCAGCCGATAAACTTCCTCCACATCGCCCTTTCGATTGTCCCTTCGATCTCTGGTCTGGTTGTATGCCCCCTAGAGGTCACCTCTACAATTTATCTGGGCCGGAAAAATTGGCCATGCAGGAGTATATCCGCGAGAACTTAGCTAAGGGGTTCATTCGCCCTTCCCGGTCACCTGCAGGAGCAGGTTTCTTTTTTGTGAAAAAAAAAAGATGGAGGCCTTCGACCGTGCATTGATTATCGGGGTCTGAATAAAATCACAGTAAAAAATTGCTATCCATTACCTTTAAAAGACGATTTGTTTACTCAGGTCACCAATGCTAAGATTTTCTCAAAATTGGATTTGCGGGGTGCATACAACCTGGTACGGATCAGAGAGGGCGATGAGTGGAAGACGGCCTTTAACACACCCGATGGGCATTACGAGTACCTGGTGATGCCCTTCGGGTTGTGTAACGCCCCGGCCGTCTTTCAGGAACTCATCAATGAGGTGTTCAGGGAGGTTTTAGGTAAATTTGTCCTGGTATATCTAGATGATATACTAATCTTCTCAGCTAACCTCACAGAGCACAGGGCCCATGTCAGATTTGTGTTGCACAAGCTAAGACAAGACATGCTTTATGCTAAGTTGGAGAAATGCATTTTTGAGTTAACATCTGTCGCCTTTCTGGGGTATATAATTTCCACCTCGGGTCTTTCTATGGACCCTGCCAAAGTCTCTGCTGTCCTGGAGTGGCCTCAGCCAGTAGGATTGAAGGCCCTCCAGAGGTTCTTAGGGTTCGCAAATTACTATAGAAGGTTCATAAAGGGGTACTCCACAGTCATTGCACCCCTCACCAGTCTCACTAAGAAAGGGGCAGATACCAACCACTGGTCCCCCGAAGCTCTGGCTGCTTTCTTCACTCTGAAAGAGCTGTTTTGTTCTGCACCCATCTTGAGACACGTCGACACATCCTATCCCTTTATTGTAGAGGTGGATACCTCAGAGGTTGGGGTAGGGGCTGTGCTGTCTCAACGATCTGGGTTGCAGGGAAGATTACACCCGTGTGCCTATTTTTCTCGTAGGTTTTCACCAGCGGAGAAAAACTACGATATAGGCAACAGGGAGCTCCTAGCCATTAAATTGGCCTTTGAAGAATGGCGTCATTGGCTAGAAGGAGCAGAACATACGATTACAGTTTACACTGATCACAAAAATTTGGAATACATTGAGGGGGCTAAGAGATTGAGTCCCCGTCAGGCTCGATGGTCACTATTTTTCTCGAGATTCAGATTTGTAATTACGTATACTCCGGGTAGTAAAAACATTAAAGCAGATGCTTTATCCAGATGCTTTGAGCCAGAGACAGCGCAGCCCTCAGACCCAGAGACTATTATCCCACAGAAAGTGGTATTGGCAGCCACAGAGACCTGGAAGAACTGGATGGAGACTTTAAGTCCCTTCCAGCAGGATGTTCCTGAGGGAAAACCTGAAGGGGTCATGTTTGTACCATTGCCGTTTCATCTCCAGATATTGCAGATGTTCCACTCCCACAAAAATGCTGGACACCCTGGGGCCTCCAGAACACAGGACCTTGTTGCTAGGTGTGCTTGGTGGCCTTCATTGGCAACTGACTGTAAGGAGTATGTGAGAGAATGTGCAGTGTGTGCGAAAAGCAAACCCTCCCGTCTGGCACCTGTGGGAACATTGCAGCCTTTGCCCACCCCAAGTGAACCATGGACCCACTTATCCATGGATTTTGTGGGTGAGCTCCCGAGGTCTGAAGGCATGTCGGTCATTTGGGTGGTAGTCGACAGATTCAGCAAAATGGCCCATTTCGTGCCCTTGAAAGGACTCCCCTCGGCCCAGGAGTTGGCCGATCTTTTCATCATGCACATTTTCCGGCTACACGGCATCCCGGAAAATATAGTGTCCAATTTGTTTCTAAATTTTGGAGGGCATTTTGTCATCAATTGGGCATGGAACTGTCATTTTCATCGGGCTACCACCCACGGACGAATGGTCAGACCGAGAGAATTAATCAGTCACTGGAACAATTTCTAAGGTGTTATGTTGCGGATGCGCAAAATGATTGGGTCAAGTTCTTGCCATTTGCAGATTTGTGGGCCCTTTCCCAGTAACCAGGAAAATCAACAATGTTACTTATGCCATTGATCTTCCTGCCAGCATGCGTGGTGTAAGATCGTTCCATGTATCCCTGCTTAAGCCAGCAGTGCATGTAGGTTCCACTCCTCCTCCCCCTGTGATGGTGGATGACCAACCTGAGTATGAAGTGGAAAAGATTTTAGATTCATGCATTGTACAGAACTCAGTACAGTATTTGGTTCACTGGAAGGGTTATGGTATTGAGGAAAGAACATGGGTACCTGATTGCCGCATGCATGCGGATGAATTAAAGAAGGAATTCCACGCCCTACATCCTGAGAAACCGGGTAGGAGCTGTCCGGAGTCCACTCCTCGGGGGGGGGGGGGGGGAGGGGGGGGTACTGTGAGGAAACGCAGAAAAGCCGCCGCGTGTACTCAGAACGGGGCGGCTGATTCCGCGTCCAACGCGGCGGTTTGCACGCATAGGCCTACATCCAGTAAGATGGCCGAACGCGGATGAACCGCCGCATGCCTTGATAGCAGTGCGGCGGATTTCGCGTCCAGCACGGCGGGTGATTTGCAACACATGTCTGGTGTGGCTGGGACTGATAGTCCACACAGGTTCAGAAGGACGCACGCGCGCGCAGAGGGGCAGAACTTTTATGACAGCCAGAAGGGAGTCAGCTGACCAAGCCGGTCAGCTGAAGATTCAACCAGTTCCCATTGGTCCAGCACTTAGGGGAGGCGTTGGAGAGCGCTTTGCTATATATACTGGGTGCTGGTCATTCTCTGGTTGTCTGCCGTTGCGATCACTACGTGGAAGCACTCAGACCTTTTGTCAGATTCTCTGTTATATCTCTGTTATACTTCAGACTAGTTCCAGGGTGTTGATGATCAAGGACCTCACACCCAGATTAGGGACTTGTGTTATCTCTGTTATACTTCAGACTAGTTCCAGGGTGTTGATGATCAAGGACCTCACACCCAGATTAGGGACTTGTGTTATCATTCTGTTATACTTCAGACTAGTTCCAGGGTGTTGATGATCAAGGACCTCACATCCAGATTAGGGACTTGTGTTATCATTCTGTTATTCTTCAGACTACTTCCAGGGTGTTGATGACCACGGAGCTCACACCAAGACTAGGCATTGTATATTATCTGTTATGACCTTCTGCTTTCCTGACCATCCCTCTGCTTTCTGATTCGGTACTACGCATATCTGATATCACGTTGCCAAACCCTGCCTGTCTTGGATACCGAATCAGCCTTCTGTCTTTGTACCTTATCTGTCTGTCTGTTGCCGACCTGGCTAGTCCGACCTCGAGAACTATCTCCTCTGTTTAGAGATAGTTCACAGATCTGTCAGTGACACTCCACCCTTGGTGTCACTCACACTCTGGTCCTTCCCTCACTCAGCCTGACTCCCCCCCTTTGGAAGCCTCAGGCCGAGGAAGGAGCCTGTCCTTTGGGCAGTATCCCATACTGTCTTGTATCCCCTTACGGGGACCCTCCTCAAAGTATTACTGTTGCACCAAACACTCATATCACTCAGGTGTCCAGAGGTTAGAGATATATCTGATTATCGGTGATACTGCAGATCATCAATGATCGGGTATATATCTGTATTCTCGGTGATACTGCAGATCACCGGTAATCAGATCCTCTCTGTGTTACACCGATCGTTACATAACCTACTTAGCACGTCTAAAGTCTTCAGACGTGCTAACCTGGGTGCTAAGTAGGTTAGCACCGCATTTCTCAATCAGATCGCGCGCAAAGTTTTACACGCGCAAAGTTCTATGCGTGCTAAGTCCCATAGGCTTTAATGGGCACTTCGCGCGGAGCGCCCTGCGCTCTGTGCAGTGCACGCGTAAAGTTTTACGCGCATAAAGTTTTGCGTGCGAAAAGCTAGTTTAGACGTGCTAAGGGGGTTTTCACAGGCGTGCTAACAGTTAGCACCGCTTTGTGAATCAAGCCCTTAGTCATTAAAGGTATCACCTAAATAACAGGGGCTGGGCATTATATGCAGACCCAGCCTCTGTGTGCTAATAGGATTCTTAGAATCATTACCCACTCCATATCAGTATAGATATCAGCATGATTTGTTTACCCATCGCGATCTGATGTGTTTTCAAAGTGTTCCCTTAATCTTGTACATGTCATGTTTATATTATGCAGTTGTTTAGTTTATAAATTCATATAACACTGTCAAATACATGCTAATCATTCCCTCTTAGTATTGTGTAAACTAAGACCCCTATAAAGAGACATATGATTTATATACATTTTAATAAATGAAGAATTAATATTCCATTATTGGAAAACAGAGTTTAATCCTGCTTAAAGATTAAATACTAAAATATCTTAATTTGCTTTAACTTTCCAGGAGTAGTATAACATGTTTCACAAATCTTTAGTTCATCTTAACTTCGTTAAAAATGTATTTTTTACTGACCTGCCCCAAAGTGCACTCCATGCCACCCAGGAAGTCTGCATCTTTCAGGCCATTGTGATTGCTGCTGATGTCATGAACTTCAAAACGTAGGCGCTGAACTTCTTCAAAATAAAAGTCGACGGTGAAAACTTTGGAAAAGATGGGGTTGATGCATGTTCTGATGATCTCTGTTCTATCCACCTGCAGAAGAAAGATTCAAGAAACCTTAGCAACAGAAATGTATATTCAATGTCAATGGGCAATGGTCATACATGGATAGCGACTTGAAGCAGCTACAGTTCTCCAGCTAAATATTGCTATAAAACTATTCTATAAAATACAAACAGAATATAGCAGTCTCATTCCTTTTCTGTAAATAAAGGACTTGTGTTTGACAATGCCCACCTTAAGGCTATTACAGTGGGTTGCAAAAGTATTCGGCCCCCTTAATGTTTTCCACATTTTGTCATATTACTGCCACAAACATGAATCAATTTTATTGGAATTCCACATGAAAGACCAACACAAAGTGGTGTACACATGAGAAGTGGAACGAAAATTATACATGATTCCAAACATTTTTTACAAATAAATAACTGCAAAGTGGTGTGTGCATAATTATTCAGCCCCATTTGATCTAAATGCAGTCAGTTGCCTATAGACATTGCCTGATGAGTGCTAATGACTAAATAGAGTGCACCTGTGTGTAATCTAATGTCAGTACAAATATAGCTGCTCTGTGAGGGCCTCAGAAGTTGTCTAAGAGAATATTGGGAGCAACTACACCGTGAAGTCCAAAGAACACACAAGACAGGTCAGGGATCAAATTATTGAGAAATTTAAAGCAGGCTTAGGCTACAAAAAGATTTCCAAAGCCTTGAACATCCCATGGAGCACTGTTCAAGCGATCATTCAGAAATGGAAGGAGTATGGCACAACTGTAAACCTACCAAGACAAGGCCATCCACCTAAACTCACAGGCCGAACAAGGAAAGCGCTGATCAGAAATGCAGTCAAGAGGCCCATGGTGACTCTGGACGAGCTGCAGAGATCTACAGCTCAGGTGGGAGACTTTGTCCATAGGACAACTATTAGTCATGCACTGTACAAAGTTGACCTTTATGGAAGAGTGGCAAGAAGAAAGGCATTAAAGCATAAGAAGTCCCGTTTGCAGTTTGCCACAAGCCATGTGGGGGACACAGCAACCATGTGGAAGAAGGTGCTCTGGTCAGATGAGACCAAAATGGAACTTTTTGGCCAAAATGCAAAACGCTATGTGTGTCAGAAAACTAACACTGCACATCACTCTGAACACACCATCCCCACTGTCAAATATGGTGGTGGCAGCATCATGCTCGGGGGTGCATCTCCTCAGCGGGGACAGGGAAGCTGGTCAGAGGTGATGGGAAGATGGATGGAGCCAAATACAGGGAAAACTTGGAAGAAAACCTCTTGGAGACTGCAAAAGACTTGAGACTGGGGCGGAGGTTCACCTTCCAGCAGGACTATGACCCTAAACATAAAGCCAGGGCAACAATTGAATGGTTTAAAACAAAACATATCTATGTGTTAGAATGGCCCAGTCAAAGTCCAGATCTAAATCCAATCGAGAATCTGTGGCAAGATCTAAAAACTGCTGTTCACAAACGCTGTTCATCTAATCTGACTGCGCTGGAGCTGTTTTGCAAAGAAGAATGGGCAAGGATTTCAGTCTCTAGATGTGCAAAGCTGGTAGAGACATATTCTAAAAGACTGGCAGCTGTAATTGCAGCAAAAGGTGGTTCTACAAAGTATTGACTCACGGGGCCGAATAATTACGCACACCCCACTTTGCAGTTATTTATTTGAAAAAAATGTTTAGAATGATGTATGATTTTCGTTCCACTTCCCACGTGTACACCACTTTGTATTGGTCTTTCACGTGGAATTCCAATAAAATCTATGCATGTTTGTGGCAGTAATGTGACAAAATGTGGAAAACTTCAAGGAGGCCGAATACTTTTGCAACCCACTGTATATACATTATTGCCTCGCTGCTTAGTGAGTCACTGAGCAGAAGCATACACAGGTCAGGTGACCTGACCCTTCCTTCCTGCATGTCTGTTCTAGCCTGTAGCTTAGTAATTTGTAATACAAGGATACATCTAATGAGTATTAATAGTGCGGAACCTGCCCTTTAATGCAAAGCACATATAGCTATTTCCAAACGTCCATGTTGGCCGGTTCCCGCTGACAGTCATTAATAAGAGGACACTAATACAATGTATAAATCATGTTCAACTTTAAGGCCTAGTTCACAGTCATCAATCGCGTTGCAGGATAATTCTGCATGTCAACTCACTGCCCATACAATGCTACGTTATTCTAACTCGCTGCATGCAGGCTTTGTATTAAAGTCTATGTCCAGTCTACGTTGCAGATCGCACTCATAACACATGCATTATGCAACCCCACAACTGTGAATCCAGCCTTACTGTCCTTTGATCGATGCATATAATGATATAAATAACAGTCTTATGAATACCAGAGCCAGGACAAGGTCCTCCAGCACCAAAGGCTGAGACGCCAAAGTGCGCCCAGCCCCTCCCCCCAACACCTTAATCTCTGGGCAAACCTGGACATCTTCAAACACACTCTTAAAACACACCCTTTTCAGACAAGCTTATAACATTCTATAGCCCTTATTTACTTATTTGTCACAATGTAATCAGAGGCAAAGGATCACTGCCTCATCCATTCTCCACCCCCTACCTAGTGTGTCCCCCACAACCCATTAGATTGTAAGCTCGCAAGGGCAGGGTCATCCTCCTAATGTTTACTGTTTTTGTAACAATATTTGTGCTGCTTGGAACTCTGCTGTACATTTGTTAGTTGTATGTATGCTCCCCTTGTCGTCTTATTGTGCTTTGTAAAGCGCTGCGGAATATGTTGGCGCTATATAAATAAAAAATAATAATAATAATAATTCTCTCATAACTTTTTACCCAAAGAAGCACGAATCTCCTTTGAAACGCATTGCAAGTGGAGTTTTACTGTCTGAATAAAGCTGTTTTTGAAATAGACCATATTTGTCCTCTACCTCTAGAGAAGTCCACCACTGCCTCCATTTTAAATGGTTTTTAGTGTATTTTATTGTGTTCGTGCCTCTGTTTACCTACTCATCATTTCATTCATTTTTTGCTTTGTAAAAAGAAGCTATTTTAACCACTTTTTCCACCACTATAGTATATCTATGTTCTCTGGGGCTTCATCTAAGCCATGAGGACATAGATATAGCTGAAGCACAGCTATGCACAATTGGGCTTGCTCCTGCGCAAAACCTCTGGCACTATCATATGAAGCACCAATTGCTGAAAGGGAATATATGTTCCCTGAGCCAATAAGATTGATTTTTACCAGTGGCATAGCTACAAACCTCGGGACCCCGATGCGGAATTTGGACCTGGGTCCCCCACCCTACATTAAATAGCCAGGTATAGGCGACTTAATATAGGTATCCAGAAATCAGTGCCCCAGTATAGGTAGCCAGAAAAAGGTGCCCCCAGTATAGGTAGCCAGGAATAGGGGCCCCAGTATAGGTAACCCAGGAATAGGTTCTCCCAGTATAGGTAGCCAGAAATAGATGCCTCAGTATAGGTAGCCAGGCATAGGTGTATTAGTATAGGTAGCCAGGAATAGATGCTCCCTGTATAGATAGCAAGAAATAGGTGCTTCGGTATAGGTAGCCAGGAATAGGTGCATGCAGTATAGGTATTCAGGAATAGGTGCCTCAGTATAGGTGTAACGATCGGTGTAACACAGAGAGGTCTGATTACCGGTGAACTGCAGTATCACCGAGAATACAGAATATACCCGATTATTGGTGATCTGCAGTATCACCGATAATCAGATATATCTACTAACCTCTGGACACCTGAGGTAGCAAGTGAGTGTTAGATGCAACAGTATACTTTGAGTACGGCACAGAAGTAAGTTCCTTCTGATGGCCTAAACTCTCCCGGGGGAGGAGCTAGGCTGAGAGTAGGAAGGACAGAGCGTGAGTGACACCAGTGAGAGGGTCTCTAACAGTAAGGCCAGTTCTCGAGGTCGGGCAAGCCAGGTCGTTAACACACAGACAGATAAGGTACAGTTTTAGAAGACAGATACGGAATCCAATAAACAGGCAGGGTTTGGCAACGGAGTATCAGAATAGCAAGGTACAGAATCAGGAGGCAAATACAGAGCCCAGGAACGAGCAGAGTTTGGCAACAGGATATCAGAAATAGTAAGGTACAGAATCAGAGTTCAGCGGAATAGTCAGGCCATAACAAATAATACAGATCAATATTCCTAATGCTAAGGTGTGAGTTCCTTGATCATCAACACCTTTGGAAACTATACTAGAACACAGATACAGACAAGGTCTGAGTGCTACCATGTAGTGATCGCAACGCCAGACACCAGAGAAATGACCAGCACCCAGTATATATACTATAGCGCTCACCAGCGCCACCCCTAAGTGCTGGACCAATGGAAGGTGGTGAAAATGTCAGCTGACCCGCTTGGTCAGCTGACTCTTCTCTGGCTGTCATATAAGCTCTGCCTCTCAGCGCGCGTCCTTCTGAACCTGTGTGGACTAGCAGTCCCAGCCACACCAGACATGTCTTGCAATGTATCCGCTGATTCGGGCGCGGGGGCCGCCGCCCCGCTCTCCAAGCAAGTGGCGGCTTCCCCGCGTCCAACCACAATGTCAGTAGTATTGCTATGCGCGCAATCCGCTGCATCCAACGCGGACTCCACCGCTCTGCCCATGCGGCATGTGGCGGTTTCTTTGCGTTGTGCCTCCATGTTAGACGCGGAAACAGCCGCCTCACTCTGAGCACTTGCGGCGGCTTTTCCGCGTTTCCTCACAATAGGTAGCTAGGAATAGGTGTCTCAGTATACATAGCCAGGAATAAGCTCCTCAGTATAGATAGTCAGGCATAGGTGCCTCATTATAGATAGCCAGGAATAGGTGACTCGGTATACATACTCATATATATTGTGCATTGCCTTTACAAAAATGTCTGGGCAAAACAAAGTTCAGTTGTAATCATGGTACTGTGTCTTTATCTGTGTCTGCTCTTTGTATTATTATGCACTGTTCTGAAGCCTGTAACGGGAAATGATTCCTCTCTTCCACGTTTGTCTGTGTGGGTTCCAGATATAAACAATTTGAAATTAGTCACTGGAGATAATGATGGACATTTATAGAGCTAGTGCTGGCTGAACACTGCGTAGTTTCTGTGCTTTGCATATTGTGTTCCAAAATGAATGTAATATGTAGTCCATAATTGCAGACATTTTTACAAAACTGCAAACTAAATAAATCCCGGTTTAAGGAAGCTGTTTTCATTCTTTCACAGCAATCCTATTGAGTTAAGTCGCCCCACAAAGTCCTGTATTGGGGATATCTGCATCTGAATCCCCAGCTTAATCCACTTGCCACAGCCTCTGCTCACAAGCACCGCTCCATTCTTACTTTATGTTACATCGCAGAAGTGAGACTGCCCGCTGAAGCAGAAGGAGTGAGATTCCATTAAAGGAGAACTGTAGTGAGAGGTATATGGAGGCTGCCATATTGATTTCCTTTTAAGCAATACCAGTTACCTGGCAGCCCTGCTGAGCTATCTGCCAGCAGAATCACACCAGAAACAAGCATGCAGCCAATCTTGTCAGATCTGACAAAAATATCAGAAACAGCTGATCTGCAGCATGCTTGTTCAGGGTCTAGTGCAAAAAGGGTACTTATCCGTTAGCCGGGCGCATCCGGCAGGTGGCGACAAAACTCCACCAGAGTTACATCTTTCCCTACTATCCATGGCGGCCTGGAGGGGGAATAGTAATTAGCGCCACCTGCCGGATGCGCCCGGCTAACGGATAAGTACCGCAAAAAGTATTAGAGGCAAATGATCAGCAGGATAGCCAGGCAACTGGTATTGCTTAAAAGGAAATCAATATGGCAGCCTCTATATACCTCCCACTACAGTTCTCCTTTAAGGAAACAGACCACTCTGATGAAAATATTTTGACACTGTAGTCTGTTGGAGAAATAAGAAACCACTGCACTGGGTATTTCAGCCCAGCCATAATTTAATTTACCTGGTTTGAGTGGACTGTCATCTAGTGGGATGCTCAATGAGACGTATAGTAAATGAGTGGCAAAGAATTATGAGTTGAAGTAGGATTATGCAAATTTGGTATGCAAATATTTGCAGCTTGAAAAATCCCACCAACGTTTAATTAGATTGGCAATTCTTAAAGCTTAATTTGCTTTCAAAATTTGCATAACCTGGCTTCAACTCAGAACTATTTGCATCTCATTGACCACCAGCGTAACAATAGCCCTCTTGGCTGGGGGTCCAGGAGGCCCAGGGGCTATGGGCCTCCCGCCAGCCTTGCAGAATAGCGCAGGGGGAATTGTAATACTTACCTGTTCCAGAGCTGCATCAGGTCTCCTCTTGCTCCTGTTAGGTAAATATTACACTCCTTCCTGCGCTACTTCACTGACCTGCAGGGGTGTGTGTGTGTGTGTGTGTGTGTGTGTGTGTGTGTGTGTGTGTGTGTGTGTGTGTGTGTGTGTGTGTGTGTGTGTGTGTAGAGATGAGCGTAATGACGTAATTACGATTTCGCGAAATTTCGCGTAATTAGTGTAATTACGATTATGGCCGTAAGTACATAATCGTAATGAAGAAGGATTTCGCGAAATTTCACGTAAGCTTAATTTTCGTGTAATTTTCGCATTACAGTGGGTATTACGAAATTAATGCGTATGGTCATGCTCCCAAGCGGAAAAGTTGACGCATGGATCAATGTTAGGTAGCCGCCGACTTTAAGGGTTAATAGCAAAGCCCCCTTAAATGCTAAGAGCCTCAAATTTGGAGAATATATTAAGGAGATCAGAAGGAATAAGAGGAAAAATTTTTTTTTCAAAAAGACCTTATAGTTTTTCAGAAAATCGATTTTAAAGTTTCAAAGGAAAAATGTATACATTTAAAAACCCGCCGACTTTAACGGTTAATAGCAAAGCCTGCTTAAAGTTTAGGAACACCAAATTCCCAGGGTATAGTAAGGGGATCAGTGGGAATAAGAGGAATTTTTTTTTTTCAAAAAGACCTTATAGTTTTTGAGAAAATCGATTTTTAAGTTACAAGCGGCGAGTGACGTCAGGTGCGGCGTAGTTACAATGTAACAAAGTTGTTACATTGTAATAACTTTGTTACATTGTAACTGATAGAACATTTCTGAGGCTATTGCGAGGGATCATTTATTTAAAGGGACAGGTAAGTATTAATGGTTAATTAAGAATATTAAAGGACTTTTTTCGTGGTTATGTTTTTTGTTCAATTAAAATACTTTTTCTATGTGTTTGTGTGTTTATTTACTTTTAACTCTTAAAGGAAATGGGTAAAGGGTACAAGTACCTCTATACTCATTTCTCCTGGGAGGGGGGGTGGGCATCTGGGGGACCCCTTTTTAAAGGGGACTCCCAGATGCCACCATGATCCCCCCCCCTGGAAATCGCGGCCTCCACCTCCATCGCCCATCGGAGGTGGAGAAGAGCCCCTTGTCCTTGGATTGGACAAGGGCTCAGAGGGGGAGGGGAAAGCTTGGCTGCCCCTCCCCTTCCGAGACCCCCCAATCCATGGACCATGCGGGCTGGTATAGTCAGGGTGCGGAGCCCCACGCGGCCGGTGCTCCGCATTCTGGCTATCCCAGCCTGCATGGGGGACAAGGGGTTAAAGAGGTCTGGGAGGGGGGACCCCACGTCATTTTTTTTTTATATTTCCCACACTCAGAACAAAGTAAGTAAAACTCTTCCCACTTGGGGGAATCTATGAAAATAAACTATTGTTACCTGTGCAGAAAAAAAAACTGACATTTTCCGCATTTGAAAGACATTTTCCCCCTTGAAACTTAAAAATCGATTTTCTCAAAAACTATAAGGTCTTTTTGAAAAAATGTTCTTCCTCTTATTCCCACTGATCCCCTTAATATACCCTGGGAATTTGGTGTTCCTAAACTTTAAGCAGGCTTTGCTATTAACCGTTAAAGTCGGCGGGTTTTTAAATGTATACATTTTTCCTTTGAAACTTTAACATCGATTTTCTGAAAAACTATAAAGTCTTTTTGAAAAATTTTTTTTCCTCTTATTCCTTTTGATCTCCTTAATATATTCTCCAAATTTGAGGCTCTTAGCATTTAAGGGGGCTTTGCTATTAACCCTTAAAGTCGGCGGCTTTTTTATGCGGGAGCGTTACGGTTTAATGCGAAATTACGGTATGAACGAAACGCGAAATTACGCGTTGAAAATTACACTTACGGTATTTTCAATTACGATTTTAATGGCAATTACGCTACCGTAATTTCGCATCGTAATCGCAAATTTCGCATGCGTAATTATAGTAATGCGAAATTACGAAAATTTCGGCTCAAGTGTGTGTGTGTGTGTGTGTGTGTGTGTGTGTGTGTGTGTGGTCAGGGTACCCCATTATTATAACTTTGCTTTGGGACCCGGGGATTTTTGTCGCACTTCTGTCATTGACTTTTCTTGAGACCTAGTTATATGTGGTTCAAGAAAGTACTGCAGCTAAATTCGAGCAGAAAAAAAATACTTCCATGCAAAAGTTGTTTTTTCTATTTTTAAAAGTCTGTTGCTATTCTTTTTAACTTCAGATGATTATATTGAACTTATATCTATTGAGAAACTGTTCCCTGAGGTCTGATACCTCTCCATAGAGCATACAAAATATAGTGCGAGAGGCAATTGCAGCAGTACTGCTATGGCAACAATAATACATTTTGCATAAACAATATAATTGGAATGCCATAACACAAAAATTCATTTAAAAAGCACATTTCAGAACCCAGTTCAGCTTTGTAAAAAGATGCCACTTTTTAGATTGAAGTGGCCACTTTGTCATTTGAAGAGTGCTTCATATGTGAGAGGTTACAAGTTAAATGACTGCATCTCTGTGTGGAATACAGTTGTCAAATGCGTCTTTTAAAATACGTTGTTTTTGCTGTATTATAATAAATTACATTTTCCTCAGTATTTGAGGTCTATGAAAAGTAGATTTCAGCAGAAAAGGATAAAGATGAAATGGGGCTCTGTGCAAGTTTTTGCCTACCACTGAAGGTTACCTGGACTTTTTTAGTAATATTTGGTTCAGGCTAGCATCCACAAGGCCCCTAAACTCTCTCCAGGCCTAGGTAACTGCCCTGGTTTGCTTGCAGATGATCCAACTCTGGATTTTAGCACCACACACAGGACAGGAGTATTGGTATTGCCTTCTGGCAGAGTTGTCTAACACTAGCCTTTTGCAATTTGGCTTGATTCCAAAACAGGTGTTTCATTAACCCATTCAGGTTCCGTGGTTTTCACGTGAGAAATTTTCACCTCCCATTCATTAGCCTATAACTTTATCACTACTTATCACAATGAACTGATCTATATCTTGTTTTTTCCGCCACCAATTAGGCTTTCTTTGGGGGGTACATTTTGCTAAGAGCCACTTTATTGTAAACGCATTTTTTTTCTTTTTTTCCAATTTAAAAATGTATTGAAACATTTTGTAAGAAGTACAGCATATATAATGAACATTATGCTTTACAAAACATGTGCTTCATATAAGATACAAAAGATAGTACATAGCATAGAACATGTGCTATAGGACGGAACTTTTGTCTTTCTGTGAAAGGAGGTGTGGTTATAACTTGTCTTGATCGGATTGTTTAGCTTTAGCTGACTCCCAAGGGGGGCCTGTGCTTATATGGAAGTGAGGTTGACTAAATAAGGAATACCTTCTTTTCCTGTTACATCAGATTTTGAGATTGTTCAGCTGTAGGGGACATTGTTAGGTTTGGTATTAAGGAGGCCTCGTGAGTGGGTCTAGTTCGGTATCTAGTCTGTACCATCGACAGGCAGGGCCATCATATGTCGATTGGTTCAGAACTAATAAGTCAGAGGGTGGAGAATTGAGTATTAGACCAATGGTGGGATAGTTTGGTTAAAGAGGAATCACCAGCAGAGCCCATAGGGCAGGTGTTCCTATGTGGGGATAAATTAGGCAGAGCTGTCACTTATATGGATATCTCGTACAGCTGAACATGTCCTATCTCCTAGTCAGGTGGAGTGAGATACTAAAACTACTAAAGAGAAGGAAAAGAGTGTAGAGAGAATAAAGGGCTGGCATTTTCTCGATATCTCGGGTAAGGAGCTGGATGGTAAGGGGGGAGGTCTCGGCTGGGAATATTTGAGAGGAATATAAGATTTAACACCAATAGGGGCTATTTATTTTGAAATTGGTTAGATCTTATGGAGATGGGCTTCCATTTCTTGTAAATATTCCAAGTTCATTTTGAGTTTTAAGTAATTGGGGAGGTCGCTGGTGCCCCAGTTACTGACTACTGCTTGTCTAGTGAAGAGTAGAATTTGTGAGATTGTGCTTCTATATTGGGTTGGGACTGTAAACGCATTTTAACAGGAAGAATAAGAAAAAATGGAAAAATTCATTATTTCTCAGTTTTCAGCCATTATAGTTTTAAAATAATACATGCCTCCATAATTAAAACTCACGTATTGTATTTGCCCATATGTCCCGGTTATTACACCGTTAAAATTATGTCCCTATCACAATGTATGGCGACAATATTTTATTTGGAAATAAAGGGGCATTTTTTCCATTTTGATTCTATCACTATTAACAAGTTTAAAATAAAAAAATATAGAAATATTTCATCTTTACATTGATATTTAAAAAGTTTAGACCCTTAGGTAAATATTTACATGGTTTTTTTTATTGTAATGTTTTTTTTTTTTTTATAGTAAACATTTTATTTGGGTAGTTTTGGGAGGGTGGGGGTAAACAATAGATTTATAATGTAAATGTGTGTTCATTTGAATTTATTTTTATTTTCAGTTGTAGTATTACTTTTTGGCCACAAGATGGCGGCCATGAGTTTGTTTACATGACATCACTCTAAGCGTAACACACGCTTAGAGTGGCGCATCGGGGAGGCAACGGCCAGAAAAGGCGCAGCTTCCGAGAGAAGCTGTCGCTTTTTCAGCGGGGGAAAGGAATCAGTGATCGGGCACCATAGCCAGATACATTGATTCCCTGGCTACCGAATCTGCGGCCGGGAGTGCGTGTGCACGCGCGCGATCGGCCGCGGGAGCGCGCGGCAGCGCGCATGGTTCCTGGACGTAGTTTCTACGTCCAGGAACCAAAATAGGTTAAATAGAAATACATTTACAAAATATTAAAGGCATAGGCTGATCATTCTAAAATGAAAATGTATTTACTATTTATACCTACCTGCTGCTATCTTGAAGTCTGCGGTAAAATCAGTAAACTGAAATTACATACAATGCTGGAGCCTGGATAGAATTATTCAAGGATCAGTGAGCTTGAAACTGAGGGTCCTATTTATAAAAAACTGAGAAACCAGTGGCTAAAGGTTCGTACACACTGTAGATTAAACTCAGCCGAGGCAGCAGCAAAAGACCACCTTGGGCAGAAATTGAGTGTATGGCGGATCTGATACCCCCCAAATGACCCCATTTTGGAAAGAAGACATCCCAAAGTATTAACTAAGAGGCATTGTGAGTTCATAGAAGATTTTATTTTTGTCACAAGTTAGCGGAAAATGACACTTTGTGACAAAAAAATAAAATAAAAAAAGTTTCCATTTCAGCTAACTTGTGACAAAAAAAAAATGAAATCTGCCACGGACTCACCGTGTTCCTCTCTGAATACTTTGGGGTGTCTACTTTCTAAAATGGGGTCATTTGTGGGGTGTTTTACTGTCCTAGCATTTTAGTATGTGTAAAAATACTCCCCAAAACACATTATACTACTTCTCCTGCGTACGGCGATACCACATGTGTGACACTTTTTTGCAGCCTAGGTGCGCTAAGGGGCCCAAAGTCCTATGAGTACCTTTAGGATTTCACAGGTCATTTTGAGGCATTTGGTTTTAGACTACTCCTCATGGTTTAGGGCCCCTAAAATGCCAGGGCAGTTTAGGAACCCCACAAGTGACCTCATTTTAGAAAGAAGACACCCCAAGGTATTCCGTTAGGTGTATGGTGAGTTCATAGAAGATTTTATTTTTTTGTCACAAGTTAGCGGAAATTGATTTTTATTATTATTTTTTTCACAAAGTGTCCTTTTCCACTAACTTGTGACAAAAAATAAAATCTTCTATGAACTCATCATACACCTAACGGAATACCTTGGGGTGCTCATAGGACTTTGGGCCCCTTAGCGCACCTAGGCTGCAAAAAAGTGTCACACGTGGTATCGCCGTACTCAGGAGAAATGGTATAATGTGTTTTGGGGTGTATTTTTACACTTACCCATGCTGGGTGGGAGAAATCTCTGTAAATTAGGTTTTTTTGATTTTTTTTACACACAATTGTCCATTTACAGAGATATTTATCCCACCCAGCATGGGTATGTGTAAAAATACACCCCTGGGCTGGGCATGGTAGCTTCTTGGATTGGCGGTTGCGTATTGTGTGGCATAACGGTTGGTCTCAGCCACAATTAAGTTGTAGAGACCAGCAATGATCAGAAAAAAAAATCTGTCACTGCGGTGCGGCGGGTGAGGGTTTGGCCGGGTAATCAGAAGCCCGCAGGGGGCAGATTAGGGCCTGATCTGATGGATAGGAGTGCTAGGGGGTGACAGGTGGTGACAGGAGGTGATTGATGGGTGTCTCAGGGGGTGATTAGAGGGGAGAATAGATGCAATCAATGCACTGGGGAGGTGATCGGAAGAGGGTCTAAGGGGGATCTGAGGGTTTGGCCGAGTGATCAGGAGCCCACACGGGGTAAATTAGGGCCTGATCTGATGGGTAGGTGTGCTAGGGGGTGACAGGTGGTGACAGGAGGTGATTGATGGGTGTCTCAGGGTGTGATTAGAGGGGGAATAGATGCAAGCAATGCACTTGGGAGGTGATCAGGGGGGTCTGAGGGTGATCTGAGGGTGTGGGCGTGTAATTGGGTGCCCGCAAGGGGCAGATTAGGGTCTGATCTGATGGGTAGCAGTGACGGGTGGTGACAGGGGGTGATTGATGGGTGATTGATGGGTGATCAGTGGGTAATTAGAGGGGAGAACAGATGTAAATAATGCACTGGGGAGGTGATCGGGGAGGTCTGAGGGTGTGGGTGGGTGTTTGGGTGCCCGCAAGGGGCAGATTAGGGACTGATCTGATGGGTAGCAGTGACAGGTGGTGACGGGGTGATTGATAGGTGATCAGGGTGTGATTAGAGGGGAGAATAGATGCAAGCAATGCACTGGCGAGGTGATCGGGGGGGGGGGGGTCTGAGGGCGATCTGAGGGTGTGGGTGGGTGATTGGGTGCCCGCAAGGGGCAGATGAGGGTCTGATCTGATGGGTATGATGGGTAGCAGTGACAGGGGGTGATTGATGGGTGATTGATGGGTGATCAGTGGGTGATTAGAGGGGAGAACAGATGTAAATAATGCACTATGCACTGGGGAAGTGATCAGGGGGCTCTGAGGCCGATCTGAGGGTGTGGGCGGGTGTTTGGGTGCCCGCAGGGGGCAGATGAGGGTCTGATCTGATGGATATGAGGGGTAGCAGTGACAGATGGTGACATGGGGTGATTGATGGGTGATCAGTGGGTGATTAGAGGGGAGAACAGATGTGAATAATGTACTGGGGAGGTGATAAGGGGGCGTCTGAGGACAATCTGAGGGTGTGGGTGGGTGTTTGGGTGCCCGCAAGGGGCAGATTAGGGTCTGAGCTGATGGGTAGCAGTGACAGGTGGTGACAGGGGGTGACGGGGTGATTGATAGGTGATCAGGGTGTGATTAGAGGGGAGAATAGATGCAAGCAATGCACTGGCGAGGTTATCGGGGGGGGGGGGGTCTGAGGGTGATCTGAGGGTGTGGGCGGGTAATTGGGTGCCCGCACGGGGCAGATTAGGGTCTGATTTGATGGGTAGCAGTGACAGGTGGTGACGGGGTGATTGATAGGTGATCAGGGTGTGATTAGAGGGGAGAATAGATGTGAGCAATGCACTGGCGAGGTGATCGGGGGGGGGGGGTGTCTGAGGGCAGTCTGAGGGTGTGGGCGGGTGATTGGGTGCCCGCAAGGGGCAGATGATGGTCTGATCTGATGGATATGAGGGGTAGCAGTGACAGATGGTGACAGGGGGTGATTGATGGGTGATCAGTGGGTGATTAGAGGGGAGAACAGATGTGAATAATGTACTGGGGAGGTGATAAGGGGGCGTCTGAGGACAATCTGAGGGTGTGGGCGGGTTTTTGGGTGCCCGCAAGGGGCAGATTAGGGTCTGATCTGATGGGTAGCAGTGACAGGTGGTGACAGGGGGTGACGGGGTGATTGATAGGTGATCAGGGTGTGATTAGAGGGGAGAATAGATGCAAGCAATGCACTGGCGAGGTTATCGGGGGGGTCTGAGGGTGATCTGAGGGTGTGGGCGGGTAATTGGGTGCCCGCACGGGGCAGATTAGGGTCTGATTTAATGGGTAGCAGTGACAGGTGGTGACAGGGGGTGATTGATGGGTGATTGATGGGTGATCAGTGGGTGATTAGAGGGGAGAACAGATGTAAACAATGCACTTGGGAGGTGATCTGAGGGCGGGTCTGCGGGTGATCTGCAGGTAAGGGCGGGTGATCAGGTGCCCGCAAGGGGCAGGTTAGGGTCTGATCTGATGGGTGGCAGTGACAGGTGGTGATAAGGGGGGATTGATGGGTGATTGGCAGGTGATCAGTGGGTGAGTACAGGGGAGGATAGATGTATACAGTACACAGGTGGGGTCTGGGGAGGATCTGAGGGTGTGGGGGGTGATCAGGAGCCCCAGGGGGGCAGTTTAGGACCTAATCTAAAATATAGCGTTGACAAATAGTGACAGGGAGTGATTGATGGGTGATCAGGGAGGTGATTGGCTGCAAAAAGTGGTCTGAGGGGGTGATCAGGGGGGGTCTGAGGGGTGCTGTGGGCGATCAGGGGGCAGGGGAGGCAGGATCAGTGTTTGTGTGTGCTTAATAGGGGGCTGCCTCCTGCCCTGGTGGTCCCTCGATCACTGGGACCACCAGGGAAGGAGGCAGCCTGTATAATACGTTTTGTATACATTACAAAGCGTATTATACGCTTACTATGCGGCAGATTGGGGGTTAACAACCCGCCAGTGCTGCTAATTGGCTGGCGGGTTGACATCGTGGGTGGGCGGAGCCTAATGCCGGCGGATGCACGCGCATCACTGCGCGCAATCCCCGGCAATTCAGTCCCCCAGGAGCCGCCACCGCTTGGCGTTACGCGGTCCTGGGGGTGCCACTTTGCCGACGCCCATAGGTAGTGGTGACACTGAAGCTGAAAAAAAAAATATTATATAATGAATTGGTTGTGCATTGTGGATAATTACTAGAACATTGGTAGCAAAGAAAATATTCTCATATTTTTATTTTCAGTTATATAGTGTTTTTTTTTGTAACATTGCATCATTCTCTAATATGTGCAGTTTACACAACATTCAGCATTCTAAATGTTTTTACAGAGCATGCTGTGAACTATTGACCTGTCCTCTGGCAGAGAAAAAGAAAATCCTTGACTGACAATTGAGATAACAACCTACACAACTCAGAGCTCTCTGCGACTTATTATTTTTTTTTTCTTATTTGAGCTCCAGTGATTGCTGGTGCCCAAATTAGTCAATGAGCACTGATATATCCGTAATTATTATTATAGCGGCACCCAAATGATCAGCGCAGCCCTGTGCCGAAACAAGTTGATCTGGGCAGAGACCTTACCCTGGCCAACAATAATTACATTTGCAGAATAACATAGTTTAGCAGAGCAGTACAAACAGTTACCGTTCTCTGCATTGAAAGTAATCATTTTTACACAGGGAATGCTTTCAAATGTTCTTTTATGTACCTGAGAGCAGGTAATTCAGTTTTAGTTTTGGGAGTTGAATCCTACTTTAAAGAGAGTCTGTACTGTCCGATTTGTACAATAAAAAAAACATACCAATCTAGTTACTGTGATCTCCTGGATCCCGCTTTGCCATTCCTGCTGCTCCCCACCGCGATCCTGGCTTTTAATTGCCAGTTTTAGTCAGTGTTTACAAACAAAAAAAAATGGCTGCTAACCAGGAAGTGATGTCTGTGTCTGTGTTTATGTGTTTGTGTATATCTATCTATCTATCTATCTATCTATCTATCTATCTATCTATCTATCTATCTATCTATCTATGTATATATATATATATATCTATATATATATATATATACATACATATATATATATATATATCTATATATATATATATATACATACATATATATATATATATATATATATATATACACACACACACACACACACACACACACACACACACACACACACACACACACACACACATGTGCACACATACACTAAATGTGTGTGTGTGTATATATATATATATATATATATATATATATATATATATATATATATCAGCACCCTCCCCCCTTAGCCTCACAAACTGCATCACAGAAACTGTAACTGAGAGCAGCGTCTGTGAGGAGTAAACAAAGCACACAGAGCCTGCAGGGGGCGTGCATAACTTTTATTCATTACAACAGAGGCAACCCATTCCTCCCTGGGTCCACAAAGCTTGACAAAGAAAAGAAGACTAGATATATTATAGAGACAGTGCAACAAGAAAAGGCTGCAGTAAGCCAGACCGCATTAGAACTTGTAGTATAGAAGAAATCAGGCTGAAAATTTTGTTACAGAGTCTCTTTAAACAATGTAAACTAACTGCAGCAACAAGTTGAACCTACTTCTTGTTTTATAGTATAGTCCCTTTTATTTTTTAGATTAGGTTTAACACTTCTCTTTTTACATACGAGATATGACTTATGAGCTTCAGTTTGTTAATGGTATTATTATTATTATTATTATTATTGATTTAAAAAGTGCAGACATATTCCGTGGCCAAGTAAGAAGAAACAAACATGGGGTACATAATAATGCAGTCAATGGTATACACCAATATACAAAATACAGGTATTTTTTGGGGGGCGAGGGGCTATATTTCTTGGACTTATTAACCCTTGCAATTAAAAAAAATCGAACAAGCAATTTCTTAGTAAGATTGGTATTATATGTATACATGTTTGTTTATGCCATCATGTCACTTGTCAATCCAGCAATGCCTTAAGGTATATTTAGCTTGTTGGCTATATATAAGATAGAAAATTGAATCACTTGTGCAGCACAGATTACCGAACCTGTAATGTCACAATGTTATATCACCATGCCAATCAGTAAGATCTTAAATTAAACTACATGAGTGAATTTTGGTGATCAAGAGATACGGAATCCATGCTATACGGCTGATTCAGTCAAGAGATCTTTCGCTTTGTACAGCGCACTGACTGCGACTCTGGCCTTCTGCAGAATAGCTGCTGACCTCAATAAATAACAGAGCATCCAGTCTAACTGGCACAGGAAAAAAGTGTAATGACTGATACAAGAGATAGAAAATAGAGATATAAAATAAATTATCCTGGCAGCCCTTTGACACAGGAACAGACATTTGTGACAGAATTTTATTGGATGATCATGTAAACCTTTGAGAATTACAAAACCAACCAAATAAATCTGATGATTTAGACAGCATTAAAAGGCAATTAGTTGTATAGCAGTGAACTAGCAGTAAAGTCATTTAAATTGATAAGCCATGCTGAATGCATATAGAGACAAAAGTGCTGACTCTTCCAGTGTATGCAGGTCCGTATGTCTGTCAACACATTGATAGCACTACATGCACCTTCCTAGTGGTTTTTGTAACGATCGGTGTCAGCACGCAGAGAGAATCTGATTATTGGTGATCTGCAGTATCACCAAGAATACAGATATATACCTGATTATTGATGATCTGCAGAATCACCGATAATACAGATATATTGATAACCTCTGGACACCTGAAGCGTGTAAGTGTTTGGTGTAACGGTAGAAATTGGGCCACCGGGGTAGCAGGTGGTCCAATAAGTAGAGAGAGACTCTACTGTGGTCAAGGACTCCAGGAGGGGGAGTCCCTAACTATATTGCAGCAGCGCCCCCTCTGAGGAGCAGGGGACCCCTGCAGGAAGGCTGAGCACCCCAGGAGAGGGTGCCAGCCAAACAGCTCGGGCAGGCCGGGTCGGCCACACACCAGCATGTAAAGTACAGAGACAGGAGACTGATTTAGTAACCAGGGACAGGCAGGGGATACTCATAAACAGATAACCAATAATGCCTGGTCTAGGGTGTGAGATCCGAGGTCCCACACCCATGATCTGGTCTAAGGAATAACACAGATGGTATACAGTATTCCTAGTCTGGGGTGTGAGATCCGTGGTCTCTACACCCTGGAACTGGTCTAAGGAATAACACAGATGATATACAGTATTCCTAGTCTGGGGTGTGAGGTCCCTGGTCTCTACACCCTGGAACTGGTCTAAGGAATAACACAGATGATACACAGTATTCCTAGCCTGAGGTGTGAGGTCCGTGGTCTCTACACCCTGGAACTATGCTAGAGAATAACTCAGATGATACACAGTAAACTGGCTAAGTGTGGATTCCCAGGTCCACCTGGTTCCACCACACTGAAGGATCTGACTAAGGTCTGAGTGCTAACACATATGTATTTGCAACGCCAGACAACCAGCAACTGAACAGCAAGAGATATATATAGTAAAGCGCTCCACAGCGCCACCCAGCTCCCATCAACCAATCACCTGCTGAGCTGGGATCAGCTGACCGCCTCGATCAGCTGACCCTTCTCCTATTGGCATAAAGAGCCTGTCTTGCGGCCCATCTGTGTACACTACTAGGTTCAGACGAGTCAGACGCATGTTGCTGCGGGGAAACCGCCGCTCTGTGCGCGGATAGTGCCACCTCACTGTCAGAGCGCACGGCGGCTTCTCCGCAATCCATCACAGTTTTCCATTGTGTTACTACAATGACACCAAGGGCCGTAACACAACCAGGGACAGTTTGATTGGACATTTGGTGGTGGTATTTGTTCTTCATTTTACTTACCATGCTATTAAAATGACTGCAAGTGTTATGGTAATGCTCCTATATGCACCTGGAATTTACTACCGTTTTAGTTCCTGTACAGTCACCAAATGGGATCGAGCCGCACTCAAATGACCGTGCAGAAGCAGGGGAGTAGCAATCGGGGTTGCAGAGGTAGCCACCACATCTGGGCCCTTGGGCCAGAGGGGCCCTGAAGGGCCCTCCCTCAACTACAGTATTAGCTCTCTATTGGTCCTGTGCTAATTACTTCTATAGATACTTTGAACAGTGGTAATTATTAACAAACTGTTCCCCATCCCCTAGTTGCACCTTAGACACTGTAGTTGCCATTGGCAGGTTTTGGAGCGCCGTATCAATTGCTATGTATAGAGTGCTTGGGGGCCCCATTGTAAAACTTGCGTCGGGGTTCACAACTCCTTAGCTACGCCACTGGGCAGAAGTGTGCTATGGAACTGTTCTGTGTACCACCAGGACACTCTTGAAGTCTGGCACCACTTTAATTAAAACGTCCACTTTATTGATGAAACATTAAAATAAAACAGTAGGCAACAGGACATAGCTGCAGTGTGGCTATGGCCTGCCATTTCAGGTCCTTTGCCTTGTTCACGACTCGCAGCCCCTGGGGCAATGGAAAGGACCAGAAACAGCAGGCCGCAGCCACGCTGCAACTTTGTCCTGTTGCCTATTGTTGTTTTAATGCTTAATCAATAAAGTGGACGTTTTAATTGAAGTGTTGCCTGACTTTGTTGGGTGGAATTTGTTCCTGTACATGCATTTTATTTCCAACTGCTATGTTAATGCCTTGCAAATGCCCATTGTTTTGTTTAGGATTATGCTCACACAGGTGGACTATTACAACAGGTACTAAGGAGATTCATATACGATATATAGGTAGCCAATGGAAGGGTTGCAAACTGTAGTGTCTCTTTCTGTGCTGCAACAATAAAAACATTTCCCTAGCAACAGTGTAGTGCAGATCACTCAGCTCCCCAAACAGTTACCTTTCATCTGCTGTGCGGGGGGACATGGGTGACTTCGGGGATCTGTTCCAGGGAGAGCTGGTGGGGTCGCCACCTCTTAGCACTAATGCGATGAGGTGACCCATCACTAAGAGTGGCATGGTGCCGAGGGAGATCAAGGTGTCAGACCCAGTCTGACACTTTGATCTGAGGGGCCTAACATAGTGTTGGAATAGATCCAATGGCGGGCAGACAGGGGGAGCCCAAACGTGCCCATGTAATATTTATAAGTCTGACAGTGATTCGGAAAGAGTTAAAAGTGCCATAGCGGAACTCCACCGTCATTATCGTGCTGTGCCCACTGATATCTTCACTGCTACACTCCACTGTGGCTAATTTGCTAGAAACTAAGCTTGGGCACAAGATAATTTAACATGGAGCCTTTGTTCTTATTATTTAAAGACTGCTATATGCCCATTTTTATGCAGTTTGAAATGAATTCATGTGAATTTTTATGGTGATAAATAGCCTTCTCTGCGGATCATGTTACCTCTGTTAAAGCACACCTGAACTGACTAAAATCTTCCTATATAAAATTGTGCCCAATCTGATTGACTTACTAACTCACTAACTTCAGTTGGCGGTGTCTGTGGGCTCCTCAGTTCCGTTTTCCCTGGTTCAGCATATTTTCTCCTATTTTCTCCTGATGCTGGACTGAAAACCTCTGTGGCTGTAAACCAGCCCATTTGAACTGGATAAGTTCCAGTTCACAAACTGCCAAGTAAAAGGAAGAGCATATACACAAACACCTCCTTTTACTATGCATGTGTAGTTCATGAATTTGCATATGCCTAGTGCACTTCCTGTTGGCCTGTACCCAGTCCCAGAAATAAAGATGGCCAGAACAGGAGACCCTGACGGCCACATACAGCTCTACCTCATACCTATTAAAGTATAAAAAAACTAGCTGCAATGTATTTTGTCAGTTTGGGTGCCCTTTTACCACTTCCCAATCACAGGTTTTCCCCCCTAAAAACCAAAGAGATTTTCACATCACGCTCTTCCCATTCATTCGCCAATAACATTATCACTATTTATCGCATCTAAAATATCTTGTTTTATGTGCCACAAATTAGGCTTTGGGTGGTCCTTTTTGCTGAGAATTATTTTATTTTATATGCATTTTAAAGGGATAATAAGAACAAAAAGGAAAAAAATCATTATTTCGCAGTTTTCAGCCATTATAGTTTTAAAATAAAATGTGCTTCGTTACATAAAACCTACATTTTATTTTATTTGCCCATTTGTCCCTGTTATTACAATGTTTAAATTGTGCCCATAGTACAATGTATGGCGATAATATTATCTGGAAATAAAGATGTATTTTTTTCTGTTTAATATAATAACAATAATTATGAGCCTTCATTTGCAAAAGTAAAGTGATATACCCTCATGACATACATATTAAAAAGTCCATAAGGTAACTATTTATGTATTATTATATTTTAAATGTGTAATTTTTTTTATCTGATTTTATTTTACAAGCGTTTTATTTTGGTAACTATAGGGTAGGGGTTTAAGTGGTTAAAAATTCATAAAAATGTATGTAAGTAAATGTATTTTATGAATGTAATGGTGTGTTAGGCTGAATTTTACTTTTTGGCCACAAAATGGCACTACATTGAACTGTGTTCTATTAATAGAAGACGGAAGTAGTGTTTACCATTTGGGTTTTGTAAATGAAAGTGTAACGATTGTGGAATTCTCTCCGTGATCAGCACACAGGACGTGCGCTGACACTGCGGAAATCCTCCACAAGCGTATAATTTGAGGGAACCCAGCAAAAGGTGCAACGCACCTGTAGAGGGAAATTCCTGTCGGCAGATGGAGCTGTGGAGTGCAGAGGAACAGCTCCTCTGCCCTGCCACTGACGCCAGACAGAAATTGTACGAAGGGAAGAAACGCAGGACAAGATAGCCCTGAAAGAGAGAGATCAAAGCGACAGAGGGTATGTGTGTCCACCAATCTAGTCGCCACCCTGCGATGATGAACACACAACCATGAAGATCAAGTGAGAAGGCAATCGAAAGAGATGGCGACCGCTAACAGCGACACAAGACCGAATAAGCACAGATGAGGAATGTATGTATGCCCACCAATTTAGCCGCCAACCTGCGACTGTGGACACACAACAGAGGAAACCAAGTGAGAACGCAATCGCAAGGGAAGCGATTGCGAATGAGAATGAGCACAGGGACAGAATGTATATATGTGCACCAATCTAGTCGCCAACCCGCGACGGTGCACACACAACAGCTGAAACAAAGTAGGAACGCAATCGCGAGAGAGGCGATTGCCAGAGGTGACACAAGGTTTAAGCAAGACAGGGGACGAGAGTAGCAAAGGCACAGCAAATCATACAATGAGAAGATAAGGAAAATAACAAACGCTAACTAAACGCGAACACCGCACTCATTCGCAACAGTGAACGCGTTTACAGCGCGGTCTCCGCGTGTTAAGCACAACAGAGACAAGCACGCCTAACTAACCACCGACAGACAAACACGAAACAAAGAACGCTTAACGGTTACCTCACCGAGCCTCCAGCAAGCGTTCGTATCAGACAAGACAGATACACGAAAACAGGAATAAGTGAGAGATACGATCCACTGCTCCTTCCGCCAGAGCGAGTGCGATCCAAGTAAGGCAACAGAGCGAGCTGGATCCACTGCTCTTTCCGCCAGAGCAAGTGTGATCCAAGTACAGCAAGAGAGTAGTAGATCAGAAGGATCCACAGCCGCTACCGCTAGAGGCTAGTGCGATCCAAGCACGACAGACAGATGAACAGAAGGGCCTACCAGTAACAACCGCTGCTCTGGTTAGCACCCCACAGACAGACAGAACAGGCAATACAAATAATACAATCCTGACTGCTCTAGCAAGGATGCCTTGTGCAGTCCCGAGAATTACTCTAAGCTAATCTTTAAACGATAAGCATGGCTGACACTCCAGGAGTGTTACACAGGACAAACCCTTATGACCAGCGAAGTACTGTGGAATCACATGGTATTTATAGAGCAAGCATACAAAGGATGTGGCTAGGCAATTTGCATTACAAACGTATGCAAATTCCTCAGCAGCAGCAAGCTGCAAAACTGACAAGAGGCCTCTTTTCCAGAGACCTGCAGAATGCAGACCTGAACAGTGGTCAAAAAGCTGCCTGCCTGCGCAGGCAGCTGAGCGGATCATTACGGAAAGTCTGCGTCTCACTGCCGCAGGCTCTCATTCATTACAGGCACTGTGATCGGGCTTGAGAACAAGCTGTTCTTATTCCCTGATCATGGAAAAGCGAGATTGCGGTGGAATGGCGGGTCTGCGAGGGCAGCGATCGGAGATAAACAGGTAAACAAACAGGAACATGTATCTACGTCCCTGGTTGTTAAGTGAAGATTCCAGGGGTGTAGATAAATGTGCCAGTGGGGGGAAGCTGGTTAAAAATTCCATATAATTGGCATTCTATTCAGTCATTTAGAATGCATATTTTTTTATTCCAGCATGCTAAAAGGTGAAATGTTTTTTTATTTGTTTATTTTTATTACACATCTTAATTTTGTCCCCTAGAAATATTCATGAACCAGAAAAGACAGCTGGTGCTCATTAAACAGCATTTACCTCTTGGAATGACATGAGGGTTGCATCACAGAAATATTGCCATGATCTGATTATACCTAAATATACAAATCAGATACGTTGGATAATATCCTCTTCCCATAGTGAACATGCAGCCCATAATATATTGTAACACACACAATCACAACAATCAGATAGGGACCAATTCAGCATTTTATAGCAGGACAGCTAAAGCTACCTCCTTATTAGAGCACCTGGCTTCCATATACGTTAACAGAACAGAGGCAGGAAAACAGTAACATGAATTTGTATTAGATCAGTATCAAAATGCAAAGCATGAATGTCAATGTAAAAGCTGTTCACAGATAAATAAATACTGTACATATAAAATATACATTTTTCCCAGGGTAAAATGCACTATACATTACTATTTTTATGTTGCTGTCACTCACAGTAGGTAGTGAAAAACCTGGCATGTCTGACAGATTTTGAACTAGTTCATCTCCTCATGGGAGATTCTCAGTATTACCTTTGTTCTTTACAAAAGTTTCTGGAAAGGATCTATGCAGAGATGCCGACCAGATTCCCTACTTGTTTCCTTTTGGCAGTTGCACTGAACAACTTCAGAATAGTACATTTTACTCTGGGAGGAATTCTATGTATATGTATTTTAAATTTTACAATTTTAGGATAGTTGTCCTTTAGAATTTGTCGGTGGCTCTGAGACCATATGTGTCCATTGGCCTATGATACAGAAACACCAGTTGTGTGCACACAAACACAAGAACTAGCTAGCTTTAGGCCAGGAACACACTAGGCAGAAACGGTAGCCTTGCGGAAAATGCTAGCATTTTTGCCAATAATGGAAGTCTATGGACCACATGTAAAAATGCATATATGTGCATTTTAGAAAGTGCATTTTTGAAAATGCACAACTTGCTACACTATTTTCAAAAACACATGTAAAACACACATAATGTGTCTGTTAAGGGCTCGTTTCCATTGCAACGCAGGTGGCTGCGCGTCAGTGCGGCTCTCCATTGCATCACATGATTCCCCAAGGCATTGCTTGCGATCCCATTCATTCTAATGAATGTGATCACAGGTGCAATCGCAGCGCATGTATGAAAACATTAGACAGTGCAGTCTATGCTCTCTCTGGTGTCCCTAGGGGCTGGTGCACACCAAAGCGGTTCTGGAGCATTTTATAAAACGATTGCAGGGGGAAAACTGCTTGGCTAATGAAAGTGAATGGGATGGTGCACACCAGAGCGGTTCGTTTTTTCCACAAACGCAAACTTGGGGGCTGCAGCACTTTTTAGATTTCTGAGGCGTTTCTGCCTCAATGTTAAAGAAAAGGAAAGTGGAAAACCGCTCTGAAAAATGCTAGATTAGAGCGGTTTTCCAGGCGTCTTTGTTACAGAAGCTGCTCAGTAACAGATTTACTGTAACAATATTTGAAATGTGCTACACAATAACGATCCAAAAAACGCTAGGAATGTTTAGAAAACATGCCTAGAATCGCTCTGAAATCTGCTTCAAAAACCTCTAGCGTTTTGCAGATCTGCTAGAAGTTTTTGGTGTGCCCTGGGCCTAAGATCGCGTTTCCAGAAATAATGGCAGTAATGGCAGTATTTGTATAGCGCCTTTCTCCTGTCGGACTCAAAGCGCTTGCAAGGCAGCCACTAGAGCGCACTCAGTAGGCAGTAGCAGTGTTAAGGAGACTTGCCCAAGAAACTCCTTACTGAATAGGCGCTGGCTTACTGAACAGGCAGAGCCATGATTCGAACCCAGGTCTCCTGTGTCAGAGGCAGAGCCCTTAACCATTACACTATCCAGCCACTGCCCTCAGGCCCCTTTTACACTTAATCAGTTGGTGTGCGTTAGTGTGCGTTAGTACGCGTTTTTTCCATAGCAGTGCATTGTGACAAAGATTTCAGTTAAAACGCGTTAAGTGTGAAAGGTGCCATAGGAAAACATGGGCATTACTTTGAAAATCAGTTTTCTTTCCGTTTTAACTGAGAGCAACTGATTAAGTGTAAAAGAGCCCTTAGGAATAATGTACTGTTATTTCCTGCCCGCTGGTGGCAGTATTGACTTTCATTGCCATGGACTTCCACTATCCACTAGCAAGTGGCTATATCTTGATCCTGGCAACCCTGGATTTCCACCATCCACCAGCAGGTGTCCTTTCAGTAACTAAGAAGGACTTCCAGTTCCCATTCTGGCCAGTGGGTGATTTAGGAGCACTGTTTGCAGAAGCACACCACAGCTACTCCCTGTTACCAATTACATGGACTATTTAAGAGCTGCCTCTTCCTCCTGTTAGTTGCCAGAACTTTGTGCTCCCAGGTCTGACAATTCAGGACACTCTTGTCCTTAGGGCCGATACACACTGAGAACGGACCCGATTTCCATTCCAACAGATCGGTTTCCATTCCGTTTCTGTTCCGTTGGTATCTGTTTTACAATGGGAGTTGCTGAATAGCTGCTAGGAAAAATTCCAGTACTGTGTAAACTGTATGTGTTCATGTTGAGAAAGATCTGTTTCTCATTGCCTCCCATGCAGTGCTTCAGCCTCCGTTTCCGTTCCTCTGGGCTCTGCTGTCCAGACAAATTGCTGCAGCACCAAACTTGGGGTCCGTTCAGCGGAGTGTGTAGAACGGACACATTCGAACGGACCAATGTGTGAGCGGATCCATAGGTTAACAGTGGATCCGTTTGCATCTGTCAGGATCCATTCTATTACAATCTGCTGACAGACCATTTTTTTAGTGCCAGTGTGAACCGGGCCTTACTCTGCTTGCTTCCTTGTATTACACTCAAATCTGATATTCTGCTGCTGAACCTAGTATTACGTCCTGACCTTGAGCTTGTCTGTTCCTTCCTGTATTGCTGCCTGTAGTATATTTGTATGTATATTTTGTATATATATAGTAGAATAGTTAGCGTCTGGGGTTCATGTGGACCCTGTATCACTTTGGTCGATCTTTCTTGCATTGTGTGATTGCATGTTGTTTGCATTTAATTTGCATTTATGTTTTTAGAAACGTCTTGCACTAATAATGCCGTGCAATAAACCTTAAACAGTATCTTAAAGAGAAGGTCAGAGGAAAAAAATGAAGTTCTACTTACCTAGGGCTTCCTCCAGCCCCTGGCAGCTGATATGTCCCTTGCCGCATCTCTGGTGTCCCAGGGTCCCCTCCTCTGCAGATGCTGACCTCCCCAGGTCAGCATCTTTTCCGCCTGCACGAGCACGCGGCCACGCTCCAGGCCATGTTAGCACAGGTTCAGAAGATGCCAACCTGGCGAGGTCGGCATCTGCAACGGAGGGGACCCCTGGACACCAGAGCTGCGGCAACATATCGGCTGCCAGGGGCTGGAGGAAGCCCCGGGTAAGTTTAACTTAATTTTTTTTCCTCTGACATTTCTTTTAGTGAAGAAGTAGATGACTGCGTTTTTGTTTTAATTCGATACTGTATTTTATACTGTTGATAATGGGAAATATTGAAAATGCAAACACACCAAAATGCATGAAAAACGCATACAAAAACACACTGAAAAATGTAGAAACTGTCTAGTGTGCTTCCAGCCTCACAGTAATGTAAAGTACTGTTTGCTTGGATTTCCACCTTTTGTATGCTAGTAACTTCAGCTAAAGCATTTAATTTAGTTTTTATAGTAAATGTTGAAGGACTAGAGCACACATAGATTCGTTTGACTCTGATTACAGAAGTATTTGAAACGATTCTGACTGCAGGGTTTACAATTTTAAAGGGATTTTATGGTATATTTGCCAGGTATCTTTATACATTGGTATTGTACAGTGATCCCTGGCAAAAGCATTGTAATTTGGCAGCAGTAAAATCACTGCTTTTGCTGGGGATCCCTGTACTGCTGTAATACCGATGTTTAAGATATATTATTTTTCATTTAACCACATTTAAAATATTTATTTTATTGTAAATATAAAATTTCTAAAAAAAAATTACTAGATCTTTTAAAAAAAAATGTCTTACTTCTTCCCACAATTTTTCTTAACATACCCAGTAAATATGGCAAAGACAGCATGTGTGGGGTCTTTCCTATTTATCCAAAGCAGTCGGCACTATTAGCTCCAATGCATTTTGCAACAATATGAAATTTGGTCCAAAATGGTTGTCAATTTCGAACTTGAAAATGTTGCTTGTTCATGCTTAGAACTCAGATCTCCAGTTTTCACGAGCAGTGTAGGCATTTATCTTGTGTTTTCTAGCTTCATTATACAATAGTTTGCTTTTCTAAGGGCTCAAACCCACTAGCAGCCTTTTCTAAGCGCTAGTGATTTGGAAACTCTTGCTAATGCATTAAATTAGCAAGAGCATTTCAAAATCACAAGCGCTTCCCATATTGCTCCTCTTCTAAATGGTAAGCAGTAATATTTGTTAAACTGAAGAGGATGAACAGACTTTATAGGTCATTTGATTTTCTCTGATTTCTTTCGAGATCAAATCATTCTTCTATAAAGAGAGCATCTGCTTCTCACATGAGTCCCGGATAGCTGAGCATAGGTCTAAATGATTAACCAGGGGCTGCCTTTGCAATATAACAATATCATAACTGCAATAATCATGTATCACATATGAGGTCTGGGTTAATGGCACAGATAATGAGCCTGCATCACCCAGAACTCAATCATATGCAGCCAAATTAAAATCAACTTTTATTAGAGTCCATTAAGAACAGCAAGGATTCCTCAGCAGACAGACTGTGACAGACAGGTTAATGACGGACTCACATTAGTAATAAAGTGTTACATTTTCTGGAAGAGAGATTTGCTAAAACCGAGACAATAGCATAAAATCAACATTCATAAAAAAGTATTTATGCTCACCTCTAATTATATAATAGAAAAAAAAAAGAAAGAAAACAGACTTAGCAAGAACAGTCTCAAGATAGGTAAATTACACGTCCCAGTGCAATTTAGTGATATGCTGTTCAGTCACTAAGCTGATCTGGTAATATATTTGCAATTGATTACAGTAATAAAGAGACGTATTGTACGTTATTACTCATGGCAGCAATTGACTGAGCTCAGACAAGACTGCACTTACCTGCAGTTCTCATAAAATCAATGCCTTTGTCCACACTGTATTGCACCATAGAGAGCAATAGAAAAATGTGTGTTTCTATGCTGCACTTGATTCATTCAAAATAACTTGACAAATAAATAATTCCGAGTACCGTATATACTCGCATATAAGCCGAATTTTTGGAAAAAAAAGTCCCAAAAGTGTGTGTGTGTGTGTGTGTGTGTGGGGGGGTCGATTTATATGGGAGTCATGTGTGTAGTGGGTCCCCCCAAAGCCCCCCCCCCCCGAGTACAACACCCACCACAATGTAAAATAAAAAGCTGTCCACTGACGGCAGCGTAACCACCCTGTCATGTGCTTACTGTGTGCTGGAGGTACAATCAGGTGGCCGTGTTCCCCTTAAGTGCGCCACCAGACAAGATTGCTTTGAAGTGCCCGCTGCGTCTCTCTCCCCCGAGTGTCTCCGCAAACTTATGCAAAGTGGTGTGGCTCCTTGCCTCCGGGCTGCCACAGAGACTCCTCCGTAACGGAAATCCATAACAGTCTCGTCTCTATGATACCCACCCCACATCACACAAGGTGCCACTAGAGAGGGTCATATCAACGAGTCTTGGCGGGGGCGGCCCGGAGGTAAGAAGCTGCACCACTTTGCTATGCCTGCGGAAAGTCTAGGAGGGACAGAGAGACACAAACAGGACACTTCAAAGCTGCCAGACATTATTGTCTGGTGGCATGCTGGGAGGGTAACACGGCCACCTGATTGTACAAATAAACCACACCACTTTGCATAAGTCTGCGGAGACACTCCAGGGGGGGGGGGCACTTCAAAGCTGCCAAACATTCTTATTTGGTGGCACACTGGGGGGGCGGGGGGGTAACACGGCCACCTAATTGTACCTGAAGCACTAAGCACATGAGTAGGGGAGGGGGGTCATGCAGCAGGCAGCAGATAGCTTTTTCTTTTACATTGTGATGGGTGCTGCACTCGGAGTTCACTACCTGGGGGGTCATGCAGCCTTCATAGCATAGCTTTGTCTTTTACCATATACTGTATTGTAGTGGGGGTTGCATCAGGAGAGGGAGGCACGAATGACTGTCCTGAAATCCATAAATGCACCTTCCTTCCTCATCTTTTGCCAAAGCCTGCAACAAATTCAGCACAGTGGAGCACTCTTTTAGCATTTTCCTGAGTCTTGGATTATCATTTCCATCTGCACCAGTCCAGCATTTCTTACCCTTGGCTTATATGCGGATCAACCATTTTTTTAATGTATTTTGGGGTAAAAGTTGGGGGGTTGGCTTATATGCGGGTCGCCTTATAGTCGAGTATATACGGTATGTTCTTGCTGGTTGGTGGTTTAAAAAGCATTTTCCTGATTAGGTGTGAAAATATCACCTAGGAGAAACCTTAGGAGAAAAAGGGCCTGATCCAGAGGCGTAGCTTAGGAGCATGGGGCCCTGGTTTGAGTTTTACATGGGGCCCCGAGCACTCTATTAATATGAAGCCCCAAACCTACCAAGAACAGCTGCAGTTTTGAAACAAATTACCCAAGAGAAACTTGACCAATGGGGACTAGTCAAGTTGACATACTAGAATATGTAGAAGTGACCCCCTTATGTGTCCCCCTTTAAGATGTAAGTCTTATTTGTGGGTAAACAGGGACCTTAATGGGGATGAACTATAGACAAAACCTTGTCATCAACCTCAATAGGTAAGTATTGACCCAAATCATTCAATAACCAATGAAAACATCAGTTTATTATACATCTCTTTTAAAAAAAATTGACATAAATACAGATACACAGTATCCACATAGCCATTACAGCAAAGTCATGATTAAACAGTTTACTAACATTATGCATAGTTCCCGATAAGGGTACCAGGAAACTGGAAATTGTCCCATATATCATGTCCACCATTATAAAAGTATCATGGTAATTCTCTTTGGGACAAATATATCCATATATTTAACACTTAGTTTATGTAAAGCCGAGGTAAACAATCAATTTTCTCGATGCCTTTCGTGAAACATTGCACCATATTATATTCACTTTTTCAGGAATAATGAATTTCCCGACTAAATTCTATCACGTAATTGGTGAAATTAATCAAAATGTCAGGTAAAAGGTATGCTTCATAGCAGGATTCAAATAATCACAGTTATGTCAAATTAGAAGTACATGAAGAACCCACAGTACGCAGGTAACTTCCTTATTATGATGATTCAAGTAAGCCAATGTTTGCTGTCGGCTGTCAGCATGACAGCATGGAGTCTGAAGATATGGCTCAGCATGCGTTCAAGACAGCTGCAGTGGCAGAGAGGAGTATTTAGAGTAAGAAAATAGCTTGTTAAAGAGAACCTAAGGTGGTTCTTGGGGGGGCAGATGGGACACAGAGGCATATTCTTTGCCTCATGACATGCCTCTGTGTCCCCACACCGCCACTCTCTGCCCCCCACCACCGCACTATAGCCCCCCCCCCCCCCCCCCCCGAGATTGGCAACATTATTTGACACCATCTTGGAGGTAAACACAGTGGAGAGGGATTCCCTGTTCAAAACACCCACCAGGGGCGTTCCTAAAGGGTCTCCAGAACTGCCATTGGGCAGCTTTCCCTAGCCACGCCCCTGCTGCTCCCCCACCTCCCTGCGTGCTGTTGAGAGAATGAATCTCTCTTTCCAGGGTCATGACCCAGAGGTCACGAAAGTGAAAGTAGGCCATTGAGGTCCACAGGAGTGGCGGGGAGTGGCGGTTTTTGAGGCTACTTGATCCACTCAGCCCCCCCCCCCCCCCCAGGTCAAGTAGCCTACTTTTTTTTCACCTTGGGCTCTCATTAAGGATTACCACTATGTAATGCACATATAGAGGAGTTCATTATCAGCATAGCACCAATAAAAAGCTAATAAAATGGATGAACGGGGGCCCCAGTGAGCCCCTCTGGCCCAAGGGCCCCGGTGCGATCGCTACCTCTGCATGCACCCCCTATTGCTACGCCACTCACCTGATCCAGTTTTCTCTTCAGGCATTTCCTTTTTTTTTTTTTTATTCTGTTAAGTTCAAACAGGAAAAAGGTACAAACATTGGTCAACTATATTGTCAATACAGTCAGCAGAAATGGACATGTAGACATAACAGTTTACAAAGTATATAGTTTCCATGAGACATAATTTTGTGCTTTGATTGATTTGACATATTCTCTGGATCATGTACCATTAAAAATGGGTATCTTTGTTCCCCAGAACCATTTTGTAAGGGAGGATTGTAGAAAGTAGAAAGAAAGCAGTAGAGCAGAAAAGGAAGGGGAGGGATAAAGGAGCGAAGTAGAAATTTAAGGGGTAGGAAATACAGGTAGGGGAGGGTGGGTAAATATAGGGTCAAGTTGGGTCAAGTCGTGTCGGCTGCCTCCTAAGGCATTTCTTACTGCCTTTTAAGCTACCAGCAAGCAAGAAAATATTCAGATTTTGACAGTACATTTCACCTACTTTTTGGTACTTTTTCAATTGCAAAGTGCTGGAAAGTTATTTTAACCACTTCACCACTTCACTAATGGACAAGAGCAATTTTTACCTTGCAGTGCTTCTTCCATTCATTTGCCAATAACTTAATTACTACTTATTGCATCGAAATGGTCTATATCTTGTTTTGTTTTGTTTTGTTTTGTTTGCCACCAATTAGGTTTTGTTTGGGTGGTACTTTTTGCTAAGAATTATATTATTATACATGCATTTTAAAGGAAATAAGTAGAATTAAAAAAAATATATTTTTCAGTTTTCAGACTCTATAGGTTTAAAATAATACATGCTACTGTAATTAAAACCCACACATTTAATTTGCCTATTTTTCCTGGTTATTACATTGTTTAAATTATGTCCCTAGTACAATGTATGGCAACAATATTTTCTTGGTTGGTGTTCTTAGTTTGTACAAGCCCTAATTTGTAAAAAAAAAAAAAAAAAAAATAACAATAATATACCCTTAAAGCATACATATAATAAAAGCTAGGTCCCTAACGTAACAATTTATTTATTATCTTTGAATTTCTGTTACTTTACAGTTTTTGGGGGGTAATTATAGGGCTTATGGTGTCATTTCATGGGTTAATTTGCTTTTAGTTTTTTGGTGTATGATTTTTTTTTTATTATTGTGCCATAATGATTTTCAACACACGATGGCGCCTACTGCTTAGGAAGCTGAATCACAGCTTAGGAAGCTGGATCAGAGCATCCAAAGCGAAAGTCAATGTTTGTATGTTTATACAGACTTTTCAACAAATGAACACTGCTGTTGGTTACAGCAGTGTTCATTTATGAATCAGGCTCTTTGATTGTCTTTGGGAATACTGGTTCACCAATCACTGCTCTGCCGATCGCTATCACGGGTGCGAGCATGCACAGTGCCCATTTCAAGCAGAGGTCAAATATCTACGCCCCTAGGATGGGAAGAGTACTCCCGTGGGGCATAGATATACTGCCGCAGCTACTGGTTAAAGGATACCAGCGCTCCAAAAAAATGAGAAACGGAAGGAGAAGGCATGTATGGTGAGCGGTCCTGATGCTCACTGCTCCCCCCATTCTCCTTTTTGCACCCTTTTGCACTTGTAATTGCCCCGTGGTCCCGTCTTCCAGTCTGCTTGGTTGGAAAGCATTGCATCTTTCTGGCTGGGCTGCACGTGTACTACAGCATGCAACCGCTGCCGGCATGCATATCACAGCATACAACCGTGGCTGGGAGTGTTCTGCATATGCGTGTGACGTCATGTGCAAATCGCTCCTGGCTGCGGTTGCGTGCTGTGAAACGCATGCCGGCAGCGTTTGCATGCTGTTGTTCGCATGCAACCTTGCCAGAAAGACGCAATGCTTCTTGACCAAGCCAAACGGAAGACGGGGCCACGGGGCAATTCCAGGTACAGGAGGGGGCAGAAAGGAGAACGGGGGGAGCCGTTTCTCATTTGGGGGCTCTGGTATCCTTTAAGCAGAAGATGAAAAATAATTTTCTAAGAGAAATACTTTGGAGAAAAAGTGAATTTAATCGGGCCCAAAGTGTGTTCTGGATATATTACACAAATCATTCAGACATGTGTCAGCATGATGAAACTGCACAGTTACTTGGAGATGAATATTCTGTCTAAGTGTAGAAGCTTTGTTGTGGGTGTTTCATATCATTACACATAGAAGGCTAGACTTCTAGCAGAGGCAAAGGGCAGAGAGTAAAGCACATCTAAATATGGCTGGGCCAATGTACATTCATGTAATTGAAAAGCATAGAGTATTAAAGTAAACCTGAGGTGAAATAGCACGGTGGCGTAGTGGTTAGCTCTCTCGCCTTGCAGCGCTGGGTCCCTGGTTTGAATCCCAGCCAGGGCACTATCTGCAAAGAGTTTGTATGTTCTCTCCATGTCTGTGTGGGTTTCCTCCGGCACTTCGGTTTCCTCCCACATTCCAAAAACATACGGATAAGTTAATTGACTCCCCCTAAAAAAATGGCCCTAGACTACAGTACTTATACTACATAATATAGACATATGGCAATGGTAGGGATTAGATTGTGAGCTCCTTTGAGGGACAGTTAGTGACAAGATATATATATATATATATATATATATATATATATATATATATATATATATATATATATATATATATATATATATATATATATATACATATATATATATATATATATATATATATATATACACTGTACAGCACTGCGTAATATGTCGGCTATATAAATACTAAATAATAATAATAATAATAAAAAATAAAAGTATTAATTTATACTTACCTCAATGTTCTATAAGCTCTTCAGACCCCTCCAGACTACTACTTTTGTCTGGCCATCCCTCTGTCTTGCCGCTGAATGCCCTGTTTGAAACTCTGGTCATGTGGCTGTGAGTCTGGCAGCCATTACCAGGAGTGTCCTGGGAATGCGTAATTCCAATTTCCAAACTGCACATGCCCAGGATGCTTTCGGCCATGGCTGCTGTGCACAGCTGTGAAAGAGATCGCACGGAGTGTACTGCGCATTCACCGGTCTTTGACTGGTCCCAGTTAAAACCAGGTTTGTGGCATACAGTGGTAAGACGGATAAGAGAAGGGACAAAAGAAGAAGCCTGGAGGGGTCTGAACTGGCTCTAGAATACTGAGTATATATTCAGAGCCAGATTCACCACAAGGCAACATAGGCCGTTGTCTAGGGCCTGGAAAGAGAATAGGGACCTAGTTGATGCTAGCCCCGAACAAATCTTACCCAAAAAGAATACAAGTGACTATCAAGGTTGGGCCCAAAGTTGTTTGCCTATGGCCCCATTTCATGTTTCTTTTGTGTATACAAATACTATTATTATTATTATTTTACCTCGGGTACACTATAAGGCTTTCAAAAGTCTTATTTACATTGTTAGAATATATGTAGCTGATCTCTTTCACAAGTACATTTTAAAAATAAACAGAATAACAGTTCTGCTTTAAGAGAACAGTTAAATAATTCCAAGAGCTGTTGCATATATTGTGCATTTCCTGCAGGTTTACCAGAGATGCTGTCATCACTTGGATCACTTTTATTCTGTAGCCTGTATAAGGATGACACACTAATATAAGTGATACCTCACAGCATATGCTATAACAGCTGCTATGCAAGCTGCTTTCACCAATATATTACAATGTAATGCCTGATATCATGTTTACTGTAAACATTTTTTTATTTGAAAAAAGTACTCATTAAAAAATAAATGATAAAAACAAACAGAATGAACTATTGGTTACTATCAGCTTTGGACAGTACACTGCCACACTAGATAATTTGAGTCCCAAATTCAAATGTTTGCAGAGAAATATCAACTTGGAATTTGTATTCTTTTTGTGTTTGCAGGAATTTTCTCCTGCGTCTTTAAAAAATATTGATATGGTCATTCCAAATCATCCTTAAGCCTTGCACACACTCTAGCCAGTCAGGGTAGCCCCGATGCGTTGGCGAGTGATCCAGCCTACCAGGTCATCTCGTCCAAGCACAGGCCAAGGCTATTTTTGTGCTTCTCTCACACTGTGCCACTCTCTCATCCGCCACGCCATTGTTGCTCCGTCTTCCACCACAGCAACATAATGCCTCACTAGCCTGTAGGCTAGCACTGTGTCTGTACAGAACTTTGCCCTGAACTGTTGCCTGAGGGATTGGGTCCTGATCCTTGCAAGCGACAGTAATTGTGCCTGTGTGTGCACCATAAAGGTGGCCATTATTGGTAAAGTTTTCAGCAATGATCAGATTTTGAATTGGATCATTTCGATTGACAGAAAAGATTATACTTAATCGAGCCACACCAATAAAGAATTCAACTTTTGATCATGTCTCCACTAGTTCATGATCATATTTATTAAAAAACTCTTTCAGGAAGAAAAAGAAGAAAAAGGAACACAACATAGCTATTTGTATGCTTGGCACTGTACATATACATGTTTATCTCATTCTCATCATGGTTGATAATGCGATCATTCAGGATTAACCAGGCCCACCAGCTTCTATGTTTATTATGTAATACAATAAAAATGGGAGAGTGTTTGAGCCCTGGTCATTGGTTAGATTAATGTATTCAGAAGAGATATAACAGTTTCAGGTAAGGACTAAGGTAAACAGGAAGTGGCATTTAATTCCTGATCAGCTGCTTAGGTCTACAGAAGGCTTTAAAGGACACCTAAAATGAACTAAAGGTGGCCAGTGTAAGTTACTTGGGGCTTACTCTAGCCCCCTGTAGGCCTTGTGGTTCCTTGCTGTCATTCCACTTTGCTCCAATCAGCAGCAAGGGGTCACACCAGAGGTGGCCTTAGAGTACTCGGGGCCTGGGGGAGTGTCATATGCGGGGCCTAGAGATATATGCTGTGGATACACACGTTGTGGAAGCCCACACTCTGTATAGGTTAGATAGGTAGGTGCCTCCAGTATAGGTTAGATAGGTAGGTGCCCGCAGTATAGATTACATAGGTAGGTGCCCTGCAGTATAGATTAGATAGGTGCCTGCAGTATAGATTAGACAGGTAGGTGCCCCGCATTACAGATTAGATAGGTAGGTAGGTACCCTGCAGTACAGATTAGATAGGAAGCTGCCTGAAGTATAGATTAGTTAGGTAGGTACCCCACAGTATAGATTAGATAGGTGCCTGCCATATAGATTAGATAGATAGGTGCCCTGCAGTATAGATTAGACAGGTAGGTGCCCTGCATTACAGATTAGATAGGTAGGTAGGTACCCTGCAGTACAGATTAGATAGGAAGGTGCCTGCAGTATAGATTAGTTAGGTAGGTACCCCGCAGTATAGATTAGATAGGTGCCTGCCATATAGATTAGATAGATAGGTGCCCTGCAGTATAGATTAGACAGGTAGGTGCCCTGCAGTACAGATTAGATAGGTAGGTAGGTGCCCTGCAGTACAGATTATATAGGAAGGTGCCTGCAGTATAGATTAGTTAGGTAGGTACCCCGCAGTATAGATTAGATAGGTGCCTGCAGTATAGAGTAGGTAGGGTGGTGCCCTGCAGTACAGATTAGATAGGTTCCTGCAGTATTATTATTATTATTATTATTTATATAGCGCCGACATATTACGCAGCGCTGTACAGTGTATATATATATATATCTTGTCACTAACTGTCCCTCAAAGGAGCTCACAATCTAACCCCTACCATTGCCATATGTCTATATTATGTAGTGTAAGTACTGTAGTCTAGGGCCAATTTTTAGAGGTTGCCAATTAACTTATCTGTATGTTTTTGGAATGTGGGAGGAAACCGGAGTGCCCGGAGGAAACCCACGCAGACACGGAGAGAACATACAAACTATTTGCAGATAGTGCCCTGGCTGGGATTCGAACCAGGGACCCAGCGCTGCAAGGCGAGAGAGCTAACCACTACGCCACCGTGCAGCCCGTGCAGCAGTATAGATTAGATAAATAGGTGCCAGCCTGCAGTATAGATTAGATAGGTGCCAGCCTGCAGTATAGATTAGATAGGAAGGTGGCTGTAGTATAGATTAGATAGGTAAGTGTCTGCAGTATAGATTAGATAGGAAGGTGGCTGCAGTATAGATTAGATAGGTAGGAGCCTGCAGTATAGGTTAGATAGGAAGGTGGCTGCAGTATAGATTAGATAGGTGCCTGCAGTATAGAATAGATAGGTGCCTGCAGTATAGATTAAATAGGTGCCTGCAGTATAGATTAAATAGGTGCCTGCAGTATAGATTACATATATAGGTGTCTGCAGTATAGGTTAGATAGGTGCCTGCAGTATAGATTAGATAGGTAGGTGCCTGCAGTATAGATTAGATAGGTGCCTGCAGTATAGATTAGATAGGTGCCAGCCTGCAGTATAGGTTAAATAGGTGCCTGCAGTATAGGTTAGATAGGTGCCAGCCTGCAGTATAGATTAGATAGGTGCCAACCTGCAGTATAGGTTAGATAGGTGCCTGCAGTATAGGTTAGATAGGTGCTAGCCTGCAGTATAGATTAGATAGGTGCCAGCCTGCAGTATAGGTTAGATAGGTGCCTGCAGTATAGATTAGATAGGTGCCCTGCAGTATAGATTAGATAGGTGCCAGCCTGCAGTATAGGTTAAATAGGTGCCTGCAGTATAGGTTAGATAGGTGCCAGCCTGCAGTATAGATTAGATAGGTGCCAACCTGCAGTATAGGTTAGATAGGTGCCTGCAGTATAGGTTAGATAGGTGCCAGCCTGCAGTATAGATTAGATAGGTGCCAGTCTGCAGTATAGGTTAGATAGGTGCCTGCAGTATAGATTAGATAGGTGCCAGTTTGCAGTATAGGTTAAATAGGTGCCTGCAGTATAGATTAGATGGGTGCCAGCCTGCAGTATAGATTATATAGGTGCCAACCTGCAGTATAGGTTAGATAGGTGCCTGCAGTATAGGTTATATAGGTGCCAGCCTGCAGTATAGATTAGATAGGTGCTAGTCTGCAGTATAGGTTAGATAGGTGCCAGTCTGCAGTATAGGTTAGATAGGTGCCTGCAGTATAGATTAGATAGGTGCCAGTCTGCAGTATAGGTTAAATAGGTGCCTGCAGTATAGATTAGATAGGTGCCAGCCTGCAGTATAGATTAGATAGGTGCCAACCTGCAGTATAGGTTAGATAGGTGCCTGCAGTATAGGTTAGATAGGTGCCAGCCTGCAGTATAGATTAGATAGGTGCCAGCCTGCAGTATAGATTAGATAGGTGCCAGTCTGCAGTATAGGTTAGATAGGTGCCTGCAGTATAGATTAGATAGGTGCCAGTCTGCAGTATAGGTTAAATAGGTGCCTGCAGTATAGGTTAGATAGGTGCCAGCCTGCAGTATAGATTAGATAGGTGCCAACCTGCAGTATAGGTTAGATAGGTGCCTGCAGTATAGGTTAGATAGGTGCCAGCCTGCAGTATAGATTAGATAGGTGCCAGTCTGCAGTATAGGTTAGATAGGTGCCTGCAGTATAGATTAGATAGGTGCCTGCAGTATAGATTAGATAGGTGCCTGCAGTATAGATTAGCCTGCAGTATAGGTTAGATAGGTGCCAGCCTGCAGTATAGATTAGATAGGTGTGCCAGCCTGCAGTATAGGTTAGATAGGTGCCTGCAGTATAGGTTAGATAGGTGCCTGTAGTATAGATTATATAGGTAGGTGCCAGCCTGCAGTATAGGTTAGATAGGTGCCTGCAGTATAGGTTAGATAGGTGCCTGTAGTATAGATTATATATGTCGATGCCCTGCAGTATAGATTAGATAGGTAGATGCCCTGCAGTATAGATTAGATACGTAGGTGCCAGTACAGGTTAGATAAGGTGGCTGCAGTGCTGGGGAGAGCGGGCATAGTTGTTAAAACTCACGTGTCTCCGATGCTCCAGCTACCATCTATTTCCTCTCCCAGCATCGCATCTGTGTATTGGTAACAGTGCCCCCCTGTGGTGACATGCAGTCATGTCATCATAGGGGGCGCTGTTACCAATACACAAATGCTGGGAGAGGAAATAGATGGTAACTGTGAGCATCGGAGACACGTGAGTTTTTCCCGCTCTCCCCAGCACTGCAGAGGGTGCAGGGCCTCCTCAGACGCGGGGCCTGGAGCGATTGCCCCACTTGCCACCCCCAAAGGCCGGCTCTGGGTCACACATGCAGAATTGGACACAAGGAGACCGCAAAACATCACAGCCTATTGACCAGGGAGATGGTGATATACATTGCTGTTATTGTGGTATTACCTCCTACTTAGGGATAGGGAGAACTAGGAGTTTGGAGAATCACTCTCTCTTTTAAAAAATGCTTTGCTAATGCGATTTTAGAAATTGCAATCACAAGTCATGCAGCACTTTGTGAGCTTTTTTGCTTCAATGCAAAGTATAGGAGCGCAGGCAAAGCATGCGGAAATCAGTATTGTAATCAATTTATATGTAATTTTAAAGCCCTTGAATTACCCAGAATTCTCTTTGTACCCATAATGCATTGAAAACAGCCTGTAACTTTGTTTCCTGTCTCCTGGATCGCTCCTGGATGAAGAACAGGCCACAGCTTTTTACAGATCAATTCCTACAGATAAAATCAGAAAAATGCCCCGCAAAAAGTGGTTTACTACTGAGAATGTGATAGCTTAACCCCTTGGCGACCGCTCCACACCAACGCGGCGGCAGCCCCAGGACCACTCAACGCCAATTGGCATGAAGTCCTGGTGCGGGGTTTTGCAGAAGATCGCGCACGCCATGCACATGCATCTCCACTCCATCATCAGTCTCCCAGCTAGGAGACTGTTAGACAGCGAAGCTGCCATCTATTTACTTTGTACAGCACAGCGATCTATGGCAGCACTGTACTGGGGGTAGCTGTGTGACATGGCTGTCCCCCTGGGCGGCAAAGAAGCCCATGACAGCTGATCGCGCTGATTGGCTGGTGGGGGGAGGGTAACAAAAATAAAAAAATAAATATTTAGAAAAAAATAAATAAACATTGTGGGAGCGATCACAGCCCACCAACAGAAAGCTCTGTTGGTGGGCAGAAAAGGGGGGAGGGGGAATCTGCAGTGGCCTTAATTATAAAAAATGAATGATAACATTTTTATACATACCTGGGGCTTCCTCCAGCCCCATGCGCACGGATCGCCCTCACGCTGCCGTCCTCAGCCTTCTACTGCTCCGGTACCAGGTCCCGTAACTTCAGCCAGTCGCGGCCAGTCTGCGCAAGAGAGATACGAAAAAAGCGCACTTCTCTTGTGTCTGAAAAAAATGCTATTTTTTCTTTATTTTTGCAGTTCAAGATATTAAAAGACGATGGAAGTCCATAATAATTTCTGTAGATAAGTAATTTTTTTTTAGAAAAAAAGAGAGTTGAAGTGGATCTGGGCCCATTTGACTTTATTTTATGCATTGTGTGTGGCTAACATATAACAAAATTACTCCAATATGTTTTGAAAGTAATGTAATAAATTACAGACTTTTCAAAGATCACATAACTTTTTTACATAATTTTTTTATTACATTACATGTAAAGGTAAGAAGGATGTAATTTTCTCTTTTTTTTTTTTTTTCTTTCAAACTCAGCATACCTACAGGGTATATCCCGACTGATTTTAAGGCTTCACAGCAGTGCTCCTCATGTCGGGTAAAGTTTGCATCACAGTTTGAAGAGTTGTATTTTATTAATGATAATCAAAAGAAAATACCAATAATAACAGCCAACATGAGGTGATATAGTGATTATGCTGTATATTACAATAAATAGTGCACTACATATCCACACATCCATTCAGTACTGTCCCCAATCACCCCCTCCCCGGCAACCCCGACCTTAAGTCACCTCCGTCCAGCCAGCAAGCTGCTTCCCGACAATAACAGATACAAGCGCCCACAGGGAGACAACAGGGCGATGCACAAGAGGCACCACAGGGAAGGAAAAATAAATGGCTAAACAGACAAACGGCTCCCACCCACATCCAAGCAGAAAGCGCCCAGCCCAAAATCATCCACACCCCCCACAAACTTCCACATTGGGACAATCCAAAGGGACAATCCAAAGCTCCACACCTCTCCATAAACTCCAAACTGTGCCGAAGCATCCCAACCACCGCGACTAACCAGGCTGTGTCAACCAGCTCAACAGGTGCAAAGCAGCAGCTCTCCACAGCCGGTCAGCAGTCAGCCCAGGCCATGACAACAGCCTAGTGAGGACCTGCGGCTGCACACCACAATCGTTCCCAGCCAGGAAAGGGCCACAAGGCCGTCCCCAAATGCCTCCAAGTTCCAGGCGGGAAAGTCTTAAATCTAAGGAACACCATCCCCACTGTCAAACATGGAGGCGGAAACCCAATGCCCCGAGGCTACTCCTCAGCTAATGGACCAGGGAACCCAACCCCAGCAAATGGCAGCCTGAAAAAAGAGCAAAACGTGGGGACTCTCAACGAAACCACCAGGCAATCTACAGAGCAACCCCGCCCTGGGCACCAGTGGACATTTCAACATCATATTAATCAAAAACAAACAGCAAGACCCTCCAACCTGGAAGATTTCAAGCTCATTACCAGGGATAAAAGGGCAGACATACCTGTACCACATGCAAAAAGCTGGTCTGCTATCATAGTAAGCGTCTGGCCGCTACCATAGCCAATAAAGGCCTCTCCATTGACCATTGAGAAGGGTGCAAACAATCCCGGACCGGACACTCTCCACTCAAATGCAGACAAAAGCCAAGAAATACTCTCCCTGCTCAACAGTGCCTCCCGCACACCGACCCACCACACCCCGGGAGACACCCATACCACCCCCTGTCAAAACAGACAAAAGAAAACAAAACAAGACAAAAACACCCTCCAGCTGACCGAAAGCAACCCCAAGTCAAGATCCACCATGGACACAAACAATCACGGGCAGCACCACACACTTATTTTTTTGCCCCTTCCAACTGACACACATCCATACATCCATGCATTCTACATTCAACTTTTCATTCAAACTTAGATCACAGTCACATGCACACATACACTACTCTACTCTTTGGTCTCCCTCTTTTGATTTTTCCTTACTCCTCTCTAGGGTTTCAGCGCCCTCCAAATTTCTCTCATAGCTATGAATTGATTTGAAACTCTGTGAATCTCATCCACATCCATCCCTGGGCTTTCACACAGATCTTCCATTCTCATAAGCCATTCAGAAAAGGCTGGGGCTTCTGAGCTTTTCCAATATTTCGCTAATATGTTTTTAACCACTAAAGTGCCTATTTCCTTCAAAAATCTGCTCTCCCTGCTTTCTTCTTGGTCTGTTATGCCCAGTATAGCAGTGGTTGCAGAAATGCAAAAGTTATGGTCTATAACACTCCTACCAAATACAGAAAAGGAGGAGTTTCTCTATAAGAAGGATGTAATTTTCTGTCATAGGTCATTTCAAATTCTGTGTAGTTAACACCATATTGTCCTTTCATAAGACACACGACAACTATCCTGTTGAAAAGGAGGTTTCAGAGCATGAAGATAAGGAAGATGCCGTAGACCTTACCGAGTGATGACACATCAAACTCAAGTCAACCAAAATTAATGTCTCCAGTCCACCACCAACACCAACAACAGGACCAGCATCACAAAGTGGTAGACAGGTTGCAAGAGGAAAGAGAGGGGTACTTACATATTATATATATTATAACGTCCAGCACATTTGGAAGCCTCCTGTTAAAATTATATTTACTTTTCTTGCAAGGGTGAACCATCTTTAGAAAGCTGAATGTCTTGGCTTTTATTTATACTATGTCCCAAGTCGGCATGACACACGGTTTCTGAATAAGTGGGTGCTGAAAGACAGGTGCCCTCCACACTTGGCTGTCACTGTTACTATTAGAAGCCTCCAATCACTATATTAGGCGGCTGGAGGCTGGCCTCTTCTTGCCTGCAGAAACAAATCACAGTGACCCCGGCAGCCCAAACTCAGAAACTGTGGAGTGTAGTGATAAGATCTGTTTTCCAGGGGCCTGGGCAAGTAATATACTTGCAGAAACAGAACAGCTTTCTGCACGGCGACCCTACGCAGAGTGCAGGAAACAATGGGGGTGGGGGGGTCGAGGGACGATACAGGAAGAGCTGGAGTCAACAAGTCTGAGGACAAGACGAGGGATGATAAACAGGAGCCGGAGTTCCTCATTTATTAACCTGACTGGCACTAGGCATTAAAGATACTGGCCACCCACTAAAGAGACCGAAGACTTCTAAAGGCAACAGCGACAGCCAAATGCAGTGGATAGCTCTCCTTCAAAACCCACTAATTCGGGAACCGTGAGTCATACCGACTTGGAACCTGGTGCAAATGAAAGCCAAGACATTCAGCTTCCTAAAGATGGTTCAATCTCGCAAGAGAAGTAAATATATTTTTAACAGGAGGCTCCCAAATGTGCTGGGTGGTATAATACGTAAGTACCAGAGGAGGGGGTGTTGTAAGATCACTGGACAATTTTGAAACAGGGGTATTAAACTCCATGCAGGAGGCTGTTTGTGCCTTACACCATGCCAGTTGTGAAAATTATAACTTTGCATTAAGTCTAGGACCATACATGAAGAAGGCAGAAGACATTTTAGATATGAGACAAGCATTGATCGATCCTTCAATGTGTATCCTCAATGATACACAGCCAATTGTATATTTGGTCTCATGTAAGGTAAGGAGATACAATATACTGTATGATAAAGTATATAAAGAGATGCGCCTTGGCAATATAGTTTTAGAGGTCAGAACATAGTGCAGTGCTAAACTGTTCAAACAAAACATATCAAACTAAGATTATATATATGCAGATATTATATTATAGACTAGTAGACCTAAGCCCGTTTCAAAACAGGCTCTAGGTCTGTGTTGAATCCCCTCGCTTCCCCTCCCCTCTCCTTCACTCCCCTCTCACTCTCCCCATGAACGCCGCACTCACCGCGCATGCGTGAGCCCGCCGCGCGCGCACCCATGCCGTCAGTCTCTGCGTCCCTCCCTGCACATGCGCAGTAGCGTAAAACACGGGACACACACACACAAACAGGAAGTGCAGGGATGGGATGCAGAGACAGTTAGGTTTTATTATAGAGGATATAAAACAGATGACTAATATAGTAGACTTTCTGGAGTATATGAACTTTGGTAGACTACTATGGCAGTCAGCGGACATGCAGCCCCAGGGGTAATGTACAAAAAGAACACATGGCAGGTGATTAGAGCTTTGTAGAAGAAGAGGATCCAGTGAATATGTGATATTCACTGGAGGTTGGCTTTAAGCTAGACATTTGTATATTCAGACTACTGTCCTATATGGGTAGTTTTATGCTCCAAAAAATGTACAGTAGTTAAGATATTGCTGTATCCTTATAGGGAGGTAGCTGCCTGCCACACATGACTAGAGAACCATTCCTAGTGAGCTATTCCTCCAAAACAATAACTCTGTAGAAACCTGGACTATATGAATATAAGTCTGATTTCCCTTCCAGAGATGTAATCAGTGCATCGGAATGATGAATTGCTACTTTTCCTTTCATCCCAAATCATCAAAACCAAATATTAATTCACTAAAGTATTTCATTAAATCACCAAAGAATTCTGCTCTGCCCATCTCTGCATTAGGAAGAATAAAAGACATTCAATCACAGTTGTGGCTTTGTGGCGCTGCCACCCTGATCTATGCAAAGCAATTCAGCCTTCAGATGGTTATAGCTGAGCAATCCTTTTCATTTGCTTCATCTGCAGTACAGAAAAAATATCAGCCTACTAGTCCTGATCCTGATGCCGAGCGTTATTCTCCTTTTGCAAAATATCAATATATCTGACTGATGCTTCTGACTGCTTTCATGTACAAACATGAACTTTCTGTATATTAAAACGTAATCCTTCTTAAGCTTCAGTGCAGATTCATCATCATGGCATTTCTTACTAATAACAGTTTTTCAACTGGTTATTAAAGGGAGATTCCGCTTTCATTATAAAAGTTCCACAGAAGTCTTTTTGTAATTTAATGTTAATTTGGACGCAGCTAAGAATTTCCAAAACTTACTAGCGAGGTGTGGTCTGGTATAAGTGGTTTGAAACATAACTTTTTGTAAATATTTCGAAAGATGCTGTAGATAATACATTTAATGACAGTAGATAGTTTAAAAACTTTCAAAATTGAAATGGAATGATGCAGAAGTGGATCAAAACTAGATCAATGTGGATGTCAAACACACACACACACACACACACACAGACACACACACACACACACACACACACACACACACACACACACACACACACACACCAGAATCACACACACACATCACACATCAGAAACACTATTTTAAAGAGCTCCCCCGGCACCCACATTTCCACTTATAGCCACACATAACATGGGTGTCCGATATTGATTGTATACATCAGTCAAAGCAGTGCAAGTATCGGCGAGTTTTCAGTGGGGTGGACAGTTAGAGTAGGGCATGGGTGGTGGAGTTGGTAATAAGGGTTAGGCTTTGCTGGGTGGGGGTCCAGTTAGGGTTAGGCATAGGTAGAGGGTAGGTTTGGTTAGGCATGGGTGGGTGGGTGGGGGGGTTAGTTAGGGTTATGTAACGGTGTGTGTGTTGGGGGGGAGGTTGGTTAGGGTTAGGCATTGATAGAGGGAAGGCTCATGTGATAATTCAACTAGTGGCTATTTCTGGCACCCAAATTTCCATTCCACCCATTTTACATGTACAGATACTAGTAGTAGCCCCAGGGCCCCAGAGTTTGTGTGGGCCCCCCAAGGTGCCTCTCCTCTCCTCCAGCTACAGCGAGCCATGAGAGCAGAAATGCTGTGTGTTTACTCTGTATATGAAAAGGAGGAGGTGAATAATGGGAACCCTCAAAATGCTTTTTAGGAGACATATGATGAACACCTAATGATATTGAGTGACCAGTGGGGAGAGGGGGGGGGGGGTTGGATTGGGCCTTGCTGCTCCCGACTCAGGGGTCCTGAGAGTGATTTGGTTGGAATGAAGTCTTCAGGGACCCCCCCCCCCCATTACTTTTTCCCCAGGGACCAATTGTAGTTAGAACCGACTCTGAGTGAACACACCCCTTTGTTTCAACGCTTGAACTAATCTATTGACTGACAAGCTTTGACATTCCTGCTCCCCGCTTTCTATCTGAGACACTACAAAATTATTCATTTCAACATAAAACCAAAATAATTGTTAGAGACCTTCTATGGACTGAAGACCTGTCATCAGGGATGAGCTCTGGATAAAATTCTGATGAACTCCGAATGAGTTTAATTTTGATTTCATCCTCTTATTACTGCACCTGAGCGTGTGTGGTTGCGGGGGCGGGGCATAAACTTACCCAGCAGCCTTCTTCTTTAACCCGTTCTTCGGGTCGTCCCACACTGCGTTCCAAGCCGTGGTCTTGTGACTACAAACATTTCATCCTTCCGAGTTGAAGGAGGAAGCGTAGTAGTCACGTGACACGGCTTGGAACGCAGTGTGGGACACGCTGTGGGATGGGCTAAAGAAAAAGGCTGCTGGGTAAATTTTACCCCCCCCCATCCCCACACACACCCGCTCAGTTGCAGTATTTAGAGGGTTAAATCCGAATGCAACTCATTCGGATTTCATCTGAATTTTATCCGGAGCTTATCCCTGCCTGTCATCTACAGACACACCTGTTTGACCACCATATATGATTGGACTTCCATTCAGCTCTCCCGGTTTATTAAGATTATTATTTAGTATTTATATAGTGCCGGCATCTTCCACAGCGCTGTACAAAGTGTATCTTTCTTGTCACTTAACTGTGCCTTAGAGGGGCTCACAATCTAATTCCTACCGTAGTCATATGTCTATGTTTATATCCTGTAGTGTATGTATTGTAGGCTAGGGCCAATTTAGACGGAAGCCAATTAACTTATATGTTTGTTTTTTGGAATGTGGGAGGAAGCCCAGGCAGACAACATTGAAACTCCATGCAGATAGACACAGTCTTGAGAAACTGGGCGGAAAAATCAACAACCATCCTCCACACCTCTAAATCTGTGTCATGTGGCTGATAAGTATATGTTTTTTTTACATTCTACATTGTTGATTGCTGAGAGCAGTTTTTTTAAGAGAAGATTGATTAAAGGAGTTTTGACGTGTGCTCCTGGATTCTCTCTACTGCAGTTTTACGTAATATTTGGTTTCTGTCTGGAAGTTGCACATTCTGTGGCACTGGAATCGATTTGGTTTAGGAAGCAATCATTAGGTGTGCATCAAGGTTTTTTCTTCTGTTTATCACTCCATGCAGATAGTGCCCTTGTAACGAATGTGGGATCGTCTCCGTGGTCAGCGCACCAGACGTGCGCTGACGCGGCGGATTTCCTCCACAAGCGTATAATTGAGGACACCCAGGCTAGGTGCTATGCACCCGCAGAGGGCAATTCCCACCGGCAGATGGCGCTGTGGAGTGCAGGCGAACACAGCCGCTGCACAGCCACAGATGCCAAATGGGAATTGTACAGATCCAGGACAAGGTACAATCAGGCAGGGCTGGATAGCCCACAGGGAACAGAGCAAAGGGACAGAACCAATGTGTGCCCACCAAACTAGTCGCCACCCAGCAACGGCGAACACACAAAGGCGGAAATGAAGTAGGAAATGCAATCGCAAGAATGGCGATTGCCAATAGCGACACAAGACTGAGCAGGACAGAGCACCAGGGTAGCAAAGGCACAGCAAATCATACAAAGAGAAAGATAAGGAAAATAACAAACGCTAGCTGAACGTGAACACCGCACTCATTCGCAACAGTGCACGGGTTCGTGCGCGGTCTCCGCGTGTTACGCACAACAGAGACAAGCACGCCTAACTAACCAAAGACAGACAAACACGAAACAGAGAACGCGAGTGCTTGCTTAACGGTTACCTCACCGAGCCTACAGCAAGTGTTCGTATCAGACAAGACAGACAAACGTGAAACAGGAACTAGGCAGAAAGGATCCACCGCTCTTCCGTCAGAGCAAGTGTGATCCAAGCAGAAACACAGATCAGAAGGATCCACAGCACTAGCTCAAGGCGAGTGCGATCCAGGTAGACAGAACAGAAGGATCCACAGCACTAGCGCAAGGCGAGTGCGATCCAGGGAAGACAGATCAGAAGGGGCTACCAGTAACAACCGCTGTTCCGGTTAGCCCCCAGACACACCGAACGACTTCCTATCGACCACCGCTGGGACAGGACAGTCGCAACAGACAAACAAACAGATAAGCAATCCTAACGGTACTAAAGAAACTGCCTAGTGCAGTCCCCAGAATTACTCTAAGATAACTTCAATAAGAAGTAGCATGGCTGACACTCTCTAGGAGTGTTTACTACAAACCCTGAAGGAATGACCAGCAAAGGACTGTGGGTAATCCCAACCTTTATACTGCCAGTCATCACAGGAGGCAGGTAGGGGATTTGCATAACGAATGTATGCAAATTCCTCAGCAGCAAGCTGCAGTACTGACAAAAAGTCTCTCTTAAAGAGACCTGCAGAATGCAGACCTGAGCAGTGGTCAAAAAGCTGCCTGTCTGCACAGGCAGCTGAGCAGATTCTCACAGTACCCCCCCCCCCCTTCTAGGGTCGAATTCCAGACGACCCTCAAAACTGATATCTCCAAACAACTCTAACAGAAGACTCATGAAGGTCGGGACAGCAAGACAAGGTCTTATTGGAAACAGAAGCCACCGAAACATGCCCATCAGCACTACAAGTCTCAGCGTAACACCCATCAGGACTGTGGATCCCAGAGAAGAAGCCATCGACACCCTCCAGACAATACCCACCACCTTCCAAGGAGCGTCCGAAAATACCAAATCTGCCACAAAACTTGTTCGAAGTGTCTCTTTCAAAACAAAAGCCGCTGTTGATCGTATTCGGGGTACCAAGCAAAACTTCTCTCGGAATCTCCCAGAACGCCTTGAAGCTCCGCAGAGATTCCAAGAAGCCAGAACGCTCACCAGGCTCACATGGAGAGCTACCAAGCACCCCCATGGAACCTATGACAGTTCCAGATTCAGAATTAGCAGGACACCCATCAAGATCAGGACTTTCAGGGACCACTTCTGGGCATGCAAGCAGGCAGGCTAAATCAGAACATGTCTCCACCGAGGAAGCATCTGAGTACGCTGGTAACCGAGGCACACTTGGGCTTTCTGGGTCACAGAGCACACTGGGGTACACCAGCACAGGAGAAACCTCAGGACATGTCAGGGAACTGCCAACCTCAGAGTCCGGCACGACCAGACCAAAACCAGGACTGGGCAGAAAATCATCACGAGTAGAGGTCACAGGTACTGGTATTTCAAAAGAAGAGTCGGACATAAATTCAGAATTTTCTGTGACTGTAATATCATCATTGACTACATATGAGTGAAGCTCCACCAGAGCTGCAAAGGTAGTCAGCACAACAGCAATGCCTACTGAAGTGGGCAACACCTCAGAAGGACTTGGGGGGCAGGAGACATCTCCTACAAGTTCTGCTCCCTTTGGGAGGAATTTGGAGACCTCCAGAACATCAAACAAGACCTCAGAACATCATTTTCCAGGTTTTCTAAGAAGGATTCTGAACTATCCAAGTTACAGGGCAAAACTGGAACTTTATTTTGTGGACAGGGCAGATGTCCCAGGGAAGGTTCCACCATAAACTGAGACTGAACTTCATCATAATTAGCGAGATGTACAGGAATATTTACTGGAACACACACTGACTCCCTAACTTCATTCTCACTGTACCCAGAATTCTGCGTAGCAGTCAAACTAGCTTGCAATTCCAAAAGTGCAGAAAAACAGGTGAAAATAGCAGCAATACCTAGACGAGCCTCTAGGGACACTGCAGGAGATATTGTACAAGGCAATATTGACTCATCCAGAATACAGAGTGGAGAGTCAGAACTTTCTTCAAAGCAAGAAAGGGGTTCCCAAATGTCAGTGTGATTGGACATCATATTGTTATTCATGGTACAGGGCAGGCTCAGAGAAACCTTCTCTGGCAACTAGCAAAGATGCTTCAGAGTCAGATTCGTGAAACCAAAGTGCTGTCTCACTCTTAGACTCGGCTAACGATGTCGAATCCGAGGAGACAGAACGCAAAATTTGCAGATCCAAGACCGCTTTAGGTTGCGAAACTGATGCTTCCATAGCGCAAACCTCCGCGATCTGCGGAGCAGACTGCAAGGCATCTAGGACAGAAACACTGGAGCAACTGTCATTAGACAACAGGCCTTCACAGGTGTGAACAGAATAAGACATAGATTCATTTGCAAAAGAAGTGGCGACAACAACAGAAGATACTTTATTAGACACATCAATAATTTTCTTAAAGTTGCATAACTTAGGAATTTTCCCCATAGCAGGTTCATAAATGGACGATCTCAGAGAACCTGAGGGAAAAGATCTGTCTTTCTTAGACAAAGGACCACACAAACCTTTTGCAGCCATACGTGCGGTGGCGACATCAGACCGCACTGGTTCAACTTCCACACAAGCAACTGCTCTGAACGACTTGCACTCAGGCTTCAAACACTCAGTTGCTTTGGGAAAGGAAATGCATTCAAAACTCACTTTCTTTAAATCCAGAGGATTGGGACAATCGTCCGTTGACAATGTGTTTTTACAAGAATTAGCAGATTGAAGCGCATGTAGTTCATCCAAAATCATTCTCCACACGTCAAACAGCGGAGTCACAAAGTCAGAGATACATTCACCAGTCTTGATTAAAGTGCAGGCAGACTCAATGCACGCATACAAAACTGCTTCATTTTTAGAAAGGTAATGATTGCAAAACGATCTCCAATCACCTTCCAATTCATAGACCAGGAGCTCGATCTCCCATTTCTCAAACGGGGGCTCCCATGCACACTTAACAAAGGATGAACAATCATAGTGCGCACAGTCTACAGATGGAACTGGAGCAGGAACAGAACGGGAAACTTTTACCTCTTTATTGGGATCAATTGATTGGTGTGTGTGTAATTCATCCAAAATTGTCTGCCATACAAACATCACCAGATCCACAACACACTCGTCACATTCATCAGAATCAATCAAAAGGTACATAGAGTCAAGACAATCATTCAAGACATCTTCGCTTTTTGCGATGTAAAAATCGCAAAAGGTTTTCCAATCACAATCAAATTCTTCCACCAAGGCCCCGATTTCCCATGAGGCGAATGGTGGCTCAAAAACCCGGTATCTAGATAATCCCCATATGGGTGGGGATCAGGAACGAGTACAGATTTTTTTAACTGCTTTAATATAGCGTGTGATCCTACCTATAATAGGATCCACATACGCTTTTGTCTCAGTCAATGACATCTGAAGCAAATCAAAGGTTCCCTCTGCCCTGGGAATTTTGGTTTGGCTGGTCATTCTGTAACGAATGTGGGATCGTCTCCGTGGTCAGCGCACCAGACGTGCGCTGACGCGGCGGATTAGTGCGATCCAGGTAGACAGAACAGAAGGATCCACAGCACTAGCGCAAGGCGAGTGCGATCCAGGGAAGACAGATCAGAAGGGGCTACCAGTAACAACCGCTGTTCCGGTTAGCCCCCATACACACCGAACGACTTCCTATCGACCACCGCTGGGACAGGACAGTCGCAACAGACAAACAAACAGATAAGCAATCCTAACGGTACTAAAGAAACTGCCGGGATTCGAACTCGGGTCTCTTGTGTCAGAGACGGAACCCTTGACCAGTGCACTATCCAGCCACCACAACATCAGACACAAAAATCCTGCCCTCACCAGCTCTTATTATGAGGAGTGCATTAGACATGTGAGTGATGTCATACACAGAGCGACGGCCCACACTGATGATGCACACCCACACTCTCCCTCCCATTGGCTAATTACACCCTAATAGGGGATTAACACAGTATAAGAGGCCTCATTCCAACATTGCTTGGTACAGAGGCGCCAGGCTATGTACCGGACCGCATTGGGTGAGTCTTTTGATTACTTTATTTAACCCCTTTTTAAGCACTTAATTTTAATTTGTTGTATGTAAGAATACTCTTTATCCACACACCTCACCAGTCCCTATGTTTGCACATGTAAGACCCATATGCATATAGGATTGCTTCTCTTACTAGTCCACACATTGATCGCTTTCCCCCCCCCCCCCCCCCGAGAGAAAAAACACAACATTCCCCCCCCAGTTTCTTTCCCCACAACCTATTATACTTGGAATACACTATATACCCCTGTGTTAATATGTGTGAGAGACAAAAATATGAGCACGCATATACACAGATATATATTCAATTCAAAGCCGATTTTAGCCATTTTATGAAAATATTCTATATATAAAAAAAATTGAAATTAATTTTTGTATAATAATTTTGTTATATATCTTGGCTGTCTGTATGAGTACTTAGCATACTGTCTTCTGTCAACAGTGATATGCTCCTATTTATTGCCTGAGGAAGTGGGATATACCCGCGAAACGCATTGCATCTTGTTTGGAGTATGTAAATAAACTGATTTTTGCTTAAAACAGCAATTTTTGTGTCTGTTTTGGAGGGGTAAGTCCACCGCTACCTACTTCATTTTAACCATTTTAAAGAAATATTGTTTTTACCCTGTTGGCGCCTCTGTACTACTTTTGCAATACTGACAAAAAGTCTCTCTTAAAGAGACCTGCAGAATGCAGACCTGAACAGTGGTCAAAAAGCTGCCTGTCTGCACAGGCAGCTGAGCAGATTCTCACAGCCCTGGCTGGGATTCGAACCTGGGACCCAGTTCTGCAAGGCGTGAGTGCTAACCACTACGCCACCATGCTGCCCATATAGGACTGAGCTACTACCCCCTTGTGTAGGGCTAGACCTCCATTCAGTACTCCTTGTGTAGGAATTGATTTCCACTCAGCAAACATGTTGGCCATTCCTCCTTAATGCTGGTGAAATCTAGTTACCTGTACCTCTTCCTGACCTGTTTCTCAGATTTCCTGGTATCAACCAATGGCCTGTAGAGATGGCCCGAACCTCAGATTTTCGGTTCGCGAACTTGTGCAAAAGTTCGGTTCTCGCGAACTTTCGCGAACCGCAATAGACTTCAATGGGGAAGCGAACTTTGAAAACGGCTTCATTTTTTACCATAATTATGTATAAATGATTTAGTCAGTGTTTGCTCAATGTAAAATCTTTCCTCCCCCCGATTTACATTTTGACATTTATTACATGGTGACATTTTTACTGTGGGCAGGTTATGTAGCTGCTCCTAGCTGTTTTGGCTGTTAGAGACAGCTGTAAACAGCTAATTCCTGTCTGTGAACATTGTTACATTGTGGCAGTTTGCCCAGAGTACCGCGGTACTCAGAGCTTCTTGTGGGAGGGGTTTCAGCACAAAATCAGGCATACAGCTCCCCCTGATGGTCTGTTTGTGAAAATCATTATATTTCTCATGTAAATGGGGGTATCAGCTACTGATTGGGATAAAGTTCAATTCTAGATTGGAGTTTCTCTTTAATGATCAAGGAAGGATTGCTAAGGGTGACACACGCACACAGAGGATGAAAGCCACTTCCTATTGCACTGCCCCAAATATACTGCAACCAGGGACACTTACTTTAAGAAATTGTTGGAACTATTCCCAGACTTTCTCACACTAGAAGATGAGAGAAAAATATATATTCTACTGGAGAAGATAAATCCACAGTGACAATCGCTGCACACTATGTCACAGCATGCCACAGACTGAGAGGAGCATAACGGAACTGTAAACCTAAAAATGTCCACAGACTGCTTAGCCATTGTCCCCCTACCCCACCCCCTCCCATGTCCCCTATTTCCCCTTGCTTTGGCAATACCTGTAATGAATCTTGGTCATGCCAATAAAGCTATCTTTGATTTGTTTTGATTTGATTGTGTGCACCCCTGTGGTTTTGCAAGTAAAGCACTGGTGCAGTTTATCTTGCACCTTTGAAAAACACCTTCTTCATGGATTACAAGTAAGTATAGAAAAGCCTTCATATGGTGTAATTATACACATGAGAAACATAAGAGTTGCATAGGACCCCTTTGATAGGCTAAGAGCCTGGGGACACTGTTGCATAGTAAAGACAACACAGGTAGCCATGCAATTTACAGAAATACATGGCACATTCATTGCTCTCTCTTGCAGCGCTGACCTAATTCAACTACACTGTCTGCATTGCACTCAGAAAAGCAAGCAGCAGAATGTTGTCTCAGCACACTGCTGTGCACCATATAAGTGTGCCCATTAGACAGAGCTGTCCATGCATTGTCTGATATCCTTGCATATCATACACTGAGACACATTGCTGAAATCAGCTCAGCAATGCAACACTGTGCATAGGCCCTTGGGCCTTACATTTGTTCCCTGCATTCAAACCTGTACCAATATTTAAGTCTTCATTTCACGTTTGGTTGCTGCTGAATAAATTCACTGGACTGTGCTCTGTGCTTGTTTAGCTAGATCAGGCATGGGCAAACTTAGCCCTCCATCTGTTGAGGAACTACAAGTCCCACAATGCATTGCAGGAGTCTGACAGCCACAGTCATGACTCATAAAGGCAAATGCATTGTGGGATTTGTAGTTCCTTAACAGCTGGAGGGCCAAGCTTGCCCATGCCTGAGCTAGATCATAGTGTCTTATTAGCAGCTGTGAATCAGTGCTGTAAGCTGTGCTGCAGCAGCTCTCTGGCCTGTGTAAACATAGGCTTAACCCTTTCAGTGCTTTGAGTGAAGTGAAACCAAGTAAAACTTAAGATTTTTTAGGATTTCCATAAACTGTAATGATGATCCCCCCCCCCCCTCCAAAAAAAGTCATCACACTGTGGCTAATCTTTAAGAGCAGAGAGGAAGTTCTGAGTTTAGTTCCACCTTAAGACATCCACTAACACCATTCCAGTCCTTATCCACTAGTGGCCTCCTTTTCATTGTTAGATAAAAATAAAGATTAATGGAAATCGTAAGTGAGGGAGAGAAGTTCATTTTAACAAACCTGGGGCTTCTTCATGCCCCCAATAGTGCTTCAGGTCCCTCATTATCCTCCCGGGCTACACCATTGTGCTGCTGTCAGCCCTGGGAAAGTCCACAACTGGCTCAGTTGCGGACTACTGTGCATGCATGGCTTAGTCCACTCGTCTCCTCATTCACGCTTCCAGCCACAATTGCAAGGTCTACGAACTGCACATGTGCAGAACACATGTGATTACAGGAGGGAAAACGAGATGGCGCAACTGCTGGGACAGCACATTCGGTGACAGCGGCACAACCAAGGGAACGGGAGGACAATGAGGGATTACAAGGGCTGGAGGAAGCCCCAGGTAAGTTTAATTGAATAACTTTCTGTCCCTTAAGATTTTCTTTAGGTTTTAACCTTGAGTTTTCTGACCACAGGTGATCAAGCTTGTCAGTATCTATACCTTCTGTTTTTCCAGACTAAAAGTTTGACTATCTGGAGTTTGAAATTTATGTTGAAACAGTATGACTCTTATGCAGAAAAATGTGATAGCATAACCTGATCAATTATTTATTTAGAAGCTGGATTTATGTGCTGATATTCACTGTCTGACACACTGGGACACTGCAGACCACAGGGACATTTAATATAGCAAACAGCAAGCCATGTATTGCAATCACGGTTTACTGTTTACTATGTTAAATCCCCACATGGTTTCGCGTAAGTGGGAGAGATCCCCCAGTGTGTCAGAGACTGTATGCTAGTGCACAAATCTGCCTTCTGCAATAGTCTCATTGATCAGCCTCTAACAGCTCATCTTGTAGATAAGTCATACTGCTTCTCGGTTTCAATTTGCTAAATATAGAGTAGTATAAAAAATAAAGTTTACAACTAAAGAACATTGCAGGTGAATGCTTCCCACATTTATTAAGTGGCAAAAGCCACTTTTCTGCATGGTCACCAGTTTGCATTTCAGCTACTTCACCATTATTTAAAGCTCTTTTGGCGACATGTATAAAATAGTGAGGAAACCTGATCACTACATTGGATAGGCCATTGGAGATTTCCATTTTGATACTGGTGATCTCCTTTGAAAAAAAAATGTAGATCTAATAGTTTTAGTTTCAAACGTTTTATTGAGAAATTTTCAACAAAAACAAACATGCAGTTGGTCAAGCCCTTAACAAAGGGCATATTTGCAGATTACACATATGAGCTGAACTGGTTAGATATCATATAACAGTGACGATAACACAAAGTAACATGGCACAGATCTTCAAAAGCAAGTTTTTTAATTATAAGTATAGATTATAGAGGGTTAAAAGGATAAGGCACAGGATCGTAAACCTATTGAGGTGACCTAATAGTTTTAAACACCTCCACTTGTGCCACAGATCATTGTCACACTAGAAAATAGTGGCATATAGACACAATTAAAGCCAATGAGCCACATACTGCTACTTCCCAAATAACAAGTATGGTAAAATACAAATGGTGACAAAAGGCAAAAACGTACACAGTTTAAGGAATGGAGCTTCTAAATGCCATATTGACCATTAATTATCAGTAAACATTAATACTTACAATTAGACTATGACACTGTTGAAATCCTGACAGACAGGTAATAAGTCTCTTTCCACTATAAGAATGGTGTTGTGAAAGTGGCATTTGGGTTTTCAAATCGAAGAGCTAAAATTTTCTGTTCTTCACTTTCTATAAAAAGCAACCTTAGGGGTGTAACAATAGACCTTGCAAGGAATGCAGCCACGGGGGGGGGGGGGGGAGGAAGGAAGCCACAGGGGGCACAATCCTGAGAGACTGACAACTAAGGGCAAGGAGAGAGAACACTTTCTGTGAGTTGCAGAATTTTTGTAATGACTATGTCTGCTCAGCCACTGATAAGGAATCATACAAAGTTTTGCAGACAAAGATTTGTGGACAGTCCCTATTCGGTGTTCAGCAGGGTCTATGGGGCCCCATCCAAAGTTTTGCAGGGGGACCCAGTGATTTCTAGTTATGCTCCTGCCCCTGTGCATTACATGTATACAGTATGGGAAGCTCTGCCCATTATTAATGGAATGTTTCCCTGGCTTTGCCTCCTATCCTAAAGTGATACATTTTGGTGCTGGATATGCTGGCAGGGATAACCTGCTATTCACTTCTGCCTTAGGAATGACATGTTGCTTTCAGTAGAGGGGGTGAGATTTTTAAATTCACTAGGTAAATCTACTTCAATACCACATGCAGGATCCAATCTCAAACTATGAAAGGAGGGTGATAGGAAGACAAGACTTTCAAAAGATGCTGGAACTTTTTGCTTCTTTGCTTATTGTGCCTGGTTATATGCCTTCTACTGTTTACGTACTCTCGTACTGACATTTTTTCATTAATAAAGCTGAATGTGATTTTTTTTTAAGCGCTTTGTAATAGTCATGCTAATAAATAGTGGGAATTGTAAAAAAAAGATTCTCAAAATCACACTGAACAAAACATCAAAACTGTCATAGAGTAGCTTGACACTCGAAGACAGAAAAAACACATAAATAGATAGTAATGAAAAAAAATCCTCTCCTAACAGTTATACTAGTGCATCTCATTAAATAAGAATATCATTGAAAAGTTAATTTATTTTAGAAATTCAATTTGGAAAGTGAACTGCTTATATAATAGAGATTCATTACACACAGGGTGATTTATTTATTTTAATTGCTGATTATGGCTTTGACCTACAGGCAATGAAAACCCTAAATTCAGTATCTCAGAAAATTAGAATATTGTGAAAAAGTTCAATATTGTAGACTGCGGCTAGAGTCAGTGCTTCAAGAGTCACCTTACACAGATGTATCCGGGATATGAGAAGCTACTCCTGAACCAGACACAACATCAGAAGCATATTACCTGGGCTAAGGAGAAAAACTGACTGCCGATCAGCTGGCCAAAGTTCTATTTTTCGGTTGTAATTAAATTCTTGCGGAAGAGTGGACAGACACGGAATCCAAGTTGCTTGAGGCCTATTGTGAAGTTTCCACAATCATTAAACTGATGACGCAAGACTGCGAAACCGGTCGGGAAGGCGACAGGCGGCACCATTTTATTTGAGGTCTTCTATTGACCATTTTATGCGCGCTACTTTTTCGGGGTTCCCAGTGCACGGGCCCCGTATGTGAGTTTCTTTTATCCTTGTTTTTAAATTGTTTTACTTGTTATGTAATAAAGACGGTTTACACTTAGATGTGCCGTACATCTCTTTCATGTCACTATCCTACTGGACTCTCCTTTGGCGAGTCTCTGCGACCTCAGGACATCTACTATATTCCGGAGGAAGTTGTGGTGTGCAACATCGCTGGTGAAACGACACCATTTGAAAGCTCTGCAGACCATCTATCAATCTCGTTTACAACCTTATAATGTGGGTTGTTGGAATCTGGTAAGCCTTGCTTCTTTACCCTTTTGTTCGAAGATTCTGTATACCAGAAAATGACGAAAGCTGTATTACTATAGACCTGCGCTGACTTTATATAATCATTAAACAATGCCATTTGCTGGTGTTGTTGGCCCACTATTTTCTAAGTCAAAATCAGCACAGCCATGTACCGGGTATTTTAAGAGCACTGCTGACAAACTTTATAGAGATGCTGATTTAATGTTTCATTAGGACCTGGCACCTGCCTACACTGTCAAAAGCACCAATAACGGGTTTAATGACCATAGTATCACTGTGTTTGATTGGCCAGCAAACTCGCTTCACCTAAATTCCCTAGGAAATCTATAGGGTGTTTTGAAGGGGAAGATGAGAGACACCAGACCCCAAAAAATGTGGACGAGCTGAAGGCTGCTATCAATGCATCCAAGGCTTCCATAATATCTCAGTAGTGCCATAGGCTAATTGACTCCATGCCACATTGCACTGAAGCAGTAATTCATGCAAAAGGAACCCTGACCAAATACTCAGAGTGTACATGGACATACTTTTCAGTAAGCTGATATTACTGTATTAAAAATCAAAAGCAAATGATAGGGTAACTAAATGGAGGAGTACAAATCAGGAAATTTGCAAACAAGTTACATATAAAATATCATAATTTTATTAGATGAATATAAAAAAATAACAAAATCCAGAATACAATTTAAAAAAATGCAGAATGGCCATCCCTTGCACACATGGCACCACCACACCAATCAACACTTGTCACCAAACACACAAGGATAAGTTCAAAAAATGTGCACATGAGCTGCTGATGAGATGTTTCTCAATGATCTGAATGCCAGTCTATATGCACGGTCAATGAAGCCGGCATGAAAACAAGCAGGTCAGCCTTGTGCAAGCCATACAGAGAAGCATATGAGACAGTTTAAATAACTTATTGGTTGTGCACAGTCTGTAATAACATCACTGATGATATATACAATACCCTCCGATCTGGATAGTGCAGTTCAACATCAAAAGAGCTCCAAAGGCATCCCAAAGTATTCACACTAAAAATATAGGCAATCAGTTGGCAATATAGCGAGCATCCAGGAAGTCCAGCCAGAAATCCGGCAATCGCTCAGGCAAACAGTTCCACAGAACGCAAGGACTCACCTCTGCACATCCAAGGAAACAGTCCAGCAGAGCTATGGTGCCAACTCACTGTGTTGCCGATGCAGTGGATGACATGGTGGGTGCATTGGAAAGGACAATCCCATATGGTTAGGGATCTGACATGTTTTGCCAGAAGTCTTCCAGCTTTCTCAAGGTGGGGTGTATAAAAACTATTTTTTTTATTGGTCTTGATTTCCAATGTTAAGCCGTTAATACAATATCATTAACAATATTCAAAATATTGCCAATCCTGAAGCCATTAACACGCACCTCTTTTAAAAAGCAAGTGTATAAGCAATAATGGCAGTTCTACTCTAAATAAGGGGTACAACTGATATTTTCTTTATATAATATTATACTAAATGTGGAATCTCTGGCACTTTAAAAATACTGGTTTGCTGTTTGAGATTCATACACTGGTAGGATTTGCTCCTAATTAGTGACCTGCTAATTAATTATTTACTTTTGAGCAGTAGGATTATATAAAATATATATGCATAGTACAAGTGTATGAAATTCATGTATACTTGTTGTAGATATTTTATTATATTTATTATTTGGCCCCATTTAGTTCATTTTATAATAATTCCCAAGAGGCATAGAATTTAATGAGTGTGGACAATAAAATCTGCTGGTTTCTCTCCACAAAAGCCAAAAAGAGTGTACTTGTGATTTTAAAAAAAGTGTTTTGTATGTCTTATTTGCAGGTCCATTGTTCAGACTGTTCAGATTTGCAGGTCAATTGTGCACTTTTCAGACTCAATGATTAATCATTGAGATGTGGGTTGCTTAGTGGGTCGCCACTACTGTTTATCACAGACTATATCCATGGCAATGTCTGGAAAATGCTACGTAAAGCATTACTTCCGAAATGTCACGACCACTGTGATGTTCCTAGTGCTTTAATAAAATAAATACTTTATTTGTGAGTGTGCAGATATAGACAGAACTATTCTAGAACTGGTTCTCTTTAGCCTAGCCTGATATTTAGTCTTCAGCTATGGTTAGAAGATGCTAGCAGAGAGCTATCCAACTTGATTAATCTTGCTGAGCTCCATACTATTAAAGGGGCACTATGGCGAAAAATTGTAAAATTTAAAATATGTGCAAACATAAACTAATAAGAAGTACTTTTTTTCAGAGTAAAATAAGCCATAAATTACTTTTCTCCTATGTTGCTGTCACTTACAGTAGGTAGTAGAAATCTGCTTCCACTGGGAGAAATGTAGGAGTATTTGGCTATGTTCTAAGTAAAGTTTGCCATTAGTTGTGTGCATGGCTTTCTTTATTATATGCCTCTGCATTATTTATAGACATTCATTTACTATGAGGATGTGCTCTACATTGCTCTTGGTTTAGGCTGACCTTTTAAACGTTTTTTTTTAATATTTAAATTTTGTAAACCATGATGCTTTTTACAGATGTCCATTTAACTCTTATTATTTAGACTATGAGGCTAGCAGCACACTAGGCAGTGCGGAAAACCATGTGTTTTCTGCATAGTGAATTTTTATAATTTTTTGGTGCATTTTTTGTGTGTGAAATTTGCATTTCCATTTTTCATGCATTTTTGTTCAGTTTGCATTTTTTCAATATTTTCCCTTTTGAATGGAGTAAAATACAGTAACCTGCTTTTTTTCATAAAACAAGCATCAAAATCACATGGAAAAATGCAGTACTCTACGTCTCCCTTGAAATAAATTATGTGCATTTTACATGTGTTTTTGAGTAGTTTGCAGCAAGTTGTGCGTTTTGAAAAACACACATTGTGAACCATATATGCATTGTTTATGTTGCCAATAGACTTTCATGCTAGTGATTCTGCCTAGTCTGCCACTAGCCTCAATATGTGTTTTCTTTTTTTGCTTTTATCTTATATGGGGTTGTGTTTGTTACATTTGAATAGTTAAATAGAGTAAGCTTTGATATCAAAATATGTCCTTGTGTTTGAGGGCACAGAGGATTGAAGGTGCATTGTATGATTTTTATATTGTGTAGGAGTGCAATAAACCCTGCTGATAGCTTACAAAAAAACAAAACAACTGAAGCGAGAGGGATATGAACATGGGCGTAGCAATCACCCCTGCTCCCCTTTGAGCCTCTGGGCCATGGCAGGGGGCCCAGAGGCTTTGGGGCCCTTCCACCTCCGTCTCCCTAACCGCAAGTGCAGCCAACACTCTAACACTCTCTGCTGCCATTTGCCGGCTCCCAGTCCGTGGGGTTTGGGTACAAAGGGGGCCCCATGCTAACATTTTTGCGGGGGGGGGGGGGGGGGGGTTTAAAAAGTCTAGTTACAACCCTGAAACAAGGATGTAGTTAAAGCACACCTGAATAGGTACAAAACTTTTTTTTTCACTTACCTGGGGCTTCTTCTAGCCCGCCATAGTCTGTCATGTTCCTCTGTGTCCTCCGGCTCCCCTTCCTTGTGTCACTGTCTCCTCCACAAGATCTGCAACTGGAACTCCAGTCATGGCTACTGTGTATGAGCAGTCCCGTCCATGCGCCTCCTTAATCATGCTCCCACTGCATTCTGTTCATGCATGGTACAATTGTTTTGAGAAATGTGCATGCGCAGAACCTCCCCAGCATTAGGAGCATGATCAAGGAGGTGTGCGGACAGGACTGCGCATGTGCAGTAGCCACAACTTAAGTACCAGTCACAGTTCTTTCCCAGGAGAGCAACAACACAATGGAGGGTTTTAAAGAGTAACTGTCAGGCTGCAAAAGCTAATTTAAACCTCTATTCTCCTGTGTTAAGAGAGATTTTTAACTTCAGTATTGCCTTTTTGGCTTCCTTCTAAACTGTTTACTTTGATTTTTACTGAACAGCAAGGCTCTTTATTCCCAAGCTCCTAAGGAGGCCGGCAGGATGCATAACAGATACTGCAGAGCATTCTGGGGCTGCTTCTTTTCCCCACTGCACTCCCTTGGTCCTCTCCTTCATTTCCCTATCCCGCCCTAAGGTTGCTTTCACGGTGAGAAGTTACAGGCTCATGTTACAGCAGCTTGTAATTTGCAGCCCAGCTCACAGCACTGAAAAATCAATGTGCTGTTCACAGGGCACATGTTCTGTTAGAGTATACTGCATGAGTCCGCTATTGTTCCTAGCCACATGGCTAATTAATATTCACTGCACAGTAGTGTTGTCCGCATCATGAACCATTAGGATCTTTGATCCTGATCTTTTTTGTGAGTAATCATCAGGAAGCAAGGTAAGGGAGGATATTACATCACAATTGGCTTCATACAAGACAGACAAACATGGAACCTGCCATGAGCTGTTAGGATCATCATTCTCTGCAAACACTATATAAAAATTCTGTGAAATCCAAACGTGGACAGTGAAATGCATATGTAATGTAAGTACAGCCAATATTTAGCTACTGATATATGTTTTTTTCTTCTCTGAGACCTTATGCCTAACAGCTCCTCTTTAATCACTTGCCGACCGCACGCTTATACCGTGCGTCGGCAAAGTGGCAGCTGCAGGACCAGCGACGCAGTATTGCGTCGCCAGCTGCAAGCTGATTAATCAGGAAGCAGCCGCTCGCGCGAGCGGCTGCTTCCTGTCAATTCACGGCGGGGGGCTCCGTGAATAGCCTGCGGGCCGCCGATGGCGGCTCGCAGGCTAAATGTAAACACAAGCGGAAATAATCCGCTTTGTTTACATTGTACGGCGCTGCTGCGCAGCAGCGCCGTAAGGCAGATCGACGATCCCCGGCCAATCAGCGGCCGGGGATCGCCGCCATGTGACAGGGGACAGCCTGTCACTGGCTGCACAGGACGGATAGCGTCCTGTGCAGCCCGGTTCACCAGGGGGGGCCAGGTAGGAGAGGGAGGGGGGGATTTCGCCACGGAGGGGGGCTTTGAGGTGCCCCCCCCCCGCAACACCCGGCAGGCAGGAGCGATCAGACCCCCCCAGCACATCATCCCCCTAGTGGGGAAAAAAGGGGGGCGATCTGGTCGCTCTGCCTGCACCCTGATCTGTGCTGGGGGCTGCAGAGCCCACCCAGCACAGATCAGCTAAAACAGCGCTGGTCCTTAAGGGGGGGTAAAGGGTGGGTCCTCAAGTGGTTAAGGAAAATGCTTACTGTATAAAAGTCACTGTAACCTCAAATAACTACTATGTTAATTTGTATTTGATTGTTCTTTATACTGTACTTAGAAAAGCAAAACAATGTGTAAGTAAAAAAAAAACCTGTGTATTCAACTAAAATACACCTGTAGGAAGAAAAATTGTTTTCATACGGAGAGGCCCCCACTGGTCTTCTGTCCACTTCCTGTTTACATTTTAGGTCACTTCTATTTAATGAGATTACACTGTCCCTCATCTTCAGAGCTATTCACCCTGCCACCGAAAGTCATTGGAACTATGGAAAATGTAAGAGGGAGGCAGATATGTTAAGCTGTGCCCATGGGCGTCCGCATATATGGCAAATTTGGGCATCTGCCCGACCCTGGCCGCCCGCTGCCCCTCCTTCCCTGGCCGCGTGCTCGTGTGGCCAGCAGGAGAGGAGCACCGCAGAGAAGAGGGAGAGCTATGGGCACAGTGGGGAAGGGCGGACGTCTCCCCCCCTTCCCTCACCTTAGGGGGCTCTCCCTCGCTCGCTGTCCCCTCCGGAATGAAGTGCTGTGCAGCGCTGGGCAGCGGGCGGAACTCACCTCCGTCTCGCTCCAAGCACCGGAAGTTCTGGTGCCGCTGTCTGGTCTGGTCCAGACCAGACTAGCAGCAAATCCATCCGGCACCTGAACGAAATGGAGGTAAGTTCCGCCCGCTGCCCAGCGCTGCACAACACTTTGTTCCGGAGGGGACAGCGAGGAAGGGAGAGCCCCCTAAGGAGAGGGAAGGGGGGGAGACGTCTGCCCTTCCCCACTGTGCTCATAGCTCTCCCTCTTCTCTGCGCTGCACCCCTCCTGCTAGGGGCACACCTGGCTACTTATTCTGGGGACATATACCCCTCTCCTGCCTACATGTACTGGGCACATATAACCCTGCCTACATATGCTGGGCACATGTACCCCTGGCTACATATACTGGGAACATATACCCCTGACTACATATACTGGGCACATATAACCCTGCCTACATATACTGGGCACATATACCCCTGACTACATATACTGGGCACATATACCTCTGGCTACATATACTGGGCACATATAACCCTGCCTACATATACTGGGCACATATACCCCTGGCTACATATATTGGGCACATATACCCCTGGCTACATATACCCCTGGCTACATATACTGGGCACATATACCCCTGTCTACATATGCTGGGCACATATACCCCTGGCTACATATACTGGGACATATACCTCTGGCTTTATATACTGGACACATATACCCCTGGCTACATATACTGGGCACATATACCCCTGGCTATGTATATTGGGCACATATACCCCTGGCTACATATACTGGGCACATATACCCCTGGCTACATATACTGGGCACATATACCCCTGGTTACATATACTGGGCACAAATGACCCTGACTACATATACTGGGGACATATACCCCTGACAACATATACTGGGCACATATACCCCTGGCTACATATACTGGGCACATATACCCCTGGCTACATATACTGGGCACATATACCCCTGGCTACATATACTGGGCACATATACCCCTGGCTACATATACTGGGGACATATACCGCTGACTACATATACTGGGCACATATACCCCTGGCTACATATACGGGGCACATATACCCCTGGCTACATATACTGGGTACATATACCCTTGGCTTCATATACTTGGCACATATACCCCTGACTACATATACTGGGCACATATACCCCTGACTACATATACTGGGCACATATACACCTGACTACATATACTGGGCACATATACCCCTGGCTACATATACTGGGCACATATACCCCTGACTACATATACTGGGGTCATCTATACCTCTGGCTACATATACTGGGGAAATATACCACTGGCTACATATACTGGGGACATATACCCCTGACTACATATACTGGGCACATATACCCCTGCCTACATATACTGGGCACATATACCCCTGGCTACCTGTTCTGAGGACATCTCTACCCCTGGCTACCTGTTCTGGGGACATCTATACCGCTGGCCACCTACTCTGGGGACACCTATAGACCTGGGGCTACCTATTTTTTGGGAACCACTGCTGTCAGAGTGAGTGTATTTTGGGGAACTGCTGCCAGGTGAGAGGTGTCTACCATATTAAGGGGGCATTCTGCCTATTTATGTAAAATGCTGTCTATTTATGTGCCCCATGACTGCTGAATTTGTCTTGTTGGGGGCCTCATGATTTGTTGGGGGCCTCAAGATCGCTGAATTTGTCTTGTTGGGGGCCTCACGATTGCTGAATTTGTCTTGTTGGGGGCCTCATGATTGCTGAGTCCCCCCCCCCCTTTTTTGCCCCCCCCTGGAACATTTTCTGCGTACGCCCATGTCTGTGCCTCCCTTTATTTACCTTTCCATATTGACAATTACTGGAAAGGGTAGGACATGGAAACCATCTTGGAAAATACAATTATCCTCCTTATTTTGTGTACAAACATGCAAAATAAATAAGGTGTCTGGTGTCCAATAGGTGCCCTGTGGGGAAGGTGAGTATCTGTGTTTCTTCCTACAAAGGAAATTAATCCTTCTGCTCATGAGCTGCTCGTTATGTAAAAATACACAAGTATGTAATAATATTCAAACACCTAATTGGACTTTTATAAACTGCATAAGATGAATGTGTGCCGGAAAACATGGGTGGAAAACAATGAAATATTTCTGTGGGTGAATCACCAGACACCTTAGACAGATGGCTTACTAAAATAGAACAAAGCTATTCTTTCCCATATAGTGCACAAACTCTATATTAATTATGAGAGAAATAGCACACTGCACAGTGTGAATAATTTGAATGTCCCACAAGCTGCAGAGATTGTATGACAATAAGTGAAAAGATGGGTTTAGCCTCTTCGCTTTTTATTATTCATACAGGAACAATGTAGTAACATAATAGCCTAGGTTATTTTTAGCTGATATTTTAAGGAAACTATACTGTACTGTACATGGGCTTCTGTCATGTTCACACTGCTTTATCTTGCTGTGCTAAGCTGTAAATGAAACAGCAGACAGCAGGAACAAATGCTGCAGATAAAAGAAAGTTCTATACACGTAAGAGATCTGTAACAACTTTCTCTCAAAGAATGTAGCACATTACACCATTAGCGAATTTGAAACTATCATTATAATGACTTAGGATGATGTGATCACTTAAAGGAAACCAATCAATCATAAGTCTGCCCAGTAGAAAGTGAGAGCGTGTTTAGGAAGTACAGTATATAATCTGAAGTAATGTTCAGTTAAAACTGCATATCAAAACAATGTTTCAGCACAACAGGATGCTGGATTTAAAAACTATGGGCTTTATTCACTAAGACAAATAGCATGCCTTATCAGAGTTAACATGCCCTATCAGAGTTAACACACCTTATCATTGTCCCAATAGGCTGCCTGTCATTTGACAGGAAACTTGACAGGCAGCCTATTGGGCCAATCAAAGTGCGGGAACAATGTCCTTTAAAGGACTTGGACCTGCAGGGACTAAGGGCAGGATGAGTGGAGCTCTCGTCATTGGCAATTAGCAGGCATACGTTTGTAGCGCTCACTATGCTACTCTGATAAGGCGTGTTAACGCTGATAAGGTGTGCTATTTGTCTTAGTGAATTAAGCTCATAGGGCCATATGCGCTTTGAGTCCGATGGGAGGAAAGCTCTTTACAAATGTTATGTATTATTGTATCATATACAATTGAGTTTTCTCAATTTTTAATCTTAGATTTATGATAACGTTTTAGCATTTTGCAATGGAAAAAGTACCAAAAGGTATGTGGCAAAGTACTAACAATATTATTTTGAGTATGTATTTGCTTGCTGGTGGTTTAAAAACAAGTTTGAAGATACCACCTAGGAGAAAACTCAGGTGAAGAATGATTTGCATATAGGCCAGGGAGTCCACTTCCAGGCAAAACTTATTTAGCCTTTCCTCTTTTCTATGTAGATAATTCCCTCGCCACAGCATTTATGTTGTTTCAGTCTGCTATGGGGGTGGGGTGGAGGTATACCACATGTGTGATCTATGAAGGCACTTGCTCGCTGGCTTGCTCTAGCTCCACCCCACACATGCATGCATGCTAACCTAATGCGTCATTGTTAGCGGGGCCGGAGCAACCATAGAGGCAAAGGGGGCAATTGCCCCAGGGCCTCATAGCCCCAGAACATGTAGGGACCCCCAAGGTGTCTCCTCCCATCTTAATCTTTGCTCCCCAGGGCCTCTGCAGAGTCTTTGGCAGAGTAGCATATCATCTGTGGTGGTGGGCAGGTGAGACACTGCACTGCCAAAGACTTTGCAGGGGCCCCGGGGAGCACAGTTAGGTTGGGAGTTGATTGGGAGGGAGGGTCCGCAGCTGGCTCAGGGGCCCAGGAGGAAAATTTTGGCTGCAACAAAGGGCCCATAATGCCGCTTTTTGGTCGAGGGGTGCCTGTTGGGGGGCCCCTGAGCTCATTTTGCCCTGAGGCCCCATTGTTACTAGAAGCTGCCCTGATTGTTAGGATAGCGTATTTATCACAAGTACATTTTACAGAGAGTACATTTCTCTCATTATGTATGACAAGTACATTTCTCTGCTATTAAAATGCACCATAAATTTATTTTCTCGTTTTCCTGTCACTCGTAGAGATGTCGCGATCCTCCGATTTTAGGTTCGCGAACCCTGTTCTGTACCACTACAGTAGTAACTGAAGCTGGCCTAAAAATTACCATTTATGCTCAATACAAGAGAAAAAGTAGACAAGACAAATAACATTTATATCACACTTTTCTCCTGGCGGACTCAAAGCACCAGAGCTGCAGCCACTAGGGCATGCTCTATAGGCAGTAGCAGTGTTAGGAAGACTTGCCTAAGGTCTCCTACTGAATAGGTGCTGGCTTACTGAACAGACAGAGCTGAGATTCGAAATATTAGGCCAGCTTCAGTTACTACTGTAGTGGTACAGTGGTTAGTGTGCTTGCCCACCACACAGTGAGACCCAGGTTCAAATCCCAGCCAATGTGAGTTGGCTTTTATGCTACAAATCCTTAAAGGGAACCTAAACGGAGAAGGATATGGATTTTTCCTTTTAAAAAAATACCAGTTGCCTGAATCGCCTGCTGATCCTGTGTCTCTAATACTTTTAGCCACAACCTCTGAACAAGCATGCAGATCAGGTGCTCTGACTGAAGTCAGACTGGATTAGCTGCATGCTTGTTTCAGGGTGTGATTCAGCCACTATTGCAGTCACAAAGATCAGCTGGACTGCCAGGCAACTGGTATTGTTTGCAGGAAACATCCATATCACTCTCATTTAAGGTTACCTTTAAGCAACCTAATGTTTCTATTGCATTGAGCATAAATGGTAAATTTTAGGCCAGCTTCAGTTACTACTGTAGTGGTACAGTGGTTAGTGTGCTTGCCCACCACACAGTGAGATCTGGGTTAGATTCCCAGCCATGGTATGATGTATACTGGTTTTTGAAATAGGATAATTCCCTGGCAGATGAGACCCTCCTCCCTCCGGTAGGAGGGAGGAGGGAATAGGTAGAAGGGTAGAAGGGGAGGAGGGAGGTGGGAGGAGACCCACAAGAGGCTAATTGAAATCTCCCTAGCAGAGTGTGTAGCAGCTGTCCCATAACTAATTAGTGTAGGCAGACAACTGAGTCAAATGGTATAAGGACCTTGCTTAGGAGGGTGGGCGGGCTTACAGCAGTGAGACCAGTGTGTTTGGCAATAATGTGTCTGCTGACAGTGATATGGAGGGTCAAAGATTTGCTCAATAGAGCATTATGGGGCAAATCGAACTTCCGCAAAAGTTCGCCAACCCCCAAAGTTCGCTTGGAACCGTTCGCAGGCGAACCGTTCACGACATATCTAGTCACTCGTTACAATTTTTTTTGCGATAGTGCTCCTTTAACACCAGTCTTTGCCCTGTGACTGGCTCTAGACACAGCCTTAAACTACCCTATCTCCAGCTCTAACTCTAGACTCAGTCCTAACTTATACATTGAAAATGAACAAAGCACAGCATCATTCCAAATACAGCAGACACAGTCACTGACAAACATTTTCCACTGTGATTACTGCTGTTTATGAGTAGATGAATCAGACAGCCATTAGCAAACACTGTGCCACAAAGCAGTCTTAATCATGAAGTGATAAGTGTTGTGACCCATAGCAACCAATCAGATTTTATGGTAATCATGCAAATGCTGAAAACGATTTTCACATTGCTTTTGGAAGCATCAACATTTCCTCTCGCCTTACTGAATAATTGATGTACTGCTTGTCTTTAGAACACACAGTAAATGGACTCATTAATGTATTTAAGACTGTAGTGATTCGCCGACTCTTGGCATCAGTTTTTACAGTGTTGTAAAGATTCCGATGATTGCTCCGCTGATGACAGTTTATCAATCTTGCTGATGTTTTTATATAGTCAATCACAGGAAGAGTCATAAATATATACAGTTTGTGTATATACTCTGCTTCAACGAGCAAATTATTTACTAATTGGAATTTTAACTACAACTTTAAAGTGCACTAAATATTACATTTACATTTTACAGGTACTCTAGTATAATCCTACTCTCACCGCAAAGTCTGGAGGATCATTATTTAGAGACATTCTTTCCATATATTTTCCTTTGTGTAGATACATTTAAAATTACTACCATATTTTTATCTGACTAAAGTTCAGTCAGTGTAAACTAAAGCTTATACCGATGTTGGACTTGGAACCTCTTATTAACCAAACAAAAACTGAGGATAAGTTCTGCACCGTCTCACTATCTTCAAACCAGAACACCTAATCCTTAGAAACATGACGCTTCATCAAATCCAGCCCCCTCCGTGCCCACTACAATCCACCAGCATATCAACACACAATAGAGACTGCACTCAGTGTATACAAATATGAACCAAGTGGGTCTTGTTAAGCTCTGGGTTCTCCTTATTTTCCAGTCTCTGGACCATTTACTTTGTAGGAGTGGATGTTTACTTTCTTTTATACCAAATTAATGTAGACAGCATTCCTCAGACGTATAATTTGCAAGTGCATTTTTATAATGCATCTGAATCATTAAAGGTGTCTTACAGAATTTCTTAATGATGCAATAGCTGAGGGCCATTATGATCAGCATAATAATAAGCATAGGTCTTCCTCCTCAATGTGGCACCTCAAGCATTCTGTAAACCTCCTTATCCTTTCTTATTCATAGAGAGGCAACTGCAAACAAGGGCTTTGCTAATGGACGTGTAAATCAAGGAATGGCGTTGGTCTCACTGGCCAATGGCCATTAGCTTTGGCCAAATAAATCACTTGACTTAACTGCCACACCCATGGGTCTCAGATTTAGTAGGTGGCTACAAGTCTTAGATACAAGTAAAGCATGCAAAAAGTTTTGCCACGTTTCAATGTAAAACTGATAATGTTTCTGCTATCAAATAAAGCTTTTTAAAATTTGTCTTATTAGTAAACTTACAGGTGAAACTCGAAAAATGTGAATATCAGGCAAAAATGTATTTCAGTAGTTCAACTTTAAAGGTGAAACTAATATATAAAAGAGGAACCCTTTGCAGGTGTTTTGGATTAATTAACTTATTAGAGTCTGACACTTCGAGCCTAGAATATTGAATATTCTATAGGTCTGAGATTTTGACTTTGGGGTTTTCATAAGCTGTAAGCTATAATCATCAACATTATAACAAATAAAGGCTTAAAATATCTTGCTTTGCATGTAATGAGTCTATTTCTTAGATTACTTTCACCTTTTAAGTTGAATTATTGAAATAAATGGACAATATTCTAATTTTCCAAGTTTCACCCATAATTTTGATGCACGCAGTGCTTTTCCCTCTAAACCAGGGATGTCAAACCGGTCCTTCGAGGGCCGAGGTCTTCACACATTTTCGACACAGCTCAAATTAATTGATAGACCAGAATCAGGAAAGGGGTGGTCCATCAGGTAGAACACATTCCTCTCTTTCTCAGTCCATCCTAAACACTGGCATGGATCTGGCCCTCCAGGCCTAAGAGTTCGACACCTGTGCTCTAAACCCTCTACTTTTTGACAGTACCTTAAAGCGGACCCAAACCCAGGGCCGGCCTTAGGTTTCACAGCGCCCTGAGCGTAACCAGATTTTGGTGCCCCCCCCATATAGTCAGATCCCCTTTAGGGCTCGTTCACACTGGAGACGCTTTTGGACTTTTTAAACGCTGGCGATTTTTTAAAATCACCCTGAAATCGCTGGTGCAATGATTCTCTATGAGACAGTTCATTTCCAATCTGCTCAGAGAAACACTGCATGGACCATTTTTGAGGTGATTCCGCCTCAATGGAAGGTATAGGAAAAACGCAAAACGCTCACAAAATCGCTTTGTGCGGCGATTGTGTTTTTAAGAATAAATAAATTGTATTTATTCTTTTCCGGATCAAAGACAAATCGCCGGGAAGGGGGGAAAAAGCGTAAAAAAAAACCCAACGCAAACGCAATTGTAATCACAAGTTGTAATTTGATCTCACAGATGAGATAATCTCATTTGAAAACACAGGATATTACTATTATTACTGCTTCCATGAAAGCAGGAAGTAAACAGACTGCAGATTTATTGTATCAGCTGTAACAAAGAAAGGTTTTTCTGTAAAGGTGGTTATGCTTTTAGAGCAGAGAGGAAGTTCTGAGTTCAGGTCCGCTTTTAGGCAGATCTAAAGGCAAAAGCTAGAGAGTGGAGCAGGGAGGAGGAGAGAGCAAGAAAGCAGAGAATGTAAAGGGAAGAGTGACTGTGTGGCAGAAAGGCAGAATAGAGAGGGAGGGAAAGAAAGGAGAAAGTAAACCATGAGATGAAAGAAGATAGAGACACACAGAGCTATGGAAAGGAGAGGACAGGGAAATAGGAAATAGAAGAGAGGACAAAGAGAGAGAGGATTGGGAGAGAGGGTGTTGTGGTGGGGAGGCAGGGGAGAGAAATTTAGCAACAGCAACATAAATTTAGTTTTAGTCAGCTGTACTGTGCAGGCACTGCAGGGGCAGCAGGGGCATGTCACACACAGCAGGCAGACAGCCTGCACTAGGGAAAAAAACAAGAGGAAGAGGAGGAAGGGAGAGGAGAGAGACGGTTACAGCAATCACATGGGGTGTCCGCGGGACAAGGACAATCTAGCTGGCTGCAACTGTAGGAAATCAACATATCTAAATAGGCATCAGGACTCCTGCTGTCACCTTCTCCAAGTATGGGCAGTCATCATCATTATCCGTGACAGGCTGCAATACAGATAGTATGGCTGCAGCAGTCACTGGACATGATGAAATCCGATGCTCTATGCAGTGTCTGGAGATGACACACTCTGCAGCAGGTCCCGATGCCTATATACAGGGGCGCTCCTAGCTGCAGGCATTCTAGGCAGCGGCTTGGAGAGCCAAGGGAAGGGGAAGCGCCGCCGCAGGGGGGAATTCGCCGCTACTACAGTCACCGTCTGTGACAACTTGGAGCCCTCCGTGGTTTGTTTACACTTGTAACCACATGCTCCGCCGCTGCTGCCGCCTCTATGCATGCCCCCAGCCAATAGGCATGACCTAGCACGCTAGCCACCTCCCAGTCCCACCCTTTTCTCCTCCTCTAGTAGCCCGGCTGGCCCCCTCTCCATAGTAGCAGCCGCACGAGTACTCTGTTTACCTCGTGCGTGGTGCCGCCTCTAGCTCCGCCCCCTCGCAAGCTTGACTCTCCGCCGCCCGACGGATTCCGAGTGCTAATTGCCGGTGTGACAGAAACTGTGCCCTCCTGCTGAGCCCCCTGGCACTGCTTGTCTGCGCAGCAGTGCTGCCAAGGAGGACTGACGGACAGCAGCTGGAGGGAGAGGAGAGCGAGTAGAACAGATGGGCGGCTGGCACAGCTCCGGACAGAGTCTGCACAGATCCTCCAACATCCTACAGTCACTATCTCCTTCCTGCATTCACTGGCCAGCCCCCACTGCTGATTTCATCAAAGAGCTGCCAGAGGGGTGTGACGTCCTGAAATACAGGATCAGAGCAGGTGGTGAGCGAAGATCTCTCTTATAAGTGTGTTGTTATTGTGCTGCTGCTGCTGCTGCTACTACTCCTCTGTGTGGTACAGTTATCTGCTTTTGCTGTGAACGTTATTAGCCTAGCCTCCTTAATATTCATGATGCAGCCACAACTTGTCATTCTGCTGGGAGGTAGTGTTGGATTTGTTGGTAAAGTTACTATGATATCTGTGTTGGAGTTGATCCATGATTACATGGATGATTAAGTATCCTATGCAGTGCTGGGCCGAAATTACGCATTAGCGTAATTACGCATCGTAATTCACTACAAATGCACCGTAAGCGTTACGTGTAAGGTTACGGTATTACGCGTAATTAATTACGCGTAGACCGTAGGGTTACGTTTTACGCGTAACAAATTACGCGTAAGACAGTAAACTCCCATTGATATTACACAGTCTGCCGTAATCGCGTAATATTACGCTCCCGTATAATATAAAAAAGCCGCCGACTTTAAGGGTTAATAGCAAAGCCCCCTTAAGTGCTAAGAGCCTCAAATTTGGAGAATATATTAAGGAGATCAGAAGGAATAAGAGGAAAAATTTTTTTTTCAAAAAGACCTTATAGTTTTTGAGAAAATCAATGTTAAAGAGACTCTGTAACGACAAAAAGATCCCCTGGGGGGTACTCACCTCGGGTGGGGGAAGCCTCAGGATCCTAATGAGGCTTCCCACGCCGTCCTCTGTCCCACGGAGGTCTCGCTGCAGCCCTCCGAACAGCCGGCGACTGTGCCGACTGTTCAATTCAATATTTACCTTTGCAGGCTCCAGCGGGGGCGCTGTGGCTGCTTTCGCTCCGAAGGAGGCGGAAATACCCGATCTCAGTCGGGTCCGCTCTACTGCGCAGGCGCCGGAGACTTGCGCCTGCGCAGTAGAGCGGACCCGACTGAGATCGGGTATTTCCGCCTCCTTCGGAGCGAAAGCAGCCAGAGCGCCTGCGCAGGAGCCTGCAAAGGTAAATATTACGTCACCGCTGTACGGAGGGCTACAGCGAGACCCCCGAGGGACGGCAGACGGCGTGGGAAGCCTTATTAGGATCCTGAGGCTTCCCCCATCCGAGGTGAGTACCCCCCAGGGGACGTTTTAACGTTACAGATTCTCTTTAAAGTTTCAAAGGAAAAATATATACATTTAAAAACCCGCCGACTTTAACGGTTAATAGCAAAGCCTGCTTAAAATTTAGGAACACCAAATTCACAGGGTATATTAAGGGGATCAGTGGGAATAAGAGGAAAAAAAAATTTTCAAAAAGACCTTATAGTTTTTGAGAAAATCGATTTTTAAGTTTCAAGGGCGAAAATGTCTTTTAAATGCGGAAAATGTCAGGTTTTTTTGCACAGGTAACAATAATGTTTTATTTTCATAGATTCCCCCAAGTGGGAAGAGTTTTACTTACTTCGTTCTGAGTGTGGGAAATATAAAAAAAAAACGACGTGGGGTCCCCCCTCCCAGACCTCTTTAACCCCTTGTCCCCCATGCAGACTGGGATAGCCAGAATGCGGAGCACCGGCCGCGTGGGGCTCCGCACCCTGACTATACCAGCCCGCATGTTCCATGGATTGGGGGGTCTCGGAAGGGGAGGGGCAGCCAAGCTTTCCCCTCCCCCTCCGAGCCCTTGTCCAATCCAAGGACAAGGGGCTCTTCTCCACCTCCGATGGGCGGTGGAGGTGGAGGCCGCGATTTCCTGGGGAGGGGTTCATGGTGGCATCTGGGAGTCCCCTTTAAAAAGGGGTCCCCCAGATGCCCACCCCCCTCCCAGGAGAAATGAGTATAGAGGTACTTGTAGTACCCCTTACCCATTTCCTTTAAGAGTTAAAAGTAAATAAACACACAAACACACAGAAAAAGTATTTTAATTGAACAAAAAACATAACCACGAAAAAAGTCCTTTAATATTCTTAATTAACCATTAATACTTACCTGTCCCTTTAAAAGCCAGTTCCCACGCAATATCCTCGGAAATATACTAATCAGTTACAATGTAACAAAGTTATTACAATGTAACAACTTTGTTACATTGTAACTACGCCGCACCCGACGTCACTCACCGCCGCCGCCGCCTCCACGTCTGTGCTGCAGGACCCGACAGAGCTCTGAGCTATAGCTCAGAGCTCTCTAAGCATCTTTGTATTTGGGCTCCAAGGAGCCCCATTGGTCCTTAGCAGACCAATGGGGTTCCTTCTGATTTGAAGGAACCCCATTGGTCTGCTAAGGACCAATGGGGCTCCTTGGAGCCCAAATACAAAGATGCTTTCGAGAGCTCTGAGCTAATATAGCTCAGAGCTCTGTCGGGTGAAGGGACGCTAAGTCCCCGCCGGCTCCGCTGCCCTCCCCGCCTCTCCCACATGTCACCTATATACATGCTGGCACCCATGGGTGCCAGCATGTATATGAGTGACAGGTGTGGGCGGAGTGGACGGCGGGAGCCGGCGGGGACTAGCGTGTATGCGGCGGCCGGCGGGTGAGCGGCGAGTGACGTCGGGTGCGGTGGTGTTACAAAGTAACAAAGTTGTTACATTGTAATAACTTTGTTACATTGTAACTGATTAGTATATTTCCGAGGATATTGCGTGGGAACTGGCTTTTAAAGGGACAGGTAAGTATTAATGGTTAATTAAGAATATTAAAGGACTTTTTTTCGTGGTTATGTTTTTTGTTCAATTAAAATACTTTTTCTATGTGTTTGTGTGTTTATTTACTTTTAACTCTTAAAGGAAATGGGTAAGGGGTACTACAAGTACCTCTATACTCATTTCTCCTGGGAGGGGGGTGGGCATCTGGGGGACCCCTTTTTAAAGGGGACTCCCAGATGCCACCATGAACCCCTCCCCAGGAAATCGCAGCCTCCACCTCCACCGCCCATCGGAGGTGGAGAAGAGCCCCTTGTCCTTGGATTGGACAAGGGCTCGGAGGGGGAGGGGAAAGCTTGGCTGCCCCTCCCCTTCCGAGACCCCCCAATCCATGGACCATGCGGGCTGGTATAGTCAGGGTGTGGAGCCCCACGCGGCCGGTGCTCCGCATTCTGGCTATCCCAGTCTGCATGGGGGACAAGGGGTTAAAGAGGTCTGGGAGGGGGGACCCCACGTCGTTTTTTTTTTATATTTCCCACACTCAGAACGAAGTAAGTAAAACTCTTCCCACTTGGGGGAATCTATGAAAATAAAACACTATTGTTACCTGTGCAAAAAAAACTGACATTTTCCGCATTTAAAAGACATTTTCGCCCTTGAAACTTAAAAATCGATTTTCTCAAAAACTATAAGGTCTTTTTGAAAAAAAATGTTTTCCTCTTATTCCCACTGATCCCCTTAATATACCCTGTGAATTTGGTGTTCCTAAATTTTAAGCAGGCTTTGCTATTAACCGTTAAAGTCGGCGGGTTTTTAAATGTATATATTTTTCCTTTGAAACTTTAACATCGATTTTCTCAAAAACTATAAGGTCTTTTTGAAAAAATTTTTTTTCCTCTTATTCCTTCTGATCTCCTTAATATATTCTCCAAATTTGAGGCTCTTAGCACTTAAGGGGGCTTTGCTATTAACCCTTAAAGTCGGCGGCTACCTAACATTGATCCATGCGTCAACTTTTCCGCTTGGCAGCATGACCTTACGCATTAATTGCTAGTAGGATTTTACGTGTAATCCTATAACGTAACAACCTGAATTACGGTATACTTACGCGTAATTGCGTAAGTGCTATGCGTAATTATAGACATGTAACGAAATTGTATGTCTATGCCGTAAGCGTAATTTCGTAATGCGTAATAGCGTAAAATTACGCGTAATGATCCGTAAGCGTAGCTTTCTCCATTACGACCAGCACTGATCCTATGTGTAAAAATGATTTAAAATTTGCACTTGATCTGTTGGGGGCATGTTGTCTGTGTTTCACATGTGGGGGACATATTATCTGCGTTTGATGTGAAGGGGACTTGTTATCTATCTACGACCTGCGTAGGACATGGTATCTGCGTATGACCTGCGGAGGACATGGTATCTGCGTATGACCTGCGGGGGACATGGTATCTGCGTATGACCTGCGGGGGACATGGTATCTGCATATGATCTGCGGGGGACATGGTATCTGCGTTTTGACCTGCGGAGGACATGGTATCTGCGTATGACCTGCGGGGGACATGGTATCTGCGTATGACCTGCGGGGGACATGGTATCTGCGTATGATCTGCGGGGGACATGGTGTCTGCGTATGACCTGCGGGGGACATGGTTTCTGCGTATGACCTGCGGGGGACATGGTATCTGCGTATGACCTGCGGGGGACATGGTATCTGCGTATGACCTGCGGGGGACATGGTATCTGCGTATGACCTGCGGGGGACATGGTATTTGCGTATGACCTGCGGGGGACGTGGTATCTGCGTTTGATGTGTGGGGGACATTGTATCTGTGTTTGATGTGCGGGGGACATGGTAACTGCGTTTGATGTGCGGGGGACATGGTATCTGTGTCTGATGTGCGGGGGACATGGTAACTGCGTTTGATGTGCGGGGGACATGGTAACTGCGTTTGATGTGCGGGGGACATGGTAACTGCGTTTGATGTGCAGGGGACATGGTAACTGCGTTTGATGTGCAGGGGACATGGTAACTGCATTTGATGTGCAGGGGACATGGTAACTGCGTTTGATGTGCGGGGATCATGGTAACTGCGTTCGATGTGCGGGGGGCATGGTATATGCATTTTACCTGTGAGGGACTTGTTATCTGCATATGATCTGCGGAGGACATGTTGTCTGTTTTGACTTATGGGTGCCACATTATCTGAGTTTTATCGGGGGGGGGGGCGCACCACAGGTTTTCTCACCTGGAGTGACAAAATGGCTAGAGGCGCCCCTGCCTATATAGATAAGAACACTCACCAATCTGTAAACTCACCTTCTAGCAGCCTGGCCTGGGAAATCGCAGAATGCTGCTACTTTCAAAAGCAGCCGGGAAGAAAGGGGGCGTGGTGGCGCGTCCAATGTATCCAATGAGTGTCACAATTCTCTTCCTGGTCTTCGCCCCCATCACCCCCAGCGGCACCAGGGGGCGGAGCTACCATGCGAGAAGGACACAGTCGGAGCCTGGAGGCTGCAGCCAGCTCCATAACATATGCGGCCAGGGTGGCAGGAGCGCCCCCTGGAAGCCGGCACCCTGAGCAATCGCTCCGGTCGCTTAGGTCAAAGGCCGGCCCTGCCCAAACCAAACATTTTTTTTAATTTAAAATATTTAGTTGCACCACTCTGACACATACAAAGATAAATAAACACTCCTTCAAGCCTATGAGCATTTCAGTGCATGCTTTTCACCCTTCTCTTTTCATAACTAGGGTTATACAGGTGGCAGCCATTAGCAATTCCTCCATTGCTGGACACCATCTACTCCACCAGTTTGCCGAATTATTTCCTGGCAATATGAAAGGAAGGGAGGGGTTCCTCCAATAAATGTAAAATATTTTATATTTGTCATCATGCAGCTGAAAAAAAGGCTGCTATTTGTTATTATAAGTTAGGAAATGGATTTTATTTCTGAAATCTTGTATTTTTAATTTGGGTCCACTTTAACTTCATAGTAGGAAATAGATATTCTTGAATTTGGTAAGCAAGAAAGTACACTGTATGTCCCTTGTTTGTCTGCAGATATTTATCTTTTTCCTTTTCAACACTGCTTTTGTTATGTTACTGTAGAATTTCTTCTGACCTTTTTGCATGAACCTCTACATCTCTTGTACTTCTGTGTACTAGTTCATACTGACTGACATTTCAGCCGCTGCCCTTTGGCTTGCGTGACCTGTGCAGTCAAAAAAGGAGCCATGCCTAGTGTGCCAATCATCTTGTACTTTATTGTTAATGGTACAGCAACACTTATTATTATTATTTTTTACAGCACTGACAATCACACCATGATTGGTTAATAGCAATACTTTAACTTCTCTAGTCCTTTTCTATCCAAATACAATGAGCTATCTATCTTGCATCGAGTGAGACCTCTGGATCAGCACAGTATGTGGCAGCTATAGAAACAGGAAGCTGTGCGTCCCAACATTTCTTGCAACTCTGCACTGTGAGGTGTAATATAACACAGGGTCACGTGATACGAGCCATGAAGGAAAGCATCCTTGGCATATTTGATTTGGTTTGCTGGAATAGAACAGAAGTGTGAAAATCATTGCTCTGGGAAACTCATGATAGGGATTCTTGATATCCTTGTGGAAGTTTATGGTGAGCACTGCAGTGAGCACATAAGAATAAAACCGAGACATTAGTGAGGTTACGCTTCAGTTACTTACACAGTCCTTCAACCTCCCATTTTTTTATGTATAAAAAAATGATGTAATCTCATCAGTAAAAAAAGCAACAGGACCCAGCCAACCAGGTATTTTAAAGGACCCCTAAAGAGATGGGCTGACATACTTATTTCATTTTAAACAATACCAGTTGTTAAAGCGGACCCACACCAAACATTTTTTTGATTTAAAATATTTAGTTGCACTACTCTGACACATACAAAAATAAATAAACACTCCTTCAAGCCTATGAGCATTTCAGTGCATACCTTTCACCCTTCTCTTTTTATAACTAGGGTTATACAGGTGGCAGCCATCAGCAATTCCTCCTTTGCAGAACACCACCTACTCCATCAGTTTGCCGGACTCTGTCCCGGCAATATGAAAGGAAGGGGAGGGGTTCCTCCAACAAATGTAAAATATGTTCTGTGCACAAAACGCACAAAAACACACAAAAAGTGTGAAGAACATATATATGTCAGCCTTCATATATCTCTCACTTCAGATGCACTTTAAATGCACTGATTGTACAAAGTACATATTGCAATTCACAGAAAAACCGTATGCATTGGCATTGTTAATTTACTATCATATGCATCAACATTGGAAGCTGAATAAGGCCTTTCAATACACACGTCAGATAAAAGTCTTTGGAAAATGAAAGATCACAGACCAATTTTACCCCCTTTCAAGTAGTATGAGAGCCATACTCTACACAGTCTATTCTATGGAGCTGAACTCCCCATCAGATAAAAATCTTTGCAAGATGCTGCACACAAAGATGCTGTACACACGCAACAGATCAGTATCTGCAAAAGATCTGTTCCTGCAAAAGATCCATTCCTGCAAAACGCATTCATAGTCTATGATATCTGCAGATCTCATACACACCTTGTTTAACGGACAATTATCTGTAGATCAGATCCACCAGGTTGGATCTTCAGATCGGCAGATAATTGTCTGATCTGCAGATGAATGTCCATTAAACAAGGTGTGTATGAAATATGCAGATGTCATAGACTTTGAATGCATTCTGCAGGAATGGATCTTTTGCAGGGACTGATCTTTGCAGATACTGATCTGTTGCGTGTGTACAGCATCTGTGTGTGCAGCATCTTGCAAAGATTTTTTATCTGATAGGGAGTTCAGCTCCATAGAAAAGACTGTGTAGAGTGTGGCTCTCATACTACATGGAAGGGGGTAAAATTGGTCTGTGATCTTTCATTTTCCAAAGACTTTTATCTGACGTGTGTACCCACCTTTAGTAGAAGTAAATAAGATGCCAATCATTTTGAGTTGATGCAAAAAATATTTAACTTTTATGCAGCCTGGAATGGGATCAGTGATAATCATCAGCTACTGGATTTGTTTAGCGAAAACCAATTTGAGCTGCATAAAATTAACATGAAAGTTGCATTGCAGCCTAAATTATTATGTTAAAGAAACCCATATTTTTTTTTTCGATTAAATAAAATAATTGTTAATATAAGAGATATGGTAAGTCTCCGATTACCTTAATGATTCACTGAAAATACGCTAGAACTTTACAGTACAGCAATCTCTGCACTGTTTACTGACCCGATGAAGCGGCTGTTGGCCATGAAACGTATTGTCATTTTTTTGTGCTGAATAAAAGTCTAAATCTAGCGTTCAGGGAATCACTAAGGTAAGGGGAGACTTACCATATCTCTTATTTTATTGAAAAAAATATATATGGGCCCCTCTCGTGTTTCTTTAACATTGCTATTACTCCAATGGGTCCAGAGTTGTAATTGTTTTCCAATTTTAAAATACACTTTTTTGAACTATGAAACCAGAGCCCAAGTTCAAAGGTCGGGTGGGGATGGTACTTCCCCACATGATTCTACTGGTGGTTTCCATAATAACAACCTACCTTTGTGAGTATTTATTCACGGTGTCTACTGTCTGTGGCATTATTGTAACACTAGTGGCCTTTGCCCATTTAAAAACAGGGCTCTAGTCATCGCCACATGCCAGCACGCATGCCCGCACACTTGCCCGCCACTCGCACCTGCCGTGCGCGCACGTGACCGCTGCGCGTGCACCCGCCCACCCCACCATCCTCCTGAAACATCCTGCTTCTCTCCTAGGCTGTCCGTGCCCCGCACATGAGCAGTAGAAAAACACACGGACACAAAGACAGTGATGACGCAGGGACACCAGCGGTTTTATTATATAGGATAACATCCTTCACCAAATCAGGCTCATGTAGTTTGTGTTTTCTTTTCCTACTTTACTATCAGTATAAATTATTCGAAGCAGGCCTGACGCAAAGTCGCGTAGTGCTGAAGCTTGGCGCGGCTATAGCAGTAATGCTAAAGTCTGCGCCCCACGCATGGGGTAATTCGGCGATCTAGCGATTGCTGGACCTCAAATTACTTCTCCCTGCGAGTCGTCGGAACAGTATTTAACACCTCCCCTGAATTTGTGCAGCAGCAGGGTGAGCCGTCATTCAGCTCGCCCTGCACTGAAAGCCCTGGGCGCCAGAAAGGCATGTACGCAACTTATTAGTATGTAATTATTATCTATAATCTATAATTATGAGGATAATAATAACAACAATAATATTAATAAACTTTAATAATAATGTAATTTTTTGATACAGATGAGGAAGACAGCAAAGCGCAGAGGGTGGGGGATTCAGCCTTGGATAAATGAAATCTGCTGCACACATTTTTCAGCCTTAAGTAGCTCTATTTGGCAGCAGTACAATGTTTGGAGGCTGTTAAAAGCAGGCTATTGTGGTGACTAGGCTTTTCACCTTTGTGATAATGTACACCTCGGGGTTTTACAATCCTTAGTCGAGCAGTGGACCAGAAAAGAAAGCAATTTTCAAAAGAAGAGAGATAGAAGACAGCATTGTAAAACCTGTGAGTCAGGTGCCTCCAGCAAATATGGATAAGCACCATTATAATGACACTCTGGGAGGCAGAAAAGGATTTTGATTGCTTCTATAGCTTCCTCTTGTAACTCTGTTGTCAGGATGTATGTAAGGCATGCTGGGAATGTCTTCTTTATTGTCGTTCCTTTGAAAATATCTGTTGAGGTATTTAACTAGTTAAGATATAAATAAATGTATTAGTAACTTTCTGGGTAAAAATATAAATACATTTTATTTCTAGCAATTTGCAACCATCCGATTCTCAACTGAAATATTTTTCAGATTGCACATATCTAAAAATCACCCCGATATGTCAACAAAGTAGGGAGCACCCATGTTAAAATTGTGTGTGTTTTGACACACATGAAAAAATGAGCACTTCCTAACTGGCCATTACAGTCAATGTGCAGTAACGATCCACACAGGACTCAACCCTTCAAGGAGTGATTTCCAGCAGAGTATTTATTATTTATGCATAGCGGTCATACAGCATACAGATAAGCACAACGTTTCGGGCAGAGGCCCTTTCTCAAGTGCTCTAAGTAATCTGGTAACACCATGTGAAATATAAAACCAACCTTAACACACCACACCCAAATCATTGGGGGGCGGGCACATACTTAAAGGTACAATAACCCTTTTAGGGTCAGAGAGCGGCCAACAATATTCATAAGAAGCATCTGAGACTGAAGTCTTCGTTTAAGCCACGACACGATGTTGAAGTTTTGGCCGGTGATTGAGGCGGACGCCCAGCTGTCTCCTGTATGTAGGACCCCCCCAAGATTTGTATATAGAAAGAGTAAGTCCATCAGGGACCATTTGGTCCGTGCAGATATTGGGAGAACGAGTGGGCCCGTACAACGATTTTTGGGGCCACCGAAAGTAGGCACCTTTCCTTGTTTGCATTGCCAAAATTGCAATGGCATTATTAGGGGGGCCGAAGTCAGACATCCTCGGCAGGGAACCCCAATACAACTAAGAGACTATGCCACTTGTGACACTAAGGGGGTGGTTTACTGTATAAAATGTCCCTGTGGGTTGGCCTATGTAGGTCAGACTAAAAGAGATATTAGGTCTCGATTAAATGAGCATAGAAGCAACATTCAAAACCCCAATAAAAACAAAAGGGGGGAGGAGGAGAGAAATCGGGACCCCCCTTTAGCAAGACATTTCAGGGATTTAGGGCATAGTGTTAGCCAGCTGAGATGGTTGGTTTTGGAGATAGTGCAATTACATGAGGGCCAGGATCGCAGAACTGCCCTGCTTAGACGCGAGGCGTGGTGGATGGAGAGGCTGGGTACTCAGTCACCTTATGGCTTAAACGAAGACTTCAGTCTCAGATGCTTCTTATGAATATTGTTGGCCGCTCTCTGACCCTAAAAGGGTTATTGTACCTTTAAGTATGTGCCCGCCCCCCAATGATTTGGGTGTGGTGTGTTAAGGTTGGTTTTATATTTCACATGGTGTTACCAGATTACTTAGAGCACTTGAGAAAGGGCCTCTGCCCGAAACGTTGTGCTTATCTGTATGCTGTATGACCGCTATGTATAAATAATAAATACTCTGCTGGAAATCACTCCTTGAAGGGTTGAGTCCTGTGTGGATCGTTACTGCAGATTGGACTTTGTTTGTGAGGTGTGATGGGCCTCTCACTACACTGGACTCCCCGTATGATATAGAGCATCCTCTGTGGCCGGCAGGTACGTTTCACGTTGCATTACAGTCAATGTCCCACTTGGGAATTGCACATTTTTGCGTTAATTCACTTTTTGCGTTTGTGGTTTGTGCTGCAATTTTAACCAGTTATCTGGATGGATATGTGCATCCAGATTGAGCCGCTGTAAATTATTCTGGATGGAGATATCCATCCAGCGTGGTTGGGGTGGGTGCACGCGCATGCGTGTACTCCCACTGCTCGTTCACATCGGGATTTACATGTCCTCGACTGGTAAAGAGGAGCAAGTGTTTCCTGAGCCAATCAAAGTGTCGGTTAATGAATAAACGTGCCTTGAATCACATGAAAAGTATGCTTCACTGTGCATTACCATGCCATATGCCGTATAATGCTGCGTTACAAAGTGGCCATTATGCTGCATTGTGGCACACCCCTGTGAACGTGTCTGAAATCTACCATGCACCAACATAATGGCCCTGTATCTAAACCCAGCCCTCATTTATTCCTAGACACAGGATCCTACCTAATGGAATATCATTTACATGCACAATTGAAAATAAAGTTCAAATGCTATTAAAGATAATAGACTTGACATTTTAAGAGTCTCAGAATGGAGCACTTCTCAGGTCACTTTCTGTTCAGACATTTATGTTGGGAGCCAGTAGAACATATGTTCAGCTTTCCTGAAGTAATTCTTCAAATAAGTGCTGTAAATTGATTGGAATGAAATCTTTAACACGTTTTTCATTGTTTTAGCTGTTATAATTAACAGTACAAAATGAATTCAAAAATAAAATACTTCATCGCTGGTATTATTTGTTGGATCTTCTGTACAAAAGAAAAGCACAGAAGCAAACATATATATTTATTCCAACGCGAATTAGAACACACATACAAAAATTAAAGAGAATGAGGATGTAAAGCATTCTTTATTTTATTTTCAGGAAATAGGGAATGCCTCAGTTGAAAATTTTATATTTGTTCAGAACCCGTTTGACTGGAAAGATTTGAAAATTAAAAAAAAAGTCCTGTTGTTTATTAAAAATGAAATATTCCCAAAGATAACAACAGATTTAGGTTATTAATTACGCTGTCTATGGATACGTTGACTATGGATATTCTTCTGTAATGTTAGAGGCTTCTACATCCATAAAGAGTCTTTTGCTGCATTGGGAAAACGCATGCGAAAACGCATGCAAGAATGTCTATGGTGCCACGGTGTTTTCAGGAGACATCTGCGATTTGGCAACTTAGCATTCAAAAAAAATATAACCTGCCCTACTTTTCCACACAGTGCTTGGGTTTCCCCATACAATTACTGGCTACTGTAAAAAACACATATGTTAAAATGCACACAAAATGCATGTATCGTCGGGCAAAATGCTTGGAAGGGATTGTCTGTGATTCCCACAGACACACGTGTGATCTCTACCTTAGTCATTATGTTAAACGTTATCAGTCAAACCAGCAGCAGGAGTTCCCCTCACAAAGTGAAACATTTATTTGTAGCATTTTAAGTTATCATTCTCCTTTAGAACATAGGAAACAGTTATTTTCAGATGCCCCCTTAAACTATCAATCCAATATTTGAATATATTGCAGTTTAGTTATCAGTTAGTATAGCATATCATCACAATGCGACCTATTTCCCACTGTAATCCCAAGTGGGTGGGCTCAGTTACTTTAAATAGGAACTTCAGCCCTAACAAACATACTGTCATTAAGTTACATTAGTTATGTTAATTAAAATAGATAGGTAATATAATCTCTTACCCACCTTGTTATAAAAGAACAGGCAAATGTTTGATTTCATGAGAGCAGCCACCTTTTTGGTTGAAAGGAGGTGACAGGAGCATGAGACACAGTTCCAACTGTCCCGTGTGCTGATCACCCCTCCCAGTTGCTAGGCAACGTGAATAACAACATAGGAAATCCCATCATGCTTTGCACAGCATCAGGGAAAAAAAGGGCGGTGCAGTTTTCCTTGATGGGTGGAGCTTAGCTAAAAATGCAGCTAAAAATGATGCTTTGGTAAGAAAAACAAAGTTCTGATGCTGTGAAACTGTTAAAGAAACACCAAGCCTTTTCAGTTATGCGGAGTAGATGTTTAGTCCGGAGGTTCACTTTAAATGTAATTAGTGATGGGCTCACGGGTAGAAAAGTATCCGAATCCGTGATTCTAATGAGGCTTAATTGCCTCAGGTGTGTGCATGGGGGACAGGGGGTTAATTACCCAGATGTCCGGGCACTTCTATGTGTATCAAATGCTCGCACGCGTCCAACGAGACGCATTCCATGACTCAATACCGTGCACTTCCTCCTTCGACCGGAAGAAGTGTGCGGTATTGAGTCGTGGAATGCAGCCCATTGGACGCGTGCGAGCGTTTGATACACATAGTAGTGCCCGGACATCTGGGTATTTAACCCCCTGTCCCCCATGCACACACCTGAGGCAATTAAGCCTCATTAGAATCACAGATTCGGATACTTTTCTACCCATGAGCCCATCACTAAATGTAATCCAAAACTAGAGAAAAGTGGTTCAGACACCCCCCATTTCTGGACAGGAAATCAGAGTGTGCAAGGGTCTAGAGACTGCACTTTAAAGAATGGGGGGGGGGGGGGGGGGGGGGTTAAGAGTACTGTAAAATTATGGAATTCAGTTTGCAGCTATGACTGGAGGTTACAGTTGGTTGTAGCTGGCAGGTAGAAAGGGTATAAGTTGTGGCCTGGATGGTGTAGTGGTTAAGGGCTCTGCCTCTGACACAGGAGACCAGGGTTCGAATCTCGGCTCTGCCTGTTCAGTAAGCCACCACCTATTCAGTAGGAGACCTTTGGCAAGTCTCCCTAACACTGCTACTGCCTATAGAGCGCGCCCTAGTGGCTGCTGCTCTGGCGCTTTGAGTCCGCCAGGGGAAAAGCGCGATATAAATGTTATTTGTCTTGTCTACTTGTAATTTACATGGCAGTTGCAAAACATTCAGTTATGCCCAACTTGCATTACATTCCACGTTCGAGTGCAGGTGGATGTAAGGGGAGAGACGCACGGCCGACGTTTATTTTGCCTTTCGCTTCTTCTAGGACCAAGGTGCAAAACAGACTTTTTACCAATTTAGAGGATACAAATCAGTTTTGCTTCCTAGAACCTAGCATGTTCTTCCATAAACAGAACTTTATAGCTATTGCACTTGATTTACTTCATAAGGATGACTACAAAGTATCTGCCCATTGCTAGCATAATCTACATTCATGTATTGGAGGGAGAGACGAGGTAGAGCCAGCACTGCAGTTAGGGTAATTTATTGGTCAAATAAAGCAAAGACACTTACAGTCAGCGAGATCAGATGCAAATGCGGGGAGGTGGGCGCCAGGTCTATGTCCCCCTGCGGACGTCCGTTTCGCGCAGCAAGCGCTTGTTCACCGCATTCACACTAAATCTGTTGCAATGCCCACACAGTACATAACAACATATTTCAACATTATCCTCTTTCGGTAAAGTGTATGTCGCAAGACAGGGTAACATTGACATTCTTTTGCAACCTGGGTGTATGTGTGCAGTGGCCAGTAGCATACAGCATGGCTCACATTCTAATAACGGAATTCAACGCATCGCCGAGGTACCATGTGAAAGCATCCAATGGGCTTGATTCACAAAGCGGCGCGCAAAAGTCAGCAATCGCGCGTATCGCGGCACTTTGCGCGCGCAAAAGTCCGCAAAAAGCACTTCACGTGCTAACTGTTTAGCACTCCCGTGCGTGCTAAACAGTTTGCATCGCTTTGTGAATCAAGCCCATTGTGAGCACATTACATTGCATTGCTGTGTGACTATAGCATGTGTTATAACACACCACAACACACATAGCATAAGTACCCTTTTACTTGCCACCATGGTGGCAGAGTGCCTGGCTGGCAAAGATGGTATGCCATACACTGCCATACTGGCAGACTTTGAGCTCAATCAATGTCTAAAACAAAGGTTTCAGGCAGCACAGATTGCAGCTAACATGCAGACTTCCTCAGAAACAGAACAAATCAATACAAATAGGTAAAAATAGATTTTGCCCTGTAGTGGATACCTATTTGGCAGGGATTTGTGAAAATCTATCCTCACTAAATATAGTTCACATCCTAAAGGAAGCTTGCATGGTTTCATAAGAATAACTACACATCAGCACAATAAGAACGGCTATTCATCTAGCTTTACAGATAGCAGCATTGGACCACTATCCCGGGGCTTCTGGGATATCAACATGATATTCACTTCAATAGAAGAGAAATGACATTTCTAGAGAGAATAAACACTAGCATGTTACAAAGAAACTACCTTTCTCTTTTTCTGAATAATAGACTTGTCATGCAGACTGGGATTACATTCTGGCTTACTATAACATCTTCTTTCAAAACAGCAAATATACTGAAACTGGAGTTTAAAGGCACCTCTGTCGTGCCTTTAATCAAATGTACAGTGAAAACATGATATTTTAATGTGAGTCCAGACATTCCTACATGTATGTATTTTTCTGCATACTTTTCCTGCACACCAAGTGTGTTTCCATGCAGGAAAACATGCGCGTTTTTTCACAGCAGCTGATGTAATTGATACAGAAAACTGACAAAATGTGCAGAATCATCATGCAGAATGTCAGTTTTTTTTCTGCATGCGAAAACACATTAAGTGTGAACTAGTCCATTGATTAACATGAGTTCTGTTTTTCTGTGCAGAAAACGCGCACGAAAATAGTCAAGTGTGTTCCCTGCCTGAGATAAAAGCATTCTCATGCAGCCAAACTCTGGATGCCAGTGGACATAGCAGTGGGGCTGAGTAGACAGCACTCGGGGTTCCTTGGGTGCCTTTAGGGGGGAGGGGGTTAGTGAAAGACATATGTAGAGGGAGGTCAGAGTTAAGGTGGCCACTAACAATCCAATTTCTAGCGAAAAATCATTTGAGCGATCAGAAATTCTGATCGGAAGTAAAATATTGCAATACATTGTTCACTACACCATCAACGAACCACTCTTTGCTTCCTATGTATCACAACCAACAAGAAAATCCAAATTTGGGTTTGATGAAAATTCATTCGGCCGACATTTTTTTCACTCGTTCATAATAGATTGAGTCCACCAACTGAGATTAATTACAACCAATCCGATCAAAATTTCTGATCGCTCGAACGATTTTTCGATAGAAATTGGACCATTAGTGGCCACCTTTAGGCGTAGGTGGAGGGTTAGTGTTAGACTTATGTGTGCATGTCTTGTACTGTTTACACAGCACATTAGTATTGATCATTCAAAATCACTTTACATAAAGAGTAGCTGTTATTGGTGTTATACTTAAAATACTGATTAACTATTTTAAAGTGGACCAAATACATTCTACATAACTAAAAATGTGCAGGCATATGTGTGAACTTTTTTTCTATTTAGAAAGTTTGATTTGGTAACTCTAAAGTTCCCAATACACCATGCAGTTTTCATGTTACTATCTTGTTCAGTCTTACAGCTATCTGGTAGAATAAGGGCCAACAAATTATATCTACTTTCAACAGATTATTTAGGCCCTCATAGTGCAAAAATGTGGTACAATTAAACTGAATATGTAACTTCCCCAAAAACAATATTTCCCCAATATTTAATATTTACCTCTGTTTGGTCCAGAGGCCATTCAGGAGCCCACTACTCCTGCGCAGTGTCCCTCCGAACATACAGTATATGTGACAAGAGCTTGTTGGACATTGTTCCCATGGCCCCACTCCCCTCTGTGCATTCTAATTTAATTTTTAACTCTCCATTGCAAAATCAAGTTCGGGAATTTTACCTGCTCACCCCTAGCTCCTGTACCTTCTTATGCTCTCTGGTCTGCCCTTTTGACCGCTTCTGGTCAAAAGGTATATAAAGGAGCCTAGTCCTCCAACTATTGTTGACAGTTCTGACCAACTCTGGTTCCTCTTAAAACTTTTTTTTTTGCATATTGATTTATTTGTGAATGACCCAGGTTGTATGGACTTCTGCCCTCAAACAAAATTCTGTTATTGATCTCGCTTGTTTGCCACCTGCCTCGACCCTTACTAGTATTATGACCTAATCTTGATTGCTGCCAGCTCTTATCTTAGCCTGTCCCACTACTTCCGCTCTTCCATCCGGTCTCCTGGTGGTGGTGGTGGAAGCCATTTGCAGCAAAGTACTCCACTGCCTACTAAGGGTAGTGGCTCAGTGGGTGCTCTGCTGAGGACCAGCCTTGGCAGAACCAACACCTACCACCGGTATAGGAGTCAACAGGTCATGTCTTGATTATCTTACAGTAATTATGAGACAAGTGAAGTGAGTGAGCATCAGCCCAATGTTGTGCTGTTTTCATAGCTACAATAAAAAGAGAATAATTCAGAACACCAAGGAACATAGCTGTCTGCAGTGTCAAGTGGAAAAATAGTTTTAAATATCATTAAATTACAGAATGGCTTGTGTATCAGTAATGTAGGTTATATTAAACGTTTAATGAAACTTTAGTTACCCTTTACAATTAAATATCTGGCAGAAAATGATTAAGAAATGTTTAAAAGATGCTTAGCCGCCTGAGTCCTGTATATAATTACTACATTTGCGTCAATGGCTTTGTCAGGATTCTTTTTCGTATTCTTTCCTTTATTAAGCATTTTTGCAGCCTAGTCAGCATTATTCATGCCATACATTTCTAAAGGCAAAGACCTAGTTAAATCTTAACCTGAATGTTTAAACATCAAAGAGACTTTGTGAAAGGATACTCTGCTAATCTCATATCTTGAAAACTAACTTATAAAAAAATATATCCCTAAGATGTGACTCTCAGTCTAGGCAGATTAAATACAAGTGTGACATCCAAACAGAGAGACGTAACAGGTTGTAAGGAGCTAGAGTAGAGAAGCAGTGGCAGCTGTAGTAGAGTTATTATAATCTGGGCCGGATTTGTACTGTTTACCACCCTAGGCCTTTGTCATCAGCTGCCCCCTTCAGTATAGTTATCGAGATGACCCCCTCCCCTCTTCCCTCTAGTATAGGTAGCCTGATGACACCCCCAGTATAGGTAGGCAGATGACTCCTCCCCTTTCCTTCCAGTATAGGTAGACAGATGACCCCTCCTCCTTCCCTCTAGTATATGTAGCCAGATGACTCCCCCCCCTTTCCCTCCAGTATAGGTAACCAGATGACTCCCTTAATGCCTCCCCCCCCTTTTCAGTATAGATAGCCAGCACGCCTTCACACCACAGCAGCAGTCTGTGTCACTCATTTCTCCGCTCGACTCCAGTGCAGAAGCTTCCTCTTCCTTTCCGTCTCCAATGCTGCCCATAGCTGCCGGCCACAATGCAAACGTGCACAGAGAAAAAGGTGGCTGCTGCACAGGCAGCTAGCAGCAGAGTACCATGGTCAGGCGCTCGCATGATCTCCCTGCATTGCAGTATTTGCAAGTTTGCAAATGCTGCATCAGTTTAGCCTGCTGCTCTGGTGTGCTTCCTCCTGTGGTGCCCTAGGCCATGGCCTAGGAGGCCTTGGCCTAAATCCGGCCCTAATTATAATAAGGGTTGTACAGACAGCAATTTCAGCTGCACATTGGGGAAGGTATCCAGGTTCATTATGGAGTATAAATGCAACACAAATGAAAGCATAACCCTTAAGGCTGTGTGTGAGTTTCCTATTGCCTAGCATTACACTAAATTTACTGGCTTATTCAGCTAGTTTAGCATATGCATTGCCTTGCCTGTTGGATTTGCAAATAAGCTAGTGTGTTAGATTAATAATCTTCAGTGTCAGAGAGCTGTTTTCAGGCATATTAATTGGTGTTTATTGCTTTCACTGAGCTTACTGTGGCATCACACTCATCAGTCATTGTCCACTGTATCACTTAACTGTTATGGTTGTAATATAGTTTTCATTTATTTTCCTCAACATTTTTTATTACAAGTTAAAAATATTCAGCGTGACCCCACCCCTTTTATCCTGTTGACCCCCATGTAGGCTGGTATTGGCAGCACAGCCGGGGCAAGCTGTGTCGGGTTCCCTCATTTGAACAATACCAGTTTACATAGCCCATGGCATGATAGGGGAGGAGGGACATCTCAAATGGAGAGAAAGGTTTCCTTCCCCTGGAAATGTTCCTGGTCAATGAAAAGGGTAATCATTCTCATCTCTTCCTGCTAAGGTGGGTGGAGGCAGCAAATTCTTCTCCTGTGGAGATAGATTCATGAGTTGAGGTGACTTATGGTGGAACCTGGAGCCTCCTTTTTAAGGGGGCTGACATATGTCCACCTCTAACACACAGAGGTTTCCTCGACAAGAAAAAGGGACTCTGCAAGAGGGCGGGGTGTATTCTGACCTCTTCTCAAAAAGCCTCTACATGTTATGGATTATACAATATGGACAGGCAAAAGACTGGCACTAGATGAGCGCGGAAAACATTGGGTGCACCGGATCCTGTACTGTATGCTAGGACGTGCTCTCAGAAACATACATTTGCATAGAGAGAAGGAGAAAAAGGAGGCACTGTGGTAGCAAAGAAAAGTACCTTTAATCCACAGTGTAACAGACAACAGGGTACACAGTGGGGGTGAGGGGATGCCTGACAGCTGTTTCGCTAAGAAAGCTTCTTCAGAGGCAAATCTAGAGAAAATCCTTTTTACATGCAAGTATAGAATTTTCCATTGTTACATCCTGTGGTAACATATCTCACATTTAAGTTGTGAAGAACCCCTTTGCCCACTGGTGGTACAGACCTATGGGTAAAATGCTTAACTGTCAAGGTTTTATTTCGCCCTTGTATGTATTTATACATGTTAATTAGGTCAACTCTCAGTTGTCTTTTTTCCAAGCTAATTAACTTAAAGGGAACCCAATCTGAAGCACGGGTTCAAAAAGAGTTATTTACCTGAAGAGAGGGAAGCCTCAGAATTCTTTTGAGGCTTCCATCTGTGCTCCGATGACCCCACTTAATCAGCCCGGTCTACCTCCACATCGGGACCTCTCTCCTCCACTGTTACGAGTGTGGCCGCACATGCACAGTAGTGCCAACTTACTGCGTGGGCATGGCCATCCTGATAGAAGAGAAGGGGTGCGGCACTGATATGATTGCCAACAGTGCCTTGCCGCCAATCTTCCAGGGGCTGTGCTCAGTGAGGGGGACATCAGAGCACTGAGGGAAGCCTCAATAGCATCCTGAGGCTTTCCTCTCTTTAGGTAAATATCTAATTTTGTACTCAAGCTTTGGGTACTCTTTTTTTAAACACGTTTATTGAACAAATGCACGGATAATACAAAAAGCCGCATTTTCCAATCATTTACAAATATTGATTATAGAGTCCAGTACAGGGTGTACATTTGGTATATCAGTGGCATCCATAGTGACGGACTATCAGATAGTGTACAATTAATCCATATAGATTATTATTCTTTTTAAATACAAATCACATTTTACATTTGTCTTATTGATTATCCAGAAGATGTTATATCTATTCTGTGCAAGATATCTAAGCCATCCATACATTGTTCAAGTATTAAACAAATATTGAAATAAAACTTAAAACTAAATAACGTATAACCTTGTATCTTTTTTGTGCTGGCCTCCCTCACTCCCCCCACCCCCCAACCGTATTTTAACAACCTAGGGTGTATATCTAGTGCTGCCCATATTGCAATATTTACAAGATTCCTTTGGTCTGTCGGTTTCTTTGTATTTTTTATTTTAAATTTTTAAATTTTTAAAATTTCAAAACTTCAAAATTTCAAAATTTCAAAAAGGGGGAAAGAAATCCGTGCGTAGTCAGGGTTTTTATTCAGATCCAGCTGTTAAAGGCGACCTCAACCACTCAGACCAGATTGCCATGTATTTATCAGGACATCCTCTGTGCATATATATTAATTTATGAAATGGTAGGACCTGGTTTAACAGTCCCATCCATTGTTGGGTAGTAGGACATGTACCAGCCATCCAGTGCAGCACAACCGCCTTCCGGGCCATGAATAATGTTTCTTTTAGAAATATCTTCTGAAATTTGTTGCCCATTTCTTCCTCACATATACCCAGGATGCAGAGCTTGGGGTCCAAGGAGACTGGAATTTTAAGAATCTCCGTTAGTATTTTAATAATATGTTTCCAATAGTTCTGAATAGGTGGACATTCCCATATAAGGTGCCAAAAATTGGCATCTATGAGTTGGCATCTTGGGCAGCATGAGGAGGGGCCTCTTCCAAATCTAGAAAGGATATTTGGAGTTAAGTATGCTTGTTGTATAATATAGAATTGGATAAGCTTATTTTGTGCCGCAGGGGATGCCTGTGTTGGGGAGACCAAAGCATCTTCCCATTCTTCTTCATCTATGTTAGGTATAAACCTATCCCAGAGTTCCTTAAGTTTATCTGCAGGTGGTTCAGATATAGCTTGTATCATAGATGTATATAGATTTGCAGTGCAGTTTCTAGGCTAAAATGCACCCAGGGCGAGGGTGTAAAAATTGCCCCCCCCCCCCCCCCCCCCCGAAGCAAGGTATGGGTGCCCACAGTGTAGGTTAGCCAGGTCTAGTTGCACTCAGTATAGATTCCCCCAGAATAGGTACCCCAGTATAGGTAGCCAGCTATAGGTCCCCCCAGTATAAGTAGCCAGGCATAGGTGAGTCAGTATAGTTGCCTCCGGTATAGGTTAGCCAGGTAGGTGCCTCCAGTATAGGTAGCCAGTATAGTTGCCCACAGTATAGGTTAGATAGGCAGGCGTCCCCGGTATAAGTTAGATAGTTAGGTGCCCCCACTACAGGTTAGCTAGGTGGGTGCCTCTAATATAGTTAGCCAGAATAGTTCCCCACCGCATAGGTTAGATAGGTAGATGCCCCCAGTATAGGTTAGTTAGGTAGGTGCCTCCAATATAGGTAGCCAGTATAGTTGTCACCTGTATAGACTAGCTAGGTAAGTAGGTGCCCCCAATACAGGTTAGATAAGTTAATGCTCCCACTATAGGTTAGATAGGAAGGTGCCCCCCAGTATAGGTTAGGAAGGTGCCCCCCAGTATAGGTTAGATAGGTAGCTGCCCCCCAGTATAGGTTAGATAGGTAGGTGCCCCCCAGTATAGGTTAGATAGGTAGCTGCCCCCCAGTATAGGTTAGATTAGGTAGCTGCCCCCTCAGTATAGGTTAGATTAGGTAGCTGCCCCCCAGGTTAGATAGGTAGCTGCCCCCCAGTATAGGTTAGGTAGGTGCCCCAGTATAGGTTAGATAGGTAGCTGCCCCCAGTATAGGTTAGATAGGTAGCTGCCCCCCAGTATAGGTTAGATAGGTAGGTGCCCCCCAGTATAGGTTAGATTAGGTAGCTGCCCCCTCAGTATAGGTTAGATTAGGTAGCTGCCACCCAGTATAGGTTAGATTAGGTAGGTGCCCCCCAGGATAGGTTAGATAGGTAGCTTCCCCCAGTATAGGTTAGATAGGTAGCTGCTCCCCAGTATAGGTTAGATAGGTAGCTGCCCCCCAGTATAGGTTAGATAGGTAGGTGCCCCCCAGTATAGGTTAGATAGGTAGGTGCCCCCCAGTATAGGTTAGATAAGGTAGCTGCCCCCTCAGTATAGGTTAGATTAGGTAGCTGCCACCCAGTATAGGTTAGATTAGGTAGGTGCCCCCCAGTATAGGTTAGATTAGGTAGGTGCCCCCCAGTATAGGTTAGATTAGGTAGGTGCCCCCCAGTATAGGTTAGATTAGGTAGCTGCCCCCCAGTATAGGTTAGATAGGTAGGTGCCCCCAGTATAGGTTAGATTAGGTAGGTGCCCCCCAGGATAGGTTAGATAGGTAGGTGCCCCCCAGGATAGGTTAGATAGGTAGCTGCCCCAGTATAGGTTAGGTAGGTGCCCCCCATGATGGAGGGGGGAGCCGCAGCTGCGGGGAGGGCAGCCCGACCTCTCCCTCCCTCTCCCCGGGCCGCCCTCCATGCGATCCCCCCTCGGACGGAGTGCAGAGTAATGCGCAGGGAAGCGCTACAGAAAACTACTCACCTCGCTGGCTCCAAGCGCTGCTCTCTCGCCGCCAGTCTCATCTCTGCTTACACGCTGATACACACACACGCTGCTAAACAGGAAGCAGCGTGTGTGTGTATCAGCGTGTAGGCAGAGAGAGGAGACTGGCGGCGAGAGAGCAGCGCTTGGAGCCAGCGAGGTGAGTAGTTTTCTGTAGCGCTTCCCTGCGCATTACTCTGCACTCCGTCCGAGGGGGGATCGCATGGAGGGCGGCCCAGGGAGAGGGAGGGAGAGGTCGGGCTGCCCTCCCCGCGGCTGCGGCTCCCCCCTCCATCACAGCGCCCCCCTCCCAGCAGTGCCCCGGGCGGCGGCACGCCCCGCACGGGGGTAGAAACGGCCATGTAGATTTGATATCAGACCTTGCATTCCTTGTGTTTTTAGTACTCCAATTAATGGATGTTCCGTAAAGGAGAGGGTTAACATTAAAAACTGTGCTTTAATACAATGTCTAAATTGCAGGTATCTATAGAAATAGTGTAGGGGTAACTGGTAAGCTTGTTGGAGGTCAGTAAATTCTCTGAAGATTCCATTTACAAACACTTGCCCAATTTGGGTAATACCTTTTGTGGCCCATAATTCTGCATCAACAAAATTGTTGAGATGTTCAAAGCGCCTATTGTACCACAATGAGCAACTATCTAGAATACCATCAAATTTTAATATCTGGTTTACTATGTTCCACACTTTAACAGCGTGAGTATGTAATATAGTCACTGTACCAGGACTCTGTAGTTTAGGTGTCTGCAGATAGGAGTGTAGATCTTGTGCACGAACATACTGTGCTAGAAATTGTTCAGAGATAGGTACCTCAGATTGTTGTGTTAGCCAAGATTGAAAGTATCTCAGTTGCCCAGAAATGTAGTAGAGACGAAAGTTGGGCAAGGCCAACCCACCCAACACCTTGGGACATTGTAGTTTTTTAATTCCTACCCTTGCTCTGGACTTTGTCCATACAAAAGAACTTAGTATACTATCTATTTTGTTGAAGAACCATTTAGGGATATATGCTAAGGCATGCTCCAGGGTATAAAGAAGTTTGGGTAAAATTATTATTTTAATAAGATTTACTCGACCAGTGACATTTAAGGGCAAGTGAGACCATATCCTGACTTTATTTTTAATAAATTCCAATAATGGTTTTAAATTTAGTTCAAAGAACTGATGTGAAGATGTTACCATGTGTATTCCTAGATATTTAAAACTGTCAACTTTAAGCAGTTTGTTTGCCAGGTGTGTTTTCTGTATATTTTGGCCATCCAGACAGTAAATTACTGACTTCTGCCAGTTTATCTTTAGGCCAGAATATGTAGAAAATACCTCTATTACAGCAAATGTTTCTGACAATGAATCATTTGTATCATTTAGATATACTATCATATCATCCGCATATAATGCGATTTTATCAGTCAAGGAGTTTAACCTCAGCCCACGGATGCGAACATTGGACCTGATCTGTGTTGCAAGCAGTTCAATAGTAAATGAAAATAGGTATGGCGAAAGGGGGCAACCCTGCCTGGTTCCTCTTTTTAACGGGAATGGATCTGTGAGTATACCATTGATCAATAGCTGAGCTCTGGGCTTAGCATATAGTGCTTGGATCCAGCCAATAAATTGTGGACTAAAACCAAATTTACGCAGGGCGGCCCAGAGCAAGGGCCACTCTACTGTATCAAACGCACGGGCTGTGTCTAGTGATAGTAAAGCTCTATCTCCTTTATCATCATGGTCTAACTGCATATGTACCATCGTTTTCCGTATATTTATTGAAGTGGATTTACCAGGCATAAATCCAGTCTGGTCTGGATGGATCAGATCCAGGATAACCTTTTGTATTCTGTTTGCCAGAAGTTTAGCTAAGATTTTGTAGTCACAGTTAAGCAGTGAAATAGGACGGTATGCAGAACAGTCCAGATGATCTTTCCCAGGTTTAGCTAGGAGTATAATATTTGCGTCATAAAAGGATTCTGGTAGCGATCCCCTATCAGTAAGGGCTTGAAAGGTTTGAAGCATAATTGGAGCAATTATGTCAAGGTATTTTTTATAGGTTTCAACTGGGAAGCCATCTGGGCCTGGGGATTTGCCACTGGCTAGGGAGAGTATGGCTGTTTTGATTTCGTCTAGGTCAAAAGGTTTATCTAGTTCAGTAGATTGTTCCTCAGATAAACAAGGGAGTTGGATCTGTGATATATGCTTCTAATTCTGCTTGAGATTTAAAAAGTTGTGATTTATAAAGATCAGTATAGTATGATACAAAGCAGCTAGATATCTCTGGGGTGGAGTGTCGAACAGTGTTTTGCATGTTCCTGATCTCTGTAATTACTGTTGCACCACGGTTATTGTTGGCTAATTGCGCTAGTAACTTGGCAGATTGATTACCCAGCTCAAAAAATTTTTGCTTAGAGAAAAATTGCTGTCTCTGAACCTGAGTTTTAAGATGGTTATCTAGTTTCCTGCATGCTGATCTCCAGGCCAATTTAGTCGCATCCGAAGGCTGACGTATGTATGTAGCTTCGGTCAAGGTGACTTGTATAGCTAATTGCTCCCCTTCTAGTCTGTTTGCCTTCTTGATGCCTGCAATAGCATTATTGAATGCTCCCCTTAAAAAGGATCTTAATGCTTCCCAAATAATATAGGGGTCTTCAACACCTGGATCAGAGCTTGTATATAACTCTAGCTCGGTGTTGATTGGGTCAGGGACTGGCAGTTGTGCTAGCCAAAAGGAATTTAGTCTCCAATTTATAGATTGCGGCTGCTCACCTAAATCTAAGCTAAGAATCATGGGAGAATAGTCAGATATCGCTCTAGGCATATATTCCACTTTTTCTATCATTGGGAGTACCCTCCTATTTAGAAAAAAAATAGTCTATTCTCGAGAGCATATGCTTCTGTATTGTATGACATGAGAAAGATATAGTATTAGGGTTCCTATATCTCCATGCATCTACCCAGTCCATTTCTTTCATGAATCTGTGTATATAAGTAGTAGGGTGAATTTTAAGAGGTGTCATTTGAAATTTGTCTTTACTGGTATCCATTAACATATTGAAATCTCCCATACATATTACATTGGCCTCTGGATATGTAGAGGTAAATAGGGCTATACGGTTTAAAATGTCCTTTGATGCAGGAGGAGGATTATAAATTCCAGCTAGTACGAAAAGCATATGCTCCAGAGTGACCGCCAGTAGCACATATCTACCACGTTCATCAATCTGTACTTGTTTGATCTGTAGATTTAACCTTTTGTGTGTTAACCACCCTGGCGTTCTGATTAAATCGCCAGGGTGGCTGCGGGAGGGGTTTTTTTAAATTAAAAAAAAACTATTTCATGCAGCCAACTGAAAGTTGGCTGCATGAAAGCCCACTAGAGGGCGCTCCGGAGGCGTTCTTCCGATCGCCTCCGGTGCCCAGAATAAACAAGGAAGGCCGCAATGAGCGGCCTTCCTTGTTTTGCTTACATCGTCGCCATAGCGACGAGCATAGTGACGTCATCGACGTCAGCCGACGTCCTGACGTCAGCCGCCTCCGATCCAGCCCTTAGCGCTGGCCGGAACTTTTTGTTCCGGCTACGCTGGGCTCAGGCGGCTGGGGGGACCCTCTTTCGCCGCTGCTCGCGGCGGATCGCCGCAGAGCGGCGGCGATCAGGCAGCACACGCGGCTGGCAAAGTGCCGGCTGCGTGTGCTGCTTTTTATTTGACGAAAATCGGCCCAGCAGGGCCTGAGCGGCAGCCTCTGGCGGTGTTGGACGAGCTGAGCTCGTCCAGACCGCTCAGCAGGTTAATATGGTAACTCCACTCGAGAAACTAGAGTGTGTGCTGTGAAATCTGTGTGCTGTCCAAGATTTATGAAGCCACACACAGGTTTCTGGTATGAGGTGGGTCTCTTGAAGGCATAAAATGTCTGGTTTAACTTTGTTAACATAATTATTAATTAACCGTCTTTTTATAGGATCATTTAGCCCCCTAACATTCCATGATAAAATAGTAAGTTTAAGTTTCCCCATTTTTAAGTGTGTATAAGGAGTATAAGACACAGATGTCGCAGCAAGTTGGTCTATCTGTCAGGGAGGGGTGGCGGTAAAGAATCCAGGGGAGGGAGAAACCAGCACAGACACAGCAGTATATAACCCGAACAACCCTGCCTTGGTGGCTAAACAACAACATAACTGTACCACCAGAGCTTGAATCCCAAACTGTCTAAAACACACTGGGGCTACAATTCAGCAGTTTCTGAATTTGCAGCTAATCTGCTTGGCATACAGAGCAGTGAGCTTCTTATAACAGTACTACAATAACAGAAGTACAGTATAGCATGTACAACAAGAGCATTAATTATAATACAACACTTCCACCCACCAAGCATAACCCATTTGTATCCCTATAACCTTGATCTAGCACCTTATCTTGTAGTATTGCATAGTGCGGGTCTATCCGACCAGTAGTCGTCAGGGGAACATAATAATTAGTGGTGCAGGAAAGGAAGAGAACATCTATTATAGCATATAAACATCAAAAGTAATAGAGAAAAAATAGAACAAAGACTGATCCATTTGGGAAATCTTAAGCTACGGGCCAGCCCAGTGACATTAATTATATATATCTGATGGTTTGTTACCCTAAATGGGTCTCTTTTAGTTAAAGCAGCTTAGTCCGCCTGTAAAAAAGCTTGGTTAGCATAAGTCATTAGGCAGTTTCCCATATACATTACCCCCTCCGTATCGAAGGGTCAGCAGAGTACCATACCACATTACTCTGTATTTAGGAATATTTAAGCATTGCGTGGTCTTGCATCAAGCCAGTCCGAGGCTTCTTTGGAGGTATCAAAAAAGATGGTTTCTTCTCCATCCACTACCCGCAGCCTTGCCGGATACTGAAGCGAATAAACTAGGTTTGCATTTCGCAGACGTTTCTTGACCTCGATATAAGTGGCCCTTTTCTTCTGTAAGTCCAGAGAAAAATCAGGAAAAATAGAAACAGTAGCGTTTGCAATACGGAGATCCTTCTTGAGCCTTGCCATCCGCAATATGGCGTCTCTGTCTCTGCTATTTAGGATTCTTAAGATAAAGGGTCTCGGCAGGGTACCAGGCCGCGGGTTCCTGGATGGGATACGGTGCGCTCTCTCCACTGTAAATGCCACGGATAAACCATCGTTAGTGAAGGTATCTTTAAACCATTTCTCAATGAATTCTTCAGGGTTGTTTCCCTCTGCTTTCTCTGGTATTCCAATGACTCTCAAGTTGTTCCGCCTAAGACGGTTCTCCATGTCGTCCATTTTAAATTTAGCTGCGTCAGAGACTCCTGACACGCGGCCCATATCTCTTTCCAATGGCGTCAGTCTATCCTCAGCCTCTGAGACTCTTGTTTCCAGAGTCCTTGTCCTTTCCCTCAGGTTTTGGACATCTTGTCTAAGCAGCCCAACTTCTATTTTGACCTCCTCTATCATACCTGTTACCGCTGTACGACTTTCCATGATGGCGGCCAGGAGCTGCATGTGGGAGTCTTGAAGTGTTAGTTCTCTCGGCTGGTCTGACAACGAGACACTAGAGGATGTTTCCCAGTCTCCTTCAGCAGTGGCCTGCTCAGTGGATACCGGATCCGTGGAAATTGGCTCCGGGCAGGAGGAATCATCGGCCAACTGTTGCGGGGCTTGTGACCGGGTGCGGCGTGGTAGGCCGTCTGCCTCCAGAGCCGAGGCCTGCAGGAATTTGTCCATAGTGCCCGTCTTATTCTTCCCTTGCTGACCCGCCATGTATCGCCAAGGTGTCGGGAGGTTGCTGTACAGATCTTGCCGTGCAAGGTGGGTCTAAGAAGCGTCAGGATATCAGCAGGATAAGTTCAGGGTTCGGAGCTCTCGTTATATGCGTCCGCTCACAGCGCCATCTTGGCCACGCCCCCCAGCTTTGGGTACTCTTTGATTGCCTGCTGACTTACTGAATAGGAGCAGGAAGAGCCAAGATTCGAACCCTAGTCTCCTGTGTCAGAGTCAGAGCCCTTAACCGGTACACTATCCAGCCAGAATGCAGTACAGAAATTGTGCACAGCACAAAAAAATCTAGCAATGGCAGCATACCAAAATACATTTTCTTATTTTTCTGCTAAAATCTGATTAGAATCAAAAGATGCAAACTGGTAATCCAGGAAAAAAACAAGTGATATCAGCTTGATATCTGTCTATATCTAACAGTGTATGCCTATGCTTAATAGTTAGTGTTATGAAACTGGACAGAAGACCAGGGGAGGACGCAGTTTGCAGAAATGCAGACACTGAGACAAGGTAATAATGTGCAATAGTGTTTATTGCAAGGCAAGAACGTGCAAAGGCACGCATAGAAAAATATCAAAGCATAATGCAAATTCAATGCAAAACATATGTACAATCAATCTATATACAGGGGAACACAGAAATGCAGTGTGCACACACAATCACAAGCCCTAACTATCTTTCTAACTCAACACACAGGGAATATATACAATACACATAATATATACAGCATACAGTATATACTGTACAATCACAATCAGGCAACGGTACAATGGAGGCAGGCAAAAAGTAAAGTCAGGACAGAATAACAGGTTTGGCAACAGGTCAGCAGATATACTGTAGGTACAAGTACAGGTATTTATCAAGATCAAGGAACAGATGCAGGCGTATCCTGGTTACACAGCACAAAGTTCTGGCAATTGAATGGAGGAAACTGCAGTCCTATGCAGCTGATGGCATGTGATTGTTCTGAAAGGGTTTTTTGGAGCCGTCCGCAGGCCAGACAGGGAACGGCACGTTCTCCAAAAAAATCACTGAAGGGCCACTTACTGGTACATTGTCCAGGTCAGCCAGAAACAGGATAAAGCCACCTGCTGGTGGATAGTGAGTGACAGTCAAAGTCCATACTGCCACCAGCAGGCAGGAAATGGCAATACGTGGCTCCTAAAATGTAGGGATGTGCAATGCTGTAAATCTGGAACAGATCAAAATGAAGAACTTCCATTTTCAAGTCGAGCTTTGTTGGCAAAAGGCTAAAGCCTTGTAAACATGCTAGAGGTTCTTGACCAAGGCGGCCAGTTGGGGCCATCTATGCTTAGAATCTAGCATGTGTACATCCCCTCCAATTCATCACCATGAGATCTAAAGTGCCAGCCATCATCTCAGCTGAGTGCAGGTTGAGTGCATTGTTCTCCTCCCTACCACTCCCACGTGAAGCTGCTCAGTCATGCGCGGCATTGTCGCCCCTCCTCTCCCTCGATAGCCACATCACTATGACGCACCTGTACATACCTTGGCCACTAACTGTCACCAGAGGTCTCGATTCTAGATCCCTCTGGGGGACATTTTTCATACACTACCTTGTTAAGAAGGAAGTATGTAGGAGGAAGTACAGAGGGGGCACCAAGGGTGAGTTAACACATACATTTAGAATGGGTACTGCGGGAATCTGGGTGCTGGAGATGGCTGCTTGTAGAATATTCTACAATTAATCTCTGTATAAATCTGAATACTACTATGGCCCTTGCTAACCTTACTCTCACACGAGCCCTCCCTCTCGATGCTTAACACCAAATAACACCCCTGCCATTACCAAACAATAACCAACTACCTCCCCCGTCCCCCTGTGCCTAACCTTAACCATTCCCTCACCACAATATCCACCAATAATGATGCCTAACACTAACCTACCACCTCCTGTCACAATCTGCGCTAATACAACCGCCAACTTCAACACTGCATAGGGTAATTATTGGGCGCTGACAGCCCAGTGATATTTCTTGGGTGCCACCTAAATGACCCCCTAAGCACTGTGTAGCTGCAGTCTATGCAGCAGCCATTTTATCATTTCAAATTAATTGTTTTGGAGTTAACAACCCCTGCCGCAATACGTATGCATGAAGATTCAGTCTCAAATTGGCAGAATACACAATGTTCCAAAGTCAAATATGCTAAATTGTCTATCCATTTCAAAGGCGGAGTATTGTTTATTAGTTAAGATTTGAATGTGAATTATTAAAATGCTAAGTCTGACTTTTTGTGCACTTAAGTGATGAAGTACAAATATCATGTAAATTATTTGAATTCTAATCACTTTTCTTTTAAAATGGCAACCATGCTAATTTCTCCGTTTACATGTTTATTCATAATCTTATTTACGGGTAATTGTATTACTTCTGTAAGAACGCATGACTTTGAAAAACAAAATGTGCAACTTAAATCTTAGTTCTCGCTTTGCCAGAAAATTTTCAGTGACACTGTTCATTTTCCATAGTTGCTGCATTGGCTACACTATCCTGTTTTCCATATTCACCGAATAATTAGAGTAGTCATTAAAATGTAACAGTTTATAACACAATAATACAATGTGTGGAGGATATAGGAAGCATGTCGTTTGCACCTGCTTGTTTCAGTTTATGGGTTTTCTTTGGACATTATGAACATCAGTGTTCATGTTATAATTTATCATACAATAACGTTTCTGAAGTTAGCAATAGCATAAAAATCTCTCTCCCTCCTCCCTCCTTCCATCCATCCATCCATCTCATGCATTAGGGAATTGCAGATTTTCAAAACAGCTTATATACCATAGCTGGGATTTGAACCCAGAACCTAGTGTGTAGTAGGTATGTGTCTTACCCTCTAGACCATGACCCACACTGCATGCTAAAGCTGCCGGTAGCATAAACCATACTTCCATTATGATCAATTCGATAGAAAAAGTAGCATGATTAAGGATTTGTACTTTTTGAAAAGCATGCTTATATACCATAGCTGGGATTTGAACCCAGGACCTAGTGTGTAGTAGGTATCTGTCTTACCCTCTAGACCACTGGTGGGCCGGAGTAAACATAAAATGATGTAGAAGTCTTTGTGGACCAGACAGTGAAGCATACCCAGGTGACAATCTGCAAGCCAATTGGACAGCAGTGTCACCTGATGTGGAATTTGATTGGAAACCAGCAAAATTTCTGCTTTCTGGCTTCCATGTGGATGGGGGGTGCTGCACTGCTATTCCATATGTGGACCACCAATATTTAAAGATGTAGCTGACTGCATTTATAAGCAATACATTTTCTGTGTGGGGGGCCGGTAAGAAAGCCTTAGGGGGCCACATTCGGCCCGCGGGCCTTAGTTTGAGGACCACTGCTCTAGACCATCAACCACACTCAGGGCCAGGCTTTAGCATGTAGTGTGGTCAGAGGTGGGACAAGGTCCTTCAGCACCCAAGGCTGAGACAGCAAAGTGCGCCCCCCCATCCCTCCCACCCCAGCTGTCACACACTGATTGCTATTACACTAAGAGGTGCCCCAGGGCCTCCCCCCCCCCACCCCCAACACCTTAATCTCTACTTATCTGGCTTGCTGTCGCTGCCATGTATCACCTTTTCTTATTTCTTTCTGCTTCAAACACAATTGGGAATGACAGCTGAATGAATTGTGCACCCCCTCCTACACTGCGCCCTGAGGCTGCAGCCTCTCCAGCCTCAGCCTTACTAGTGGGTAAGACAGATACCTACTTCCATGCAGTGTGGCTCATGGTATAGAGGGTAAGACAGATACCTACTACACACTAGGTCCTGGGTTCAAATCCCAGCTATGGTATATAAATAAGCATGCTTTTCAAAAAGTAGATATCCTTAATCATGCTACTTTTTCTATCGAATTGATCATAATGGAAGTATGGTTTATGCTACCGGCAGCTTTAGCATGCAGTGTGGGTCATGGTCTAGAGGGTAAGACACATACCTACTACACACTAGGTTCTGGGTTCAAATCCCAGCTATGGTATATAAGCTGTTTTGAAAATCTGCAATTCCCTACTGCGAGAGAGAGAGAGAGAGAGAGAGAGAAATTTTTCCGACGGAATTCCGTATAAATCGGAATTCCGCGGAACTGACCCGGTATACTGTCGGAATGGAACGGTAACGGAATTTCTATATGTCGGAATGCGGAATTGTGCCGGAAACGGAAATCGGCTATTCCGACCATGCCTGGGTATTACCCGCCCCATGCTACGGGGCACCTAGTTTCTGCACTTGGTTCAGTGACCATTCTTGTAATGCACATCTATTGCAGGTGGTCAATTCGGGTGCAGCCTCTGTTTGGAAGCGCTGCCAATGTCTCCTGCTGTACAAAACTCATGTAAGTATACTTATGGCTAGCTGCATCCATGTGCATCAATTTGCATTCAAATTATAGATTAGGACTAGTACATGATTTGCATCTGATTTGCATTCAAGGCATGTATTTAGCCCTGTGGGGCTCTGCATGCCTCTGTTGGTCTACAATTCAGTTGCAGCCTATGAGCGCTGTCATTTGTTTGATGTCTGTTTGAGAGAAATGTGTATACCATTTTATGACTAGCAGCACTTGGAAAAAAATTGTGTTTTTATCAGTAGAATAGCGGTAGGTCTTCCCCGAGAGGACCCGTCACCGCCGTGGGGAAGTCTAGTAGGGAATAATTTGTGCACATATTATTTATACTGAAGCTAACGTCCTCCTTTGCTGTACCTGGTTTGAATGCATGTTGTGTATTTTAGTCCACAATTGTGGAGCTCTGCACATCTATTGCAGGTAGTCAATTCGGGTGCAGCCTCTGTTTGGAAACGCTGCCAATGTCTCCTGCTGTACATTCTTGTAATGTGCCAAGTACCCCCCACTCATTTGAGGTTGAACTCAAACTTATATGAAAGGCTCAGTACACATTGGGGCATAACCCACTGCTTGAACATGTATTGCCATTGACTAGACTATAGAGTTTACGCCATGCAGTTTATATCATGTCTCTGCCACACCCCCCAACTACATCCCACCAAAACGCCATCCATCACCTCTGTAAATGGGCTTTGAAAAGAGACTTGCACTGTGGAACGCACATTCAGGACAAGGAAGTTCTGAGACTTGCGCATCCACTGCCCTTGTGAACAGGCCCTGAAACTACTGTAAAACCCCATACACACACTGGATTAAAGTGTGCAGAGGCGGTCGATAACAACCGCCTCTGCCAATAATCCAGTGTGTGTACAGCAGCCCCCAACTGCTGCCCAACCAGTGATCAGCCAGAGGTATGAACTCGGCACAGCAATGACTGGTAGCTTGGTTCTCTCTGCCCTCCGCTGATGTCCCATCTGCACTGCTCCATTGGCCTACGCCCCTCCCCCCTTTCCCATGAGCTTTTGCAACAGAATGCGTTGTTAGCCTGCAGGATGACTACACGTCTGCATACCTTGACCCAATGATGTCCCCCAAAGGATAGGGTCTTGATCCCCATCTGGGGACATCCATCTAGCATGATATTGTCTCAGACTTGGAAACCAACAAAAGCCATTGTATACTAATAATATTTATGTAATTCACTGTATGTGCTATACCATAGGTTCTCACATGTTACCATGCAACATGTGCAGTCACCAAATAAGAGTGCAGCCAAGCCGCAGGATTATCCCATATGCCATTATTACATACATGCAGAATGCACACAAGCCATGCACACATACACATACAATGCAAGGTTCATTTCGAAAGGACAGAAACACACAACCAATGAATGAAGCTGCAGGCAACATTGTGACATACACGGTGGTAGAGGATGGGGCAGTTGTCTGCCCTGTGGGTGAACTGCACTGGCAGTGCCATGCACACCGTGCAATAGCTTAATGAGTGATGTAAAATCCCACATCTTGTCTAAATATTAACCAATGTTGACATTCTTCCAGGTGTGAGAGCAGCAGGAAATAAAGGTGGTTCTGATGGTAGTGGTGGTGGTGGTGGTGGTGGGGTCTTAAGGCTGGGCAGATTTGCCCACCTCTGCCCCACCTTTAGATACTTGCCTTTAATGCCTATTGCTAGTTTGCTACATTTGTTTTACATGTAGGGGTCATTTGATTGCTGTAGTAAACATGTCATAGTGTGACCACTCCTTAAACAGAAGCCTTCAGTTCAGCTAGGTGGTTGCAGTAAGTAAAAGGACAGAAAGGTGAAAACTAAAGCCTGGTACACACCTTCAATTTTTATTGTCCAATCACTGACCAATTTGACCACCATGTAGTTTGAGAGTTTACCTACACAATCTTCTCATGGCTTTCAAAATCTGTTGACACTTATACTACATGGAGGTGGTAAAATGGGTCAATCATTGGCCAATCAAAATTTTAGGTGTATACCAGGAAAGAGCCAATAATGCTGGAGGCAATGGTAGTGATGTGAAAAGTTCCATTACTTGCTTGATCTTTCTGCCCAACATCATCACCATGCAGCTAGTCTGAAATAACATATAAGCATGCAGGCAAGGCTTTGTGTTGTAACAAGGGGGACTCTGCTGTCTTCTCCTATCTCCTTATAGGAGACAAATCAGTGGTGTAATATATTCACAGCATCTTTCAGGGCCTACGCTTAATGCTTTCCATGAAGATGACTTTAAAAGTATTATTCTCTGAAAAGGGTATTATAGAAAAATGAGAGAATGCTTTTTTCTGATGATAAGAATGCTGAAAGTTTAAATGTTTTATTGAAATGAGTGATATGCTCTGAAATATTATTAAAACATATTCCGTTCTGATCATGGAGAACTTTAGCTAACATCTGCTATTGCTGATATGATTTGCTTTATGCCTCATTTATATTTAAATCATTTGAGTCAACCAGATTTTAGAGGAAATAAAAAATGACTTCTTTTATCAAGAAATCATTCCTCCTTCGCTTCTAAATTAATATGCAGCTTTTTTTTTTCTTCCAAGTTCAGCCACCGTAAAATAATTTCATATTTTAAATACGATGTAAAGGTATCGGCTGCTTAACAACCATTTTAGCTGTCATTTTGATTTGCCAAATCATGGTTAATTATGTTATGTTTCCCTTTTATGCTTTCCTCTCCTAATATATGTATTACTATGGGAATCTGAAAGGTACTATTTATGCATTCATACTTATAGTTCAAAAAGGACTTTAGTTAATAGAAGAGACTTGGTAATTTTCTGGAAGACAAGTAGAACTTTGGCATATCAAAAGGAAATCTATTATTAATTGCTGCCAGGCTGGCCATGTTCAAGAAATAGACTATTCAAATTTATTGAAATATCTCAAAAGTAGTTTCTCAGCTTGATATCCATTCCAGATTCTGCATCTGTTAACACTGAAGAAAAGAAAAAATCAATTTTCTTTGAAAAAAGTGTTGGTAAAAATTCACAATAGGATTTGTTCAAAATAATGTATATTGTAAAATATCTCTGTACTATACATTTTTTTCACCCTTGGTAAACTCTTCTACATATATAGGTGCTGATTCACAAAGCTTATTTATTTTTCACCTTAAAGCGGTATTGTCACCATAAAAATCAAATTTCAACAGCAACTGGTCTGAGTGTATTAAGTGATAAAGATGCTAATCCTGCATTCAAAACTTTTTCTGCTGTTATGGTTTGCAGTTATCACATACTTTAGGAGCACTGGCCCTAGTGCCAAACAGTGCCAAAAAGTTGAATGCTGGGAGTTCTTTTGAATGCTGGGAGTTTTTTTTTATCTATAATATATTCCTCCTCTTCCATTTATTTCACTGCCTAGCTGATCACTTGTGTTTACAAGCAAGGCTGAGGTGACTCAGTGATTGGATGTGTAAATAAATAAAAGACTCTGGGAGGAGGGCAGCTAATAAATTCACAATGAGCAAGAGAATGGAGGGAGGGGAAAACAAAGTCAGGGAGGATATGATGTCAGCATTAAGCTTGGCAAGATGGCCACTGCCTAGAGTAGGATTCTCTGCTTTTCCTTTATAAAATTCACAGGAATCGTTACGTGGATAGCACAATACATCTGTTATGTAAGTAGAAGTAGTATTTATCTACTTATATATGTGTTTTTTATTTCTAGGTTAGCATGGGTGTCGCTTGTTCCTTAAAAAGTAGATCTAATGCATGAGTTAAACAGACAAAGACAGATAAATCATCAGTTAAAAGGCCAGTTTCCACTGTGTTGGCGTGCGTCTTGCAGGATGCACACCGGCACTTGCAGTGATGAGAGAATGCATCCGGATACCAGTAGCTGTGCCATGCATCACTATAGGGATTTGGGTGCATGCTGCGGTAAAATGCAGCATGCATCCTCGCTTACCTGAGCTCCTTAAAGAGAACCCGAGGTGGGGTTCTGACAATGCTAGCTGCACAAAGAGGCTGGGTTTGCCTATACTGCCCAGCCTCTGTTGCTATCTCAATCCCCCCTAAGTTCCCGCTGCACTATGTTGTCCCCCATAAATCGCAGCCGAGCTGTCGACACACAGTGGGCTGTGTTTACCTATTCAGTGTCAGTCTCGACACTGCCCCCGCCTCCTGCATAGCTCCGGTCCCCGCCCACGTCCCTTCTCTCCCCGCTGATTGGAGGGAAGGGACGCGGGCGGGGACCGGAGCTATGCAGGAGGCGGGGGAGAGGCAAGAGTGACAGCTGCAGATGTAAACACAGCCCGCTGCGTGTCAACAGTGCGGCTGTGATTTATGGAGGACAGCAGAGCGCAGGGGGACCTTAGGGGGAACTGTATAGCAACAGAGGCTGCGCAGTATAGGCAGAACCAGCCTCTGTGTGCAGATAGCATTGTCAGAACCCCACCTCAGGTTCTCTTTAAGATGGAAGATAGTCAATTGTGGATTCATCATGGGGTTAAATATGTTAACCATGTTTTTGTAGGGTGAATTCAAATCTTTTGCCACTCTTAAACCTGAATGCGGTCTTCCGCGTCATTCTCTGTTCTGCTACTTCCAGCTTCGTGATGCTATAAGATCTCAGATGTGTACCTCGGGCATCCGCATTATACCCTCTGAACTGGAACTATTAGTATTGAAGAAAGACACTGCTAAACAAATCTCTAGTTACTATCTAGCTTTGTCACAAAAACTGGGTTTCCAAAGATTTGAAGCTAAATCGAGATGGCAGTCTGGGGCCTACGAGTTTACGGTATCTGATTGATCAGAATTGGAGGGACATTACATGTCCAGTGTGATTAGTGCCCATGACAAATTAATCCAGATCAAATGGCTACACCAAATATATTATATTCCTTTGAAACTTTCTAAAATGGGTCGGGATGTCAGTTCTAGGTGTTATAAGTGCGGATGCCCCGATGCAGATTTTATTCCCTGTGTGTGGAACTGCGAACCTGTTCAGAGATTTTGGAATCACGTGACGCATTTCCTTGCTCAAGTACTGCAGAGACCAATCGATCTTTCATTTAAAGCCTCAATGTTGAGTATAATTGGTAATACCACCTGTGGTAAATACAAACAATTATTTCTCAGGATAGCCTTTTTCTATGCAAGAAAAATCTACCACCGTTCCATCACTGGATGATTTTAAAAAACTGATTAATCCAAACCTGCCCTTATATTGTCTTACCTATCAGACCCGTGGTCATCCTACTACATTTGACAAAGTCTGGTGTAGGTGGGTAGAGAGTGGTAAGTCTGTTGTTCACAATTTGGATATTATGGTCAGTGTGTCACATCTGCACTTGTAGCTCCCAATTCTCTAAAGGATTCCAACTGTTTTGGTCAATTTAATTTCATCTATTGTTTACCTTCTGATATGATGTATGTAGCAGCTTTGTCTAATTGCTGGAATGTATATTGCTTTGCAGTGTATGGGCCCTGTTGGGTTCTTGGTTTGTTGGGTATATAGGGCGGTTATAGGGCGGTTTGTGGGGGCTTGGGATGGGGATGTTTTTTGTATTTTTATGTGCATAACATTTCAAAAAAAAGTCTCTTTAAAAAAAAAATGCAGCATACAGTCCGAATCGTTCCGTCATGCGATTCGTATGACGCGGCTATTGGCGGGAAAGCCAGCTTTCCCCACTCACTTTTGGGTCGGAAACACTGCGGATTTCGCAGCAGTGGAAATAGGCCCTCAATCAAATAAGGAGAGATAAACCATGAGTTAAAGTGACACTGAAGCGAATTTAAAAACTCATGATACAATGAATTGGTTGTGTAATATGGATAATTAACAGAACATTAGTACCAAAGAAAATAGTGTCATATTTTTATTTTCAGGTATATAGCTTTTTTTTATAACATTGCATCATTCTCTAGTAATTGCAGTTTTCACGCTACACTCAGCATTTTAAATGATTTCACAGAGCAGGCTGATACCCCTTTTAACTTTTCTCTGCAGGAAAACCATATACAAAGAAGAAACAAAGGGAGTTGAGAGCTTCAAAAGACAGTGCTGTCCACGACTTTATAAAGATGCAGAGCTCACAGAAGCTCTTTTCCATAGATAACAAGTAAAGTTTCTTAATTCTTACAGTACTGGAAACAATACAGACTCATACTGCATCTGTGTTAATAATGTTTTATTTTTTAGCTGCATAGCACATTGAAATAATTATATCATAAGTTTATTTTCACTTCAGATAACACATTGAAATATTTATATCATACGTTTATTTTCACTTCAGATTCCCTTTAAAGAGAACCCGAGGTGGGTTCTAAGAATCCTATTAGCATACAGAGGCTGGTTCTGCATACAATGATTAGCCTCTGTTGCTATACTGTTTCACCCCAGCCCCCTCTGCCCTCTGCTGTCCCCATAAATCAATTGCCGTGTTGGCAACACGCAGAGTGTCGCCAGCCGGCTGTTTACATGTGAAGTGTCAGTCTGCCGCTCCCCTGCCTCCTCCATACCACCAGTCCCCGCCCGCGTCCCTTCCCTCCAATCAGCGGGGAGGGAAGAGACGTGGGCGAGGACCAGCGCTATGGAGGAGGCGGGGGAGCGGCATACTGACACTTCACATGTAAACAGCCGTCGCCAGCATGGCGATTGATTTATGGGGCATAGCAAAGCGCAGGGGGGGAGACCGGGGGAGATGGTATAGCAACAGAGGCTGGGTATTATATGCAGACCAAGCCTCTGTATGCTAATTGGATTCTTAGAACCCACTTCGGGTTCTCTTTAAGTCAGTTAAGGAGAGATAAATTCGGATGTTAATTCATTTAACCACCTTGGCGGTGGTACCGCCAAGCCAGTACCGCCATGCTGAATATCTCAGCCCCTGGTGGGTCTTTTTTGACAATTTTTTTGTAAAACACGTAGCTAGCACTTTGCTAGCTGCGTGGTTTGCTCGATCGCTGCTGCCGATCCGCCGCTACGCGCCGCAAAAGAGGGCCATCCCAGACCCATTCCACAGTCTGGCCAATCACCACCAGTCTGCGCTAAGGGTGGATCGGGACGCCCCTTGACATCATGACGTCGATGACATAATTTCGATTGTCACCATGACGATGAGGGAAGCCCTAACAGGAAATCCCGTTCAGAGCGTGATTTCCTGTTGGGTATGGTCGCCGGCGGCGATCGGAGGGGTGGGAGGGATAGCGCAGGGAGGGGGGAATTTAAAAAAGAAAAAAAATGTGAAAAAAACCACCCGCGGCCGAGCGAGCGCCGCAAAACAATTAAACGCCAGGGTGGTTAAGGAGAGATAAATTGTGTGTAAAGAAGTAAGGTTAGATAATTCAGCAAAGAAGTTTTGTGAATCAGCCCCACAGCGCATTGAATGGGGTTGTTTGTTAAAGAGACTCTGAAGTCTCCCTATAATGAGGTTTTTAGTTTACAAACCTTATTAACATTATAGTCCGACCTAAAATGCAGCAGAACCATGGCTGAAAACCCCCTCGGTCACCCCAAACTCACGGGGGTACACGGAGGCAACTTCCGCATAGAGGCTGTGCAGCTCTGCCTCTATGCGCGTCAATCAGTGCCGATTGCCGCTTCTCCCCCGCCCCTCTCAGTCTTCCTTCACTGAGAGGGGCGGGGGAGAGGCGGAGATACAAGCTGATTGACGCGCATAGAGGTGGCAGCAAAATCCCCGACCAAGAAAGTCGGGGACTTTGCCTGCCCTGTACCCCGTGAGTTTGGGGTGATTGAGGGGGTTTTCAGCTGCGGTTCTGCAGCGTTTTAGGTCAGACTATAATGAGTTAAACCTCACTTTAGGGAAACTTCAGAGTCTCTTTAAGATGTCAGCATCAATGCTAGTTATGCATCCTGTTATCCACACTTTGTTAAAGTGGCCATGCAGTGAGAGTAATATGGAGGCTGCCATATTTATTTTCTGTTAAACAATGTCTGGCTCTCAGTGGCGTAGCTAAGGAACTGTGGGCCCCAATGCAAGTTTTACAATGGGGCGCCCCAAGCACTGTATGCATAACTATTGATACGGCGCACCAAAACCTGCCAATGGCAACCACGGTGTCAGAGGTGCAAGAAGGGGATGGGGAACAGTTTGTTAATGATTACCACTATTCAAAGTATCTATAGAAGTGATTATTATGAGAACAGGACCAATAGAGAGCTAATACTGCAGTTGAGGGAGGGCCCATTGAGGCCCCTCTGGCCCAAGGGCCCCGATGCGGTCGCAACCTCTGCAACCCCTGTTGCTACGCCCCTGCTGGCTCTAACTAAGGTTTCCAGGAGCTGACTGTAAGCTTGTTTCAGATGTGTGATTCAGACAATACTGATGCCAAAGTGACCAGCAGGACAATTAGGCGATTGGCATTTTATTTAAAAAAGGAAATATATGAGGGTCATCCAGAAAGTAGCAGCCGCTTGCTTGTACTAGTCAAGGTATTGCAAGGTATTCATGCAATGTATTATTTTAACTTACATCTGTCAGACTAACCCCATCTGACAGATGGGGTCCTGTGCTGACAGTAGAGCACAGGAAACTGTTTGTTAAGGCCCCTCCCCCCCCCACACACACCTCGATTTCTGCTACCCAGAAAGTAACAGTCATTTTCTTTTATCTGCCACACATTTTAGTGGGGAATTTAACTTACATCTGTCAGGTTAACCTCTTTTCTCCCTACACCTCCTCGTCACAGGATTGGAGAATGCCAGTAACTATTACTTCAGCAGTATTAACTTGAATCTACTCCCCAACCCATAGGTGAGGAGTGTAAAGTTACTACAACAAAGGTATAGACATTTTTTTCATCATGAAGTACGCACACTCCAGGATTAGAGAAGTCCAAATACTTTATTAGGCAGATAGCGGGTACAGCATCAAATTGGCTAATTTTATTCTCTACCTGCTATCTGCCTAATAAAGCGTTTTGGACTGTTCTAATCCTGGAGTGTGCTGCAGACTTTGTTTTGAAAAAGTTATAACTCCTGCAACCTGGAGTCCAGTACTTTGGGTCGAGGTGAGGGAGGTCGAGAGGTGTTTCTCTATCAATAGGCATAGAAAATCTTCGAAAAAAATACAATACATTAATAAATTAAGCAGGTGATTATGTGACGAAATAATCAGAAGATACAGTGTGTTGAAAATAAAATAAATATTTCTTTAATTGATTAATTGATAACGGCAGTTACTTTTTGGAGGACCTTTGTAAATGGCAGCTTCCAGATACATGTCAATAAAGGGTCAGTTTACAGAGTACCTGAAGTGAAGTGACACGTGACATAAGAGGTAAACATGGATACATATAGTTCTAATCTTACTAAGGTCTCTATGTAAATGTGCGCTGGCCACTGCTCATCCTGCTGCTCAGAATATAGTGGGAATATAGTGGGTTAGGGCACAGACAAAGTCTTTGAAAACTTTGTCATCTACAACTATTCTGTGTGCTGATTTGCCCCTGCCTAGGAATGGTTAATGAGATGCAAATACTGTAGTTCCAAGTTCATTCAGGATTACGCAAATATATTCAGCTTGAAAATAGACCAATCCAATCACACTGATGTGGTCTATTTTGAAGTTGTATAAATTGGCATATGAAATTTGCATAATCTTGCATCAACTCATTATTATTTGCATCCCATTGACCATATCTACATGTGACTAGGAAAATTGCATATGATTGATCTGACATCAGTTAATCAAGGATCTTATGCACAAATAAGAAACAAGCTCTGTCACTGTCTGGCCGCTCAGGACTAGCAAAACACTTGTACGTAATGTTGGGTATTACAGGAAAGCAAGGATGTGGCTTGCTTCATAGTTGTCACGCTTACCCTGTGGCTTCACTAAGATATTGATTTTCTCACATGAAGATAAAGTACACTAAAGAGTAGTGGAGTGCATCTAAATTCACTTAGAAGATAATGATTTTTCTTTAATCCACTGTGCTATACTGTATGCCCCAAGTGAACACACCAGCTATTCACTGTCTTTTAGGACACAACCTCTAATAAGTGATTGATGCAGAACATGGATTCATCTCATGAAGTCAAATAGGCATTTTATTCCCACTTTGTTACCATTGCGATTTTAGAAATCGCCCCATCAAAAGCATATGTGCAGTGGCGTAGCTAAGGAGCTGTGGGCCCCGATGCAAGTTTTACAATGGGGCTCCCCAAGCACTCTATACATAGCAATTGATACGGCGCACCAAAACCTGCCAATGGCAACTACAGTGTCTAAGGTGTAAGAAGGGAATGGGGAACAGTTTGTTAATAATTACCACTATTCCAATTACATATAGAAGTGATTATTATGAGCACAGGACCAATATAGAGCTAATATTGTAGTTGAGGGAGGGCCCTTCGGGCCCCTCTGGACCAAGAGCCCCGATACGGTGGCTAACTCTGCAACCCCTATTGCTATGCCCCTGCATTTGTGCAATGATTCCCTATGAGAGTGTTCACATGTAAGCGTTTCGATTTCGGTTTCCATTTTCTGAGCACTTTGGCTCAATGGAAGATATAGAGTTACATAGTTACATAGTTATTTTGGTTGAAAAAAGACATACGTCCATCGAGTTCAACCAGTATAAAGTACAACACCAGCCTGCTCCCTCACATATCCCTGTTGATCCAGAGAAATCACAAAGCCCTTGACGTACTTTGTATAGCGATTTCCTGAGTGCTTCAATAAATGATTATATTTTATTTATTCATTTCTGGGTGAAAAAGTTCACTTCCTGATTGACGTCAGGAAGTGAAAAAGTAATCGCTCTGCAAAAGAGCTTAGAAAAGCGCTTTCTAAGCGCAAAGCGCAGGGAAATGCGTCTAAAAAAACTCTCAATAAATTGCTCAGCGCTTGCGATAGTGCTGGCAATTTATAATGTGAACATAGCCTTACATACAATGTTGACACTTGCATACAATGTTGACATTACTCCCACATATGCAGAGTCGGAGTATAACCATACAGGGCCCCAAGCAGAGCAAAACAATTTGGTGCAGATATCTTGTTTTTTACAGACTGAGTTACTTAAAGAGAAACTCCAACCTAGAATTGAACTTTATCCCAATCAGTAGCTGATACCTCCTTTTACATGAGAAATATAATGATTTTCACAAACAGACCAGGGGCGCTGTATGATTGATTTTGTGCTGAAACCCCTCCCACAAGAAGCTCTGAGTACCGCGGTACTCTGGGCAAACTGCCACAATGTAACAATGTTCACAGACAGGAATTAACTGTTTACAGCTGTCTCTAACAGCCAAAACAGCTAGAAGCAGCTACATAACCTGCCCACAGTAAAAATGTCACCATGTAATAAATGTCAGAATGTAAATCGGGGAGAGGAAATATTTTACAATGAGCAAACACTGACTAAATCATTTATACATAATTATGGTAAAAAAATGAAGCACTTTTTATTACTACATTATTTTCACCGGAGTTCCTCTTTAAGGGCTACATGAATAGAGGCAATAAATCTTTATGGGGCCCCTTGACCTCCTGCTGCCCCAATCAATTGATTCGATTGCCTGATCAGTAATCTAGCACTGCCCATATGGACTAGACAAGTGAACTGAAGAAACAACTTGCTGATCATCAGGTTGTCTCTCACTCTGTGGCAATATACTACTTTGGATGCACTGGCTAGTGAAAGTTATTATTTTAGAAAGCTCAGATGGATAGATAGAGTGGATGGTTTGAAGTCAATCAGTAATGGGTCCCTGGCGTATAATAAATTTTGTATCTTCTTACAGGTTCGACCGCTGAACAGCATTTACACTACAAAGTGGTGGGTTTGGCACGTTAGCATTGTTGGAAAGTCATCTAATTACTGCTTACAGTAGGATACATGCTGCTAATAGCGTAGAAAGCAAGAAGAACTGCATACACTGCAATACTAGATCTCCAACACAAAACATAGCTGTCAGCCCACTATTGTAGTCAAGCGCTGTACTGTATTCACTGCCAGAGGGAAAGAGAAGAGAGCAAAATATAGAGAGCTGGATGCCTTTTAACGACTGAGTACTTTAAACTACATATTTTCAAATTGGAAAAAGTCTGGTCTATGTCTGGCAAAGACAGCTGATATGACTTGAAAACCTGCAAGCGAATCAGTCATTCAAAACGTTATCCTCTTATATGTGTACAAAAACATGGGTTATATGACAGGATATTGCCGACACAACAACAATTTAGACACACTTTTCAGAGTATGGGCTTGATTCACTAAGACAAATAGCATGCCTTATCAAAGTTAGCACGCCTTACCAAAGGTAACACGCCTTATCAGAGTACCATAGCCAACTTATGCCTGCTAATTGGCAATGACTAGTGCTCTACACGTCCTGCCCTGAGCCCCTGTGGGTTTGTAGTGCTCGCTGTGCTACTCTGATAAGGCATGTTAACTTTGATAAGGCGTGCTAACGTTGATATGACATGCTAGTTGTCTTAGTGAATCAAGCCCTATGTATGGGTATTTACATCAGCTTAATATCCTATCAACTACACCCACACACTCTACCTGCACACATACTGTACAATGCAGACAGACACCATGAATACATAAATACACAATCACGAACTGCACACACCAGGGGTGTAGCCATAGTCCCCACCATCATGGGGGCACCCAGGAGAGGGAGCTGGGGGGAGGGGTGCAGCCTTGTACATATTTAATGCAGAGTGATAGTGGAGCGGAGTGTTATATATTACCTGTTCTGAGCGGCAATACAAGTCCTCTTCGCCTCCTCTTCAGTTTAGCCACAAGGTGATCGGCTGCCTGCACGGCCCCTGCAAACCGAAGTGAAGGGGGATCTTGTGTATCACCATCAGGAGCAGGTAATGCATAACCCTCTGCAGTTATGTACAAGTCTGGGCCCCCCTAGCTCCTGGATCCAGGAGTTGGGGGGCGGCTGACAGGTCTATGCAGGGAGGGCCCAGCCCACTGTAGTTGCACCCCTGGCACAACCAGGCCAGTTAGTCGGTCAGATCACTCAGTTATGGCGGCTGATAAAGACCACCTCGGGTGAGAATAGTGCACGAATCTAGTGTGAATACAGTGGTCGGCCAATACCGCCTAAAGATCTGACATGCTGGATCCTTATCGACCCCTGTCACCCAAACTACCCATGGATGCATTTTTCTCCCCACTTACTATACCTGAAGGAAGGCGTACCTATGAAATAGCCGCCGGGAGACTTTGGCGCAGGATATGGTCGATGTACGGCTTACCCTGCTCCTGTACAAGTCCCGACGCCGTTAATATACCCCCTCCAGGCTGGCATGGATAATGGGGGTAAGAAGCAATTCAGCTTCCAGCTATGGCTGGTGGCCGAATTACAGTGTTTTAAAAGTAAGTTAAGCTCCGTCTTCTGACTGCGCCGAAGTTACTCACTGTGCTCCGTTATAGCCGTAATTCCTATTACAGCCTATGGTGGCGCCAGCTGAGCCCAAATATCCTGTGCTGTTTTAACAGCGCTGGGAATGAAGCCGCTCCTATTTACTCTGCTTGTCGTCCCTCCTCCTCCCTCCAATGCAACAGATGCATTGGTTGTCTGCAGGAACTGCAGAACTGGGCCACAAACTGTCACTCAAAGCATTGAGCCATCATCCCTGCTGGGTGACGGGCATTGAGGTTGCGTAGGATGAACGTTCAAGCTCCATGCTGATTGTCTCTTTGGATTTATTCAAACTCAGGTTCTAGACTTGAAAAGGAAGAAAGCAAAGCACTTTCACTGCTATCATTAGCAATGCCATCATCTTCAGTTCCCTATGCTATGGCAACATTGTAGTTGAATGCTCAAATGTGGCTGGATAGTGTAATGGTTAAGGGCTCTGCCTCTGACATGGGTGACCAGGGGTTCGAATTTTGGCTCTGCCTGTTCAGTAAACTAGCACCTATTCAATAGGAGACCTTGGGCAAGACTCCCTAACACTGCTACTGCCTATAGAGTGCGTCCTTGTGGCTGCAGCTCTGGCGCTTTGAGTCCGCCAGGAGAAAAGCGCGATATAAAAGTTCTGTGTTTATTTGTTTAAAATAAAGCACCCCACTATCGATATCCCATATTCCCCTGCTAAAATTAACTGCCTTGTCTAGTGTAAACTTATATGAATGGAAGGAGAAGATACAAACATGTCCTTACAAGGTCAGAAACTAACCGCTCATCCATCAAGATCAGTTATGATTTGCTGGTACCACCTTCTCTAATAAAATGTTTCACCTCTTTAACATTTTTCTATAAAGAAAAAAAGCTCCCTATGCTGTTGATAAAATGCCCTGTCCTTCACATGCTGCTGATGTCCCCCTGTGTTTTATACAGCTCTCTGAACAAATTGTTCATTTTCAAAAGGGGTATAGTGTCTCTGGATATATTTATTTTCCATAATCTAGAAGTGATTTTTGCAGAGACATTAATTTATTTGCACGACTCTTTAATGAGCCTATTTATACATCCTAATATTTTTTTCTCTACATTGTTAACCAGTGGTGTTGGTGTTCAAATTTGGCTGTCCTTATATTCAACCCGTCACATGACTTGACGACACAAATTCAGCAAATTTGCATTGAAGAACACCACTGACTTTAGTGGTTAATAGCAAAGCCCCAATACATGCTAGAATATGATATGTATGTTAAGGGGAACAGTGGGAACAAGCGAAAAATCGTTCAAAAAGACTGTGTAGTTTTTGAATTTTTTTCTCCTTGTTCCCACTGTTCTCCTTAACCACCCTGGCATTCAATTTCCCCAGGATTTCCATGCAAAAAGTGGTACAATTAATTTTCATAACCTTGTTCCTGTAACTTACCAAAATGAGTCAAGCAAGAGTTTAATATACAATAGGAGTATAATAAAAGTGTCCAACACAAATTCTTGGCAAAAATAAAATAAAATGTATTAATGACAAACAAAAATAGCTTGCATTTTTAATCAATGCAGTAATAAATAATAAGTAATACAAATAAATAAATGCAGTAATATGCTGAAAATAAAGGCAGAAATAAATGGAGGTAGAGAAACAAATGCATGATATACCTCAAAATACCTCCTTCGTGTGATATACCTGAAACAAGGTATTGCACAAAGTGCAATGTCACAGTACGGGCAATAAGTGTCTGTCTCCTTGCGCACTTTTTTACCTTCAGGGCCTTTTTTGGAGCAGCACACCTTTTTGTAGGTTGAAGCTTTTGTGCGGTCGGAGGCAAACATTTAGGAAAGTGGCATCCAGTCAGTCTCTCCGGATTTACAACATATGAGGCTCTGCGCCCCACTCTACTGGACTCCGGTGGGGGGTGCTTTAGGTAAATCTTTTCGCACAACTGCCAAATGAAATCATGGTGTTTAACAGGTCTTTCATTGTTTTGTTTGAACAGGACATAGGCATTCCACATGCACTGTTCCAGGAGGTGCCTGAAATTTTTTTTATAGTATTTTTTTTTGCTGCTTGCGGACAGCCGGGTAGAAGTAGAAAGCGAGAAGATAGTCATGCAAGCAAGATAGCATTAAAAAAGCTTTATTTCTGAGGCTTCATGCAGATTGCATAATGACAGAGTCCATAATAAAATGGTCCTACCCGTTACTATGGTGGCTGTGGGGTGAGGTGGAAGCAGTGGGGGCCGCCTAACGACCGTTTCGCTCTCCTGAGCGTCTTCTGAGGCAATGCGCACGCCATAATGTCTTCCCAGAATACTTGGCGCGCAGGTCCCCGTCGTATGCCCTTCCATTCCGGGCGGTCGCCGTCCTCTGACAGCTTCCGCCCGGAAGTTCGGGCGTTCCACGCTGGTTGCAGCCACCTACGCACATCACCATGTGCGTCTGCTGGCATTGCAGCTACTAGATGGCAGCAAAGTAAAGGGAATAGCAAGACTGTATCTCTGCATGTGTTGGGACGCAACAGACAGCTGATAGAGTCTTGCTAACTCTAAAAACAGAATTAAAAACTATGCTACATGTGTACTATTAACAGTATCTCCTAGTATGTGGTGATCTTGTTATGATTATTACTAACTTGAACAGTATACCATTACTTCAAACTAACTGTCAAAGGGGTGTATTAGATGAACAGTGGTAAGAGGGGGAGAGGAGAAAGAATATAAATTTATATTATTCATTTCACGTAATGTGTTTCAACATCTATTAAATGGGATAATACCTTATATACCTTTTATTATTCCACATTCCCTTTACTTTACACTCGATCCTCTCTCACCCCAACATAACCACATATCTACATAAATAATTAATAGGAGTACAAAGATGTCATATACACATAGAAGCATAATATATATTCTCGATTAAACTACCTATTCATTTGTGCAGATAGTACAACATACATATACACTGTCTAGGGATCCAGAAAACAGGCCATGTCTATATGGTCGTTAAGACCTAGTGCTCCCATTGCATCAGTCTGGATAATCCAGCGGGATTCTTTTCTTAATAGAAGTTGTTCTCTATTTCCTCCCCTTGAAGGTAGATTAATTTGGTCTAAACCTACAAACCTTAAGCAATTTGGGTTACTCTGGTGGTCCGATCTTACATGTTCTATCAACCGGGGTGAGCCTTTACCTGAGCCTATTGATCTTACATGGTCCTGAATTCTTTCTTTTAATTTTCTTGTAGTCATACCTATATAAAATCGATGACAGGGACACCAGATTACATATACTACATATTTGGTTTGACAGGTAATTAGGGTATTGAATTTTTTATCAATTGGGCCTAATTGTATACGAGGGCATTGCTTCATGAGGGGACAGACTGAGCAGCGGCCACACCTGTAGTTTCCTTTTGGTTGCAGCTCCTCTAACCAGTTACTACTTTTTGGTGGTTTATATTCATTATTGGTAATTCTATCTCCTATGGTTGGGGCTCTTTTAAATGAAATTAGTGGTGGCTGTTTATATATAGCTCCTAAAATAGGGTCTCTCCTGATGACTTTCCAATTGTTTAAAATACTTTTTTTAACTTCTCTAGGCATGGGGGTATATTCAAATGTGAACGTTGCTCTTTCCTCCCCGGTCTTGGTATTTAATGTATTTCTTTTTCTGTGGAGCAACTCCATTCTATTTGCTGTTCTAGCTCTAACTAGAGATTGTTCCAATTCTATCGCATCATATCCTCTCCTTTCCAGGTCGATTTTCAAGTCCTGTGCTTGTTGCTCAAAGTCCTCTTCTTTTGTGTTATTCCTTCTTAATCTCAGAAATTGACCATATGGTAGTGATCTAAAAGTATGCTCCGGGTGGTAGCTTTGGCGGTGTAATAAGGAGTTACCTGATATCGGTTTTTTATAGCCTTTAGAGATCAGCCTTCCTTCTTGTATATCTAAAATTAAATCTAGGTAAGGTACCTGTTTATTGCTGAATTCATATGTGAACTGCATATTGTGTTTTCCACTATTTAGATAATCAAAGAATTCTGTGAAGGCTTCTCGAGTCCCGCTCCAGAACACCAGGATATCGTCCACATATCTGGACCATCTCCTGAGGCATTTGCCATGGGGAACGGCGGGACCATACACATATTGGTTCTCCCACCATGCCAAAAAAAGATTGGCATATGTGCATGATATCGACGTCCCCATGGCTGTGCCCGACACCTGCCAATACCACCTCCCGTCGTACGTAAAGACATTGTGTTCTAAAACGAACAAAAGACAATCGCATATATAATCGATATATGCAGTATCATGATTATTTTTCTCTAGGAAAAATCTTATTGCAGCTACCCCATCTTTGTGGGGGATTCTATTATAGAGGCTGACCACGTCAATCGTGACAATGGAATCTCCCTCCTTCCAGGACTGGCTTTCCACACTGTTCAGTACGTCTAGCGTGTCCTGGAGGTGGGATGGCACGTGTACGAGCAATGGCCTCAGGAGATGGTCCAGGAACTTAGACAGTCTCTCGGTAAGAGAGCCAATACCGGAGACTATCGGACGTCCCGGTGGTCTGCAGCGGGACTTGTGGACTTTAGGTAGATGGTACCATATAGGTTTCCTGGGGTACTCTGGTAATAGATCTTCTGCCATTTTTTGTTTCAAAAATCCTAATTCTACTCCTTTCCTCAGGAGAGTTTGCATAGCTCGTTTGAATTTCATGGTTGGGTTAGTGTTCAATAATTTGTATGTTTCCTGATCTTGTAGTTGGCGCATTGCTTCTTCATTGTAGTATGCAGATGTCATAACTACTATGGCTCCTCCCTTATCGGCTCTTTTCACGACAAGGTCAGTTCTCCCTTTTAGCCATGCTAATGCTTTTGTTTCCTCTTTACTGAGGTTAGGGTGTACTTTTTTATATTGCAGAGCCTTTAGCTCCTCCTCTACCTGTAACTGAAAAATGTCTATTGCTGAACCCTGTGTTACAGGGAATGGTTTAATGGATTTACAGGGTCTGAAGGATATTTGTTGCTTTTCTTCAGGGGGATTCCCCTCTGAGGTATCGTCTTGATTGATTTCTTGCCACAGTTCCTCCAGATTTTTTAAGACATCTGCATCTGTTTGTGTCCATTCTGTTCCTGGTATAAAGCCGATAGAGCCTATCTCCTCTGTAAAGCTGCTTGATATTTGTTGTTGTTCTCTTTTAGTAAAAAAATTGCCTGATGTTCATGCGTCTTACGCCTTTATATAGATCCACTTTGAAGTCACAGAAATTGAAATCCTGGGTACAGGAGAAATTAAGGCCTTTTCTGAGTAGATTTTCACATTCTTGAGGTAGTGGGCTGTCCGTTAGATTAATCACTTCTATTTGTTGTTTTCCTTGTGGTATTTCCTCTTTTTTGATCTCTGATCGTTCTCCACCTTCTGGCCTTTCCAGCTTACTTGTTTGTTTTGTTTGTCTTTTGGTCTTGCTCCTGCCCCTTCGTATCCTTTTCCTAAAGGGGGCTTCTTCTGTATTTGTTTGGGTTCTTTCGGGCTTTTTCCATCTCCCTTCTTAATTTCATCTTCTTCACTTGAATCTGTATCTGTAGTCCAACCTTCTTGTGATATGGTTTCTTAGGGTGGCCGTTAGGTCTGCCGTACTGTGTTTTTTTCACACCCCATGTAAAGAGATGTCCAGTTTTGTAGTCCTCAGTGTCTCTCTGATACTTCTGGAGTTTTCTTTGTTTAATTTCTTCCTGTATAGGCACCAATTTACTTTGTATTTTCTTCATAGTTATATTATAAGTCTCCTCTGTTACTAGATTTTTATACTGTTCTTTTAGGGTTTTAATTTCCCTGGACAGTGTAATGTGCTCTTCTTCTGTCCTTTCTAGGACAATAGTTTGTAGTATCATTGCCTGTGCTTGATGGGCGTCTTTCCATCTCTGCATAAATTTGGCATCATCTCGATACTCTGCGGGCTCTTGGTAACGTCTGAACCCACGTGCTGTTATCTGCTTGTTTTTGTATTTATTTAGGGTAGTTACAGTCCAGAATATCTTAATTTCTCTTTCGCAGAGCCTCCTTAACTTCAACTCCACCACTCTAGCCCCCACAGCCTTGTTCTTTACAGTGGATGTGGCCGGATTCTCAAATAGGTTGTCAGCATCAGCTCTCCCAGCTTCTATGGCTTCTTCCACCACATTATCACTGTCTGAACTATAATCCTCTTCCGCATCTTCCAATATGCTTAAATCATCATTTCTTGCACAACTTTGCATTTTGCGTGCTCAGGTTAAACAGATCAATATTACTACAAGAAAAAGTAAACACAACAGAACCTGCACTGCAGCTGCTTGAAAATGGCGTGCTTGAAAGCTATAGATGGTTGCTAGAGGTTATAGTAACAGGTCATGCTTCAATTTGCGTGCTCAGACTTGGATTGCAGCAGAGTATAGTATGTAGAAAGCGAGAAGATAGTCGGCACATGCAAGCAAGATAGCATTAAAAAAGCTTTATTTCTGAGGCTTCATGCAGATTGCATAATGACAGAGTCCATAATAAAAATGGTCCTACCCGTTACTATGGTGGCTGTGGGGTGAGGTGGAAGCGGTGGGGGCCGCCTAACGACCGTTTCGCTCTCCTGAGCGTCTTCTGAGGCAATGCGCACGCCATAATGTCAGCTCTCGCCGTATTTAATGAGTGGGAAACTTCCCAGAATACTTGGCGCGCAGGTCCCCGTCGTATGGGGGTGCTTTAGGTAAATCTTTTCGCACAACTGCCAAATGAAATCATGGTGTGTAACAGGTCTTTCATTGTTTTGTTTGAACAGGACATAGGCATTCCACATGCACTGTTCCAGGAGGTGCCTGAAATTTTTTTATAGTATTTTTTTTTGCTGCTTGCGGACAGCCGGGTAGAAGGTCATGGCAGCATCAGCTGGGTCTGACCTGGGAGATCAGTTAAATGGAGGAAATGTTGGGTGGGCAGATGCTCATCCTGGGGCTGCTTGTGCTAGAGCCATCAGTTTGAGAGTTTTTTTTTCCTTTAGTGTGCTAGATAGTGACATTTTCTTTGTTCAAGTTAGTTAGCATTCGGATGGCTAGGATTTCATTTTGGGTTTTTTCTACAGTGTAAATGTTGTGAATAGTCTTACAAGTGTTTAAATAAAGGAGTTGGTGAAATTGGAACAAACTGTGACAGCTCTGCAAGCCCATTACAGAGGGCAAAACTCAATCATTGCCCGTTACATAGGAAATAAACTGCAGTCTTTGTATTACTTACAAATGACATGGACAAATGTTAATTGAAAGATTTACAGCTACTGCAATGCAGTGTTTTAATGCAGTGACAGATGCTATACCCGAAAAGCTACGTTGGGGTATCTTTTAAAAGATTTAAATAGAAGCTTTAATCAAGGATTGAACTTCATCCCAAACAGTACCTGATACCCTCTTTACCACAAGAAGTCTTTACTTTCTCTCACATAGATCATCTGGTTCATCTGTATGGCTGATACTTTAGTATAACCCCTCCCACAGTGTGATGTCATGACCATGGTCCTGACAGTTTGCTGTCTGTGAACCTCATTGCATTGGGGGAAATGACAGCTGTTTCCAACTGCCAAGCAAGCAGTATCTCCCTCTGTACATAGAACTCTCAGTAACGAACATTCAGTACAGATCACCAGACAGAACTAAAGATGTCACCACCTGTGATAAATTTCAGAATGGAAATCAAGGAGAGAAAAGATTTTACAATGGGCACACATTGACTGAATAATCTATAAATTAATATTGTAATAAATAAGCAATTTTATACATTATGAGCTTGATTCACTAACCGGCGCTTTGTGTGCGCAAACCAGGGCATTAGGTGGTTTGCACCCACACACTAAGTATAGCGCCGCTCAGTGCGCACGCAGCACGCATCGCGGGCAATAGTGCGCGGTGCAACGTTATCGTCGCACCCACTGCTCTGTAAATGTGCGACGAAAACGGCACATCGGGTGCCCCTAAAACAGCGCATTGATGTGCCGTTTTGGGGGGCACCCGCAGAGCCGTTTTTGTCGCACCGGGTGCAACGTTTACAGAGCAGTGGGTGCGACGTTATCGTTGCACCGTGCACTAATACAGGCGCACAGCACTGTGCGCGCACTGAGCGGGGCTGTGCGCGAAGTAGCTTTGCGCGCATTAGGGGCAGAAAGTGGCTTTTCACATCGGCGCTAACACTTAGCACCAGTTAGTGAATCAAGCCCTATGTTGTTTGCACTTCAGTTCCTCTGTAAAACAAATATAGACACTTAGGCCTCATTCACATCTAAAAACAAAAGTGCAAACACCAACGTTTTGCATTTTTGTGTGCTGTTTTTTTCCCCCCTCCCGGCGCTCCCCTGCGCACTGTGTTTCTGGAAAAAGCGCTTTCCTAAGCGCTTTTCCAGAGCAGTTTTGTAATTCACTCCCTGACGCAAGTGTCTTGTCACTCTTTGTTTATCATGGAAATCTTATTGTTATTAATGTCAGGGGAGCACCGCACGCAAACACTTCAGCGACATGGGCCTTACTGGGATAACATGTGCGTTGCTATGGTAAGGTGCTGTGAAACACGTGTTACCATAGCAACACACGCATTACTGTGCTAACGCCCATGGCATTAAAGGGTTAACGTGCGCGGTGCTCCCCCACCGTTAATAACAATTTACACATCAGGCCCTGTGTCACAAGGAGACCTAATTTATGCCTTATTGAACTGTTTGTAAACATTCTTATATGCCTTCCCCTAAAATAATGATGGATGGACATCATGGTGTGGTGGATGAAACATGTGCCGTGCAGCGGTGGAGTCCCATGTTGGATCCCTGGCCAGCCCAGGACATTATCTGCATGTAATTTATTTGCTCTTCCTATGATAGCCTAGGTTTACTCTGGGAGCTGATAAGGTCCACTGGAAGACGTTCACACCATATACTGTAGATACATAATAATAAGGAAAAGAAAAAACAGTTTGTTCTTATAATTACAAGCTGACAAGATTATGAAGCATACACAGTAGAAAGACTTTACTACCTTGTATGTGGGAAAGTGAACAATAGTTTGAAAACAACAGGAAGAATACTAAAAAAAATCACCATGAGTTGTTTCAGAAAGTAAATTTACGTCATCGTGTGGGAAAGTGTCGCTTTAAAGCCTTTTCTCCCTTTAATTCTTATTTAACTCTGACAAATAATATTTAGTGCCTTCTCACACTCTTCGGAGGAATAGAAAGTCATATCTAACATTATTACTTTTTGGTTGTTTATGACTTTGATGTTCCATTATGAAGGTAATTGTGTACATGAAGCACCTTGTGCAATCAACAGAGAGCTGTGTCTGGCAAGCTAGGAAACAATGCAGCATCCATTACCAAGCTGTGTTATACAGCCCCATTTCTTCAACTGTGATGTTTGCAAAGTCTTTATAGGAACTGTTGTAAAATGTTTATCTTCTCTGTAACATAACATGCAATGTTTGCAATGTATAAATCCTGTTTGTATGTCATTTTTCTTATCATGTAGACCTTCAATGGAACAATGGCCTTCAAGGGCAACATTATCGTATAAATTGAAAGAATAGGTCCATATATTTACATTTATTCTATCTATCTATCTATCTATCTATCTATCTATCTATCTATCTATCTATCTATCTATCTATCTATCTATCTATCCCTTTGCACACTTATTAAACTACCCAATTCAGATTAGTAGCCATGAGTGTAATACCTCTTTGAACAATACTTTAGATATAAGCTGACGCCTGAATATGAATATTTTTAAAGATAGAAATGTGCAAATGCACTTACCATTGGGCCTTTATAGTGTAAGTCTTGCCAAAGTTTAATATATATTTTTAAGTTTTGTAAATGGAATGACATAGGGCTTATATTTTCTTTCGCTAATACACCCCTATACCCATGTTGTGTGTGTGTGTGTGTGTGTGCACGCGCGTGCGTGTTGGTGGTGGTGTGGGGAGGGGGTAGCTGGACAATAAAAGTGGCTCCTATATTCCACTACAGTCCCCCCCCCCCCCCACCTTATTTTCCTGGCTACCACCCACCACCTACCATGCACTGGCTATGCTGGAGGTGGAAGAGAGCCCATTGTCCATAATTTTGTACAAGAGTGCTTTGCAGAGGGAGAGGGAAGCCTCTTATAGACTATGGGCTTGATTTACAAAACGGTGCTAACTTTAGCACTGGCCCTTAGCACGTCTAAACTCAGTTGAAATGTGAGAAGTAGTGATCGTGCGCAAAGTACCGCGCGCAAAGTTTTGCGCGCGCACTGCACAGAGCGCAGGGCGCTCCGCACGAAGTGCCCACTAAAGCCTATGGGACTTAGCACGTGCATAGGAGTTTTGCGTGCGGTACTTAGTGCACGATCTGATTGAGAAAACTGGTGCTAATCTACTTAGCACCCTGGTTAGCGCGGTTAGCGCGCCTTAAGACTTTAGACGTGCTAAGTAGGTTAGCACCTCTTAGTAAATCAAGCCCTATGTGTGCTAGTATTGCTAAGGGGGTGGAGTCCCATGTTAATAAGCTAAAAATTCACTTAGGAATAACAATCAGTGATTAGCAGAAATGATGATATTCTTTTCGCATTGATTTTTCGTGAAAAAAATGAAAAATTCTACCTCAAACAAAAATGCCATTAACAATCATTTTGTAAAAAGTTTGTGATTGTTCGCATTTTCGCGAATTTTCGTAGAAAAAAATGTTTTTGCTCTCTTCACTCATTTTTATGGTAAAAATAACACATTTTTGCTTTTCGCAAATTTTTGCATCGGAAAGAAAACATTTTTTTCCTTTGACCATATTGTGAAAATATGATGCATTTTTGCAAATGTTTTCTCAAAATCATTAGCTAATCAGACAAACTTTAAAATTGATTTTCTTAAAAAAAAACATTTTTTTAATGATTTAGTGTAATGATCTGCTCAGCTGCCTGTGCAGGCAGGCAGCTTTTTGACCATTGTTTAGGTTTGCATGCTGCAGGACTCTGGAAAGGAGAGCTTCTGTCAGTTTTGCAGCTTGTGCTTGCTGAGGAATTTGCATACGTTGTCATGCAAATTGCCTGGCCACATTCATTGGAGGCGTGTACTATAAGTACTATGTGTTTCCCACAATGCTTGGCTGGTCATAAGGATTCCTTCCTGAGAAACACTCCTGGAGGAGTGTCAGCCTTACTCTCTGTTTGAAGATCAGCTTAGAGTAATTCCTAGAAAACTGCACTAGGCAGGTTTCCTTATTGCAGTTAAGATTGCTTATCTGTTTGTTTGTTTGTTCTGTTGCGATTGTCCTGTCCCAGCGGTGGTCGACAGGAAATGGTTCTGATCTCTGTTCTTGGAGTATAGCTGGTGCAGCGGTTGCTACCAGCTATCTCTTCTGATCTGTCTCACTTGGATCACACTAGCATCTTGCGCTAGCGCTGTGGATCCTTCTGTTCTGTCTCCTTGGATCGCGCTAGCCACTTTCCGCTAGTGCTGTGGATCCTTCTGTTCTGCCTTCCTGGATCGCACTCGCATCCTGCGCTAGTGCTGTGGATCCTTCTGTTCTGCTACTCTGTCTGCCTGGATTGCACTCGCCTAGCGCTAGTGCTGTGGATCCTTCTGTTCTGCTACTCTGTACCTGGATCGCACTCGCCTAGCGCTAGTGCTGTGGATCCTTCTGTTCTGCTACTTTGTACCTGGATCGCGCTAGCCACTTTCGCTAGTCCTGTGGATCCTATCTCTCGCTTGTCCCTGTTTTCGTGTGTCTGTCTTGTCTGCTACGAACGCTTGCTGGAGGCTCGGTGAGGTAACTGTTAAGCAAGCGCTCGTGTCCTCTGTTACATGTTTGTCTGTCGATGGTTAGTTAGGCGTGCTTGTTTCTATTGTGCTTATCACGTGGAGACCGCGCATGAACGCGTGCACTGTTGCGAATGAGTGCGGTGTTCGCGTTCAGTTAGCGTTTGTTATTTTCCGTATCTCCTCATTGTATGATTTGCTGTGCCTTTGCTATCCTCGTATTCTGTTCTGATCTGCCTTGTGTCACTTTTGACGATCGCCTTTCTTGCGGTTGCGTTTCTGTTTCGTATCTGCTGTTGTGTGTGCGCTGTCGTGGGGTGGCGACTAGATTGGCACACACACATACAACCTGTCCCTTTGCTCGTTCTCATTCGCAATCACTTCTCTTGCGATTGCGTTCTGCGCTTCGTACAATTCCTGTCTGGCATTTGTGGAGGTACAGAGGATTGGTTCCTCTGCACTCCTCAGCGCCATCTGCCGACAGGAATTTCCCTCTACGGGTGCGTAGCACCTTTTGCTGGGTTCCTGCAACTATACGCTTGTGGAGGATTTCCGCCGTATCAGCGCTCGCGTTGTGCGCTGATCACGGAGAAAGTTCCACAATCGTTACAGTATGACCAGCCCAACCAAAATTCCCAGTGTAGAGGGAATTTCTGATTTGTACGATTTTGTCGAGTATGGGTCCTGTGTCTTTAAGAGCTTTAAAAGGCTAAACTCAGAGACCAAAGCGGAATTTCTCTCTGAATGTGTGAGGTTTTGCCTGGATCCCACCTTTCAGATTGCTGATCCGTCTACGTCGGCTCTTCAGTTTGCCTATGTGCTCTTAAAAGACGATTTGTTCACCTAGGCGTATAATGTGCTAAAAAACAATTCTTGGAATGATAATATGTATCAGTTTCTTGCAGTGATATTCTCTCACTGGTTTAAACTGCCTGGCTTACCACCTGCTCTGATTGAATGTGTAGCTGCTGATAAGTCAGCTGATCTTTCCCTTCCATGCAAAACTTTTCAGTATGACAATCAGTTCAATGTGTCTGCTGCCACTTCAGGTTTTAAACAGCAGACATGCAAAGTGGCTAAAAAGAGAAAAACTAAAAAACGCAAGCATCGGAATAAAACACTCCCTATTGATGTTTACCATGATGTTGATCTGTCTCCTGTTTTTTTGCCTCAATCCCAAGCTTATGTGGATCCTACTATAGGTAGGATCGCACACTATATTAAAGCAGTTAAAAAATCTGTTCTTGTTCCTGAACTCCACCCCTATGGAGATTATCTGGATACTGGCCTCTTTGAACCCCCATTTGCTTCCTGGGATGTTGGGGTCTTGCTGGAGGAATTCGATTTTGATTGGAAAGCCTTTTGCGATTTTTACATCGCAAAAAGCGAAGTTGTCTTGAATGCTTGTCTCGATTCTATGTACCTTTTGATTGATTCCGATGAATGTGACGAGGGTGATGTGGATCTGGTGATTTATGTGTGGCAGACGATTTTGGATGAGTTGCACACACACCAACCAATTGATTCCAATAAAGAGACATCGTTGTCGGATGATTGTTCCTGCCTTTCTGGGGTAAAGCATGTGAGTCTTGACTTTGTGCAATCTGAAATGAATGAGTGTGCCGCTGTGGTTGATTCCTGTGCGAATCCTGAAGGATTCGCTCCTGACAGTGTGCAGTTTGAATCTGTGCGATCTGATGCCTGTTTCTCGGATGTTCCTGCAGATTGTGATCGGCATGAGTCTGCCGGTTTCCTCAAGGATGTGTGGAATCCTTTGTCATTTAGAAACAGATCTTTGAGATCTTCCGTCTGTGACCCTGCTATGGGGAAAATTTCTCGACTATGCAGCTTCAAAAGTAAAATTAATATGCCTAATAAAGTTTTCTCCTGTTGATGTCGCTATTTCTTCTGCAGATGAGTCTCTGTCTCACCCTGTTCACACCTGTAAGGGCCCGTTGCTTGGTGACAGTTGCTCCAGTGTTTCTGTCCTGAACACCTTGCAGTCTGCTCCGCAGATCGCGGAGGTTTGCGTTATGGAAGCGTCAGTTTCACAACCTAAAGTGATTTTTGATTCGCAGGTTTTGCGTTCTGACTCCTCGGAATCGACATTGTTAGCCGAATCTAAGAGTGAGACAGCGCTTCGGTTTTGCGAATGTGATACTGAACCTTCTTTGCCTTATTCAGAGACGCTTTCTCTGAACCTGCCCTGTACCATGATTGAAAACATGTTTTCCTTTCACACTGACGTTTGTGAGCCCCTTTCTTGCTTTGAGGGAAGTGCTGATTCTGCACCCTGTACTCTGGATGAGTCAATGTGGCCTTGCTTAGAATCCCCTGCAGTGTCCCTAGAGGCTCGTCTAGGTATTGCCACTATACTCACCTGTTTTTCTGCAGTTTGGGAGTTACAAGCTAGTTTGACTGCCACACAGAATTCTGGGTACAGTGAGAATGAAGTTAGGGAGTCAGTGTGTGTTCCAGTAAATATTCCTGTACATCCTGTAATTATGATGAAGTTCAGTCTCAGGTTATGGTGGAACCATTCCTGGGACATCTGCCCTGCCTGCAGGAGGTATTTAATGTTCAGCCCTGTAACATGGATATTTGTAAAGGGGAAGAAAAAGACAACCCCTAAAATAGCACCACTCAGGACAATCAGAAATCTCAAAAATGTATAAATCTTTATTAGTAAATCAACATAATGTGAGCTACTATACTTCACAATTGATCCATGATATAAAAACAATTAAAATACGAAAAACAAACACATCAAAACCTCTGCCCCATCATAATAAATCCGCAATGCTTGGTAGGTACCTTCTCATGATAAAATATCAACTCCTCAAAGGGCTCAGTGAATGAGCCCTAATCGGACAGAACCCGGGTTCAGTAAACATAAGTGTTTTAGGATGAGAATCTCTCAAAGTGCATGAGTGTCAAAAATATATAATAATCATACAATTATCAACAGTGTACCCACAATAACAGTACAATAAGTTATTATAAAGTGCTAATAATAGATAGACAGGCAGGACCAGTGAATGTGCAGTACGCCCTATAGTGAAAGGAAAAAAAGGTAAATAGGATACTTAGCCGGATAGGTAGTGGAGGCAACAGGCAGAGCGGAGGCAGGGTGCGGCCAAGGACCCCTCAAACGGACCCACTAGTTTCGCGGGAGTGATCCCGCTTTTTCAAGGTAGGAGGGAGACGCCGTCTCCCTCCTACCTTGAAAAAGCGGGATCACTCCCGCGAAACTAGTGGGTCCGTTTGAGGGGTCCTTGGCCGCACCCTGCCTCCGCTCTGCCTGTTGCCTCCACTACCTATCCGGCTAAGTATCCTATTTACCTTTTTTTCCTTTCACTATAGGGCGTACTGCACATTCACTGGTCCTGCCTGTCTATCTATTATTAGCACTTTATAATAACTTATTGTACTGTTATTGTGGGTACACTGTTGATAATTGTATGATTATTATATATTTTTGACACTCATGCACTTTGAGAGATTCTCATCCTAAAACACTTATGTTTACTGAACCCGGGTTCTGTCCGATTAGGGCTCATTCACTGAGCCCTTTGAGGAGTTGATATTTTATCATGAGAAGGTACCTACCAAGCATTGCGGATTTATTATGATGGGGCAGAGGTTTTGATGTGTTTGTTTTTCGTATTTTAATTGTTTTTATATCATGGATCAATTGTGAAGTATAGTAGCTCACATTATGTTGATTTACTAATAAAGATTTATACATTTTTGAGATTTCTGATTGTCCTGAGTGGTGCTATTTTAGGGGTTGTCTTTTTCTTCCCCTTTACAAATTTTGTGCAAACCCCAGCACACTACAGGTTTTGTGGGAGTAGCGGACGCATTCTCTTGACCTGTAACATGGATAGTTCAGAATCCTTCTTAGAAAACCTGGAAAATGATGTTCCTGAGGTCTTGTTTGATGTTCTGGAGGTCTCCGAGTTCCTCCCAAAGGGTGCAGAACTTGTAGGAGATGTCTCCTGCCCCCCAAGTCCTTCTGAGGTGTTGCCCTCTTCCGTAGGGAATGCTGCCTTGCTGGCTACCTTTTCAGCTCTGGTGGAGCTTCAGTCATGGGTAGTCAATGATGAATTTCTGTCAGATACCATTACAGTCATTGAGATCTCTAAGCTTGAGACCGAGTCTTCTTTTGAAATACCAGTACCTGTGACCTCTACTCGTGATGATTTTCTGCCCGGTCCTGGTTTTGCTCTGGTCGTGCCGGGCTGTGAGGTTGGCAGTTCCCCGACGTGTCCTGAGGTTTCTCCTGTGCTGGTGTACCCCAGTGTGCTCTGTGACCCAGAAAGCCCAAGTGTGCCTCGGTTACCAGCGTACTCAGATGCTTCCTCGGTGGAGACATGTTCTGATTTAGCCTGCCTGCTTGCATGCCCAGAAGTGGTCCCTGAAAGTCCTGATCTTGATGGGTGTCCTGCTAATTCTGAATCTGGAACTGTCATAGGTTCCATGGGGGTGCTTGGTAGCTCTCCATGTGGGCCTGGTGAGCGTTCTGGCTTCTTGGAATCTCTGCGGAGCTTCAAGGCGTTCTGGGAGATTCCGAGAGAAGTTTTGCTTGGTACCCTGAATACTATCAACAGCAGCTTTTGTTTTGAAAGAGACACTTCGAACAGGTTTTGTGGCAGATTTGGTATTTTCGGACGCTCCTTGGAAGGTGGTGGGTATTGTCTGGAGGGTGTCGATGGCTTCTTCTCTGGTATCCACAGTCCTGATGGGTGTTATGCTGAGACTTGTAGTGCTGATGGGCATGTTTCGGTGGCTTCTGTTTCCGATGAGGTCGGTTTCGGGTGGACTGACTCTGGAATTGGACCTTGTCGGGCTGTCCCGACCTTCATGAGTCTTCGGTTGGAGTCTTTTGCTAATAGCAGTTTTGAGGGTCGTCTGGAATTTGACCCTGGAGGAGGGGGTACTGTAATGATCTGCTCAGCTGCCTGTGTAGGCAGGCAGCTTTTTGACCATTGTTTAGGTTTGCATGCTGCAGGACTCTGGAAAGGAGAGCTTCTGTCAGTTTTGCAGCTTGTGCTTGCTGAGGAATTTGCATACGTTGTCATGCAAATTGCCTGGCCACATTCATTGGAGGCGTGTACTATAAGTACTATGTGTTTCCCACAATGCTTGGCTGGTCATAAGGATTTCTTCCTGAGAAACACTCCTGGAGGAGTGTCAGCCTTACTCTCTGTTTGAAGATCAGCTTAGAGTAATTCCTGGAAAACTGCACTAGGCAGGTTTCCTTAGTGCAGTTAGGATTGCTTATCTGTTTGTTTGTTTGTTCTGTTGCGATTGTCCTGTCCCAGCGGTGGTCGACAGGAAATGGTTCTGATCTCTGTTCTTGGAGTATAGCTGGTGCAGCGGTTGCTACCAGCTATCTCTTCTGATCTGTCTCACTTGGATCACACTAGCATCTTGCGCTAGCGCTGTGGATCCTTCTGTTCTGTCTCCTTGGATCGCGCTAGCCACTTTCCGCTAGTGCTGTGGATCCTTCTGTTCTGCCTTCCTGGATCGCACTCGCATCCTGCGCTAGTGCTGTGGATCCTTCTTTTCTGCCTGGATCGCACTCGCCTAGCGCTAGTGCTGTGGATCCTTCTGTTCTGCTACTCTGTACCTGGATTGCACTCGCCTAGCGCTAGTGCTGTGGATCCTTCTGTCCTGCAACTTTGTACCTGGATCGCGCTAGCCACTTTTGCTAGTGCTGTGGATCCTATGTCTCGCTTGTCCCTGTTTTCGTGTGTCTGTCTTGTCTGCTACGAACGCTTGCTGGAGGCTCGGTGAGGTAACCGTTAAGCAAGCACTCGCGTCCTCTGTTACATGTTTGTCTGTCGATGGTTAGTTAGGCGTGCTTGTCTCTATTGTGCTTATCACGTGGAGACCGCGCATGAACGCATGCTCTGTTGCGAATGAGTGCGGTGTTCGCGTTCAGTTAGCGTTTGTTATTTTCCGTATCTCCTCATTGTATGATTTGCTGTGCCTTTGCTATCCTCGTATTCTGTTCTGATCTGCCTTGTGTCACTTTTGGCAATCGCCTTTCTTGCGGTTGCGTTTCTGTTTCGTATCTGCTTTTGTGTGTGCGCTGTCGCGGGGTGGCGACTAGATTGGCACACACACATACAACCTGTCCCTTTGCTCGTTCTCATTCGTTCTGCGCTTCGTACAATTCCTGTCTGGCATTTGTGGAGGTACAGAGGATTGGTTCCTCTGAACTCCTCAGGGCCATCTGCCGACAGGAATTTCCCTCTATGGGTGCGTAGCACCTTTTGCTGGGTTCCTGCAATTATACGCTTGTGGAGGATTTCTGCCGCATCAGCGCACGTGTTGTGCGCTGATCACGGAGAAAGTTCCTCAATCGTTACATTTAGATAGCGCTGTCATCGATCGGATCGATTCCTGCTAGTCCCTGCGGGCGATTCTCTTATCTTCTGCTCATTTTCCTTATCATTTTTCATTGTCCTGCCCACTGTACCGAGAGCGGAATTGATCGGACATGTCGGAAATTATCAATAGAGCCATCTAATGGCTCAACCGTGTATTCCCGGCATAAGGCCAAATTGTCCGGGAAGCTAATAAACGTATCTGTATGTTTTTGGGATGAAGGTGAAAACCTTCACAAGCATGGGAAATCAATGCATACGTATAGACTTATGCAGATTTATGCCAGGAGGTGGTTAGAGTGCTAGTATTCACTACACCATCATGCTAAAAAATAAATAAATAAAACTGCAAGGTGGACATGTTGCCACAAGTGACCCTCACACACACTGCAAATTTGGTGCCAATACTGTGCTTGAGGGTTTTACAATTAAATTTAAAATTTGATGCCATAGACTTCAATGCAAACGAAAGAAAATTAGAGCCTGAACTTTATCAGCACGTTTTAGATTTTTGAGTGAAACCTGAAAATCCATCCCTAAAACTGGAATATCAGAATTCTGCCTCTCATCCCTGTATCTTATCCCTACAGAACTATAACCTTCACATGCCCATTACCTTACTAGATCCTCTCCCCAAATTTTCAGACTGACAAAGATATCATGCCACTCCCAAAAGGGAATCAGTAATGTAACACTCAGATCCACATTTAGAAACTACTAATTACTAATAAACTGAAATGCTGTAACAGTAATAATATCATCTTCTACACAGCCACAGTCGAATCCATTTTTTGCTCCTCCCTCATTGTCTGGTATGCAGGGGCATCCATCAGCGACAAACATAAACTCCACAGGATAATCAGTGCTATGGAAAAGATCATAGGATCACCCTGCCCCCCTTGGATCTCCTCCAGACTATCAGAATAAGGTCAAGGGCCACCAGGATCTCGTATGAACCCTCCCATCCAGGCAGTCGCTTCTTCTAACTGCTCCTGTCAAGTCAATGTTTCAGAGTCATACCCTCTAGGACCACCAGGTGCAAGTGCACGTTCTTCCCCCAGGCTGTCCTCCTGAACTCACTCTAGTCCTATGGGAAGCATCACATCACTTAACCTAAAGCCCTCCTCTAACCACCAGCACTCCTGTTCCGGAACTCTACCCCACTCCTATGCTGTTAAAAGTTTTGTTTGTCCACCCTGCTTTTGAATGCTTGCTGTGAGAACTGTGAGGACATTTCACATATTGACAATGTCTGTCTTTTGTCATATTGACTATGCCATGTCTGTTCTTTTTGTACTGTGTTGCACTGTATTGTTCTGCCATTGCCATGTGTACCACAACCAATTCCAAGTATGCCCAACGGCGCACTTGGCAAATAAAGTGATTCTATTCTATTAACAATTGTTGATAACTTTAAAGTGTTGCTCCAGGCAAACATAGCTATTGAGCTTTTTCTTTACTTTGTCGGTGTATCATCCTCATGCTGCTCTTTAACATCTTTCAACATCTTTCCTACTTATCATAAATATTGATTGAGTCTTCAATGCCATCCACAATGCCACGTCTGGTGATTAGAACTATGAGAAAGGTAAGATGATGGTGAACCTGACAGCTGAATTGGCTCCCCTTACCTTCCTACAGAGCAAATGAATGGAAGTGGCAGAATGTGGGTGGTGGCCATCTTGGAAGACATATCTGAAGAGTATTGGGTACGTGTAATTTTTTTTCAGATGCTGGAACTTTGCTTAAATATCACTGGAAGGCTTCTTGCACACTGCAAGCGATTTAGATTCAGATTCCGCTTTTTAATCAGTTTTTACCTCCGATTCAGATTCAGATTTGCAGTGTGCAAGGAGCAAACTGCAAATCTGAATCTGAATCGGAAGTAAAAACAGATTAAAAAGCGGAATCTGAATCGCTTGCAGTGTGCAAGAGGCCGAATTCATTTTTTAAACTTGCATCTTTCATCTCCGAACCTTCACAGTAAAATAATCTGTTTGCAGATCACTTAGAAGCAATATATTCATCTACAATCATATGTGACAAGATACCAACCCTGCTTTCAGTAGCTTCCTCTCTGGGGAATGAAAAAGCTATGTTTTCTCTACTACAATAAATCTGTTTGTTAAAATTCAGTTGCTTGAGACCTTCATTGATATTACTTACAACAAAATTGAGATAAAAGATAAAAATCACAGAAAGAAAAACTGCATTTTCCAGTCTCCTCAAAAGGGAATTAAGTAATGTATACATTTTATTTCACAGCATTCTGTTCTGGGAGTTTGCAATTATACTGCATAAAATGTATGTTGTAGTTGTAGTCACTTCAAGATTGGCAATCTGGCAAGACTTGCACATACCAATTGGACTTGCTTATTTTAAAAGTCCCATCAAGCTTCTATTCAGTCATTGAGAGGAGGGAACAAATTATTTTGCCACATGTGTTATAAACCACTTCTCTACACTGGTCATTTTCACAGTTCAGCTCAGCTCTGATTACTTTGTAAATAACTTTATAAATATTTATCACAACTAAATGATCAATATATTGTTTTATTCAGGACAAATTAGGCTTTTTGTGGCTGATATTTGATTTTAGCAATGACCTAATTTTCTATGTATTTTAAATGGAAAATAAGGGAAAAAAGTGAAAAAATACACAATTCACTTTCATACATTATAGCTTTAATGTAAATAGCGTCTTTTGTACATTAAACCCACACATTTTATTTGTCTATCTCTCCTGTTTATCTAAACAATTAATTTGCTTTAATATGCATTGGCAACAGTGTATACCCTACTCTCTTGTTACATCTGTCTGCTCCTGGAATGTTTATTTTTCACTTGTTTAAACATTAATCCTGCCATTGAATTCCCTGGGAGGAAGAGAGGGGTTTACCGTCATACCTTTACAACTGTGTAGCGATGTTATCTGCTCAGAGATAAATGAACAGTGTTATTTAGGATTTCGTAGGGAGGGGAGTGCAAAGACTTATTTTCACATCATGGGGCAGGAAGTGGTTAATTAAACTTCCTTAGTGCCTTTGATGCCTGTTTTATCCCAAATTAATTTTTACAGAGTTTGTTCTAGGGTCGAAGACCATTAGTGGCGATCAGTGAGCGTACTACTGGGTGGTTGGTGCTTCTCACTGTTGGATAAACAGTGGCTCTGTGGAAAAAGACAATAAAAAGAAAGCACACCCTATAACCACTTGTAAAGCAAAGAGGGAACGGGCCCCACAAGGAACGATATCACCTGTTTAGGTGATGCTAGAGTACCACTATGGGCTGCCAGCTGTCACGCTTGTGTCCCACTTTGGCCAGGGACTTGGTTTGAAGTTCACTGGATACTTGAGGAGGTGGTCGGTGTTATCTGGGTCTGACTTGCACAGTTCTCCAAGGCTGGAAGTCTGCAATCAGTTGTTGTGCTGCGGGAGTGGTGAGATGTATACTGGACCGTGTGCAAAGGTGGAATGCGTACGGTTAGTACCAACAGGTTTACCGGCAGTGAGCGGGCAGAGGTGTCACAGCAGGGCTAGCTCCTAACGAAATAGGCAAATGGAATTTAAAAAACTTTATTTGCCATGTGTTCTGCAGGGGCTCTCCACTTTCTTGAGAATGTGGGGGGGGGGGGTGGAACACTTGGCAAATAATGTTTTTAACTACCATTTGCCTATCAAATTATTTTAATATTTCTGATAATTCACTTATATCAAAGATGTCAAACACCAGCCCTCACTCCTCAAGAGCCGAGGTCCTCACAGATTTTTGCCACAGCTTAAGTACCTTCTGTTTTAAGAAGGCAAAACACACTAAGCATTGTCTTTTAGTAGGAGGGCTTTGCGGTCTCTTTTAGTCCCCTATACATTCCTAGTAGTTTTAGGTCACCCCGAGCTGCTTAGTTACTCTGTTGTACTGGTGCAAGCCCTATCCTATAGAGCCATATAAATACCTGCCATGCACTGAGGAGGACCAGTCAGAAACAGGCTGTCTGCATGTGGGGTTGATGTGGCTCTGTAAAATTTAAAGCTATAGGCTTGCTGCACACTAGTGGTTCTGGATGTAAGCCTGGCTTCAGGGGCATAGTGATAATTTGCATATTTAGTTGCAATGCATTAACCTAACAGATGTTAATTTAAAGCTTAATTATCGCAAATACCTTCTGTTTTAAGAAGGCAAAACACACTAAGCATTGCTTTTTAGTATGAGGACTTTTCGGTCTCTTTTTGGTCCCCTATACTTTCCAAGTGGTTTTGGGTCACCCCGAGCTGCTTGGTTATTCTCTTGTCTATAACCTGACAGTGACGTCCCTCCCAAAGCAAACTCCTAAAATAGCTGAGCAGTGGTGCAGCAAATTCAGCTAATTTGCATTTACGGGTCAAAATGGTGTTGTTACATATCAGGCATTTGCTAACACAAGGTAATATGGATGCCCACAACAATTAGCATCTCCAATACCCAGCCTAACGCTTGTTTCATAGGTAGAGATGGCTCGAACGGTTCCCGGCGAACTTCCGTGGTTCGCGTTCACGGAGAACCATGAACTTTTCCGGAAGTTCGGTTCGCCCCCATAATTCACCATTAGGGTCAACTTTGACCCTCTACATCACAGTCAGCACGCACATTGTAGCCAATCAGGCTACACTCCCTCCTGGAGCCACTCCCCCCTTATAAAAGGCAGGCATCGCCGGCCATTTTACTCACTTGTGTGCCTGCAGTAAATAGAGAAGGGACAGCTGCTGCTGCTGCAGACTCTCTTAGGGAAAGATTAGTTAGGCTCTTGTAGGCTTGTTAGCTTGCTCCTTGCTGATTCTTATTGCTAAAATAGCACCCCACAACAGCTCTTTTGAGAGATAATCTTGTTCTTGTGATCTATTTTTTTTTCTGTGTGTCCCACATTTGTGTTGCATAGACAGCCTTGATAATTCATACTGTGTGTGTGCCACTGCCAGGCCCAGCACATTCAGTGACTACCTGTGTGTGTGACAGGTGCACATTGTAATACCCAGTACCACATATACCTGCCTACCTGTTGTTCACAGTGCACCCACCTACCTATGTGAGCTGAGCAGACACAGTGTCACTGTGCCTGTCCGCTACCTGTCTGTGTGTGACAGGTGCACAATGTAATACCCATAACTGCATATACTTACCTGTTGTGTTCAGTGCACTCACCTCATCACTGCATATATCTATCTGTGTTCAGTGCACGCACCTACCTATGTGAGTGCACGCAGTGTGATATACCACCCCATGCATACCTGTTAACTGCACCTGTGTGACTGCACATTGTATTAGTCAAGTCAGTGCATACCTTTCACTTCATCCCCCCCAATATGGACAAAACAAAAGGCAGAGGCAGGCCACCTGGCAGGTCTGTTCGAGGTTCCGCTGTCGTGATTTCGTGCGGCCCTCGTCCAAAGTACAGTGTTCAGAAGAAGGCACGTGCCCTCAACCCCCAATATTGTCAGGACGTAGTTGACTATTTAACACAGAACAACTCATCTTTCTCAGCTTCTGCTCGTAAGCACGACATATCTTCCTCCTCCTGCTCTGATTCTGGCACCCCACTTAACACTCAGTCGGCCACCACCACCAAATTGCCATCACCCCAGGGCTCAGCAGTGTGGAAATTTTTTTGTGTGTCTGCCTCAGATGAGAGCAATGCAATCTGTTCTCTCTGCCACCAAAAATTGAGCCGTGGAAAGACCAAGACCTGCGTAGGGACAGCTACCTTACAAAGGCACATGATTACAAAGCACAAACTGCAATGGGATGACCACCTGAGGAAAAGCAGCCCACAAAAGCAAAGCCACACACCGCAGTGGAAGATACCAGGCTGCAATTTTTTCTCAAAAAAGGTGACACCTAAACTGTATCGTGATGTTGAAAAGCAAGTGGTAACATCTCTGGCACACAGCGTTGGGTCAAGGTTCCATCTGACCACGGATGCCTGGTCTGCTAAGCACGCTCAGGCCTGCCCAAAGACTATGTCAGTCCCCGCACACAGCATCTCTGCCTGCACGCCGTGTGACTGCCTCCCTAAGACTAAGTCGCTCCCCACACAGCATATCTGCCCGCAGGCCGCTTGACTGCCTTCTCCGCCACCACCAGCAGGGTCCAGGACTCCAGGCGGATTCCTGAATTTATAATAATTTTTCTGGTGCGTGTACATGCCTGCCTAATTTTTCCAGCTGCATTGCGTCTGCAACAACAAAACAAAAGGCAAGCAGAGAACAAGTTCATAAACGCTCAACCCCCATGACAACACATACCAATCGGTGCAGGATCTAGAGAGCCAGTCTTTTAGCAAATACAGTGAAGAAAGGATCCGCAAACCAGGGTTGGCTTAGTGAAAAAATGTCCATTCTTTATTAGAAAAATCCACATGACAGAAAATGTGCAATGTTCCTGTGATTTTATTGCACATTTTCTGTCATGTGGATTTTTCTAATAAAGAATGGACATTTTTTCACTAAGCCAACCCTGGTTTGCGGATCCTTTCTTCACAACAAAACAAAAGGCATGTACATGTGCCCATTCCGCTTCGTGATCATTATCTTGCCGCGGTGAAGGGGCTAGCGTATTACAATGAAGCAATGACTGCCGGCTATATGAGTGTCTCGGGGGGGGGCACACCAAAGATAATAAGGTCGTTGCTTCATTGTGGACAGACCAAATTTGATCAGCTGGACAGTCACTGTTGTTCTGTCATTGAGCTACCACAGCCCGGCGACCATATGGGCTTGAAAACCGCCACGGCCTGCACTTTAGCCATGATGCGCACCAGTCCAGCACGGCTGTCACTACGTAAGACAGCAGTTTGCAGTGCGTTACACAGTGAGTTTGGTGTGTCAGTGTGAAGCAGTACTCTAATTACACTCCCTGACTGATGTATACACATGTAAGATGTTTTAAAGCACTTTAGGCCTGCAATTTAGCATGCAATGTGATTTCTGCCCTCAAAACCCTGCTTTGCGTCCAATCCGGATTTTTCCCCGGGACTTTTGGCGTGTATCCCACTCCGCTATGGCCCCCTCCAGGTGTTAGACCCCTTGAAACATCTTTTTCATCACTTTTTTGACCAGCATAATTTTTTTCTAGTTTTGAAAGTTCGCCTCCCCATTGAAGTCTATTGCGGTTCGCGAAAGTTCGCGCAAACCGAACTTTCGCGGTAGGTTCGCGAACCGAAAATCGGAAGTTCAAGCCATCTCTATTCATAGGTCTGCTTCTTCAGTGTATGCACTAAATATCAAAACATGCACAAACAATTCTTTCGATTCATTCATTGTAATCTGTGGTCCAAATAATACACAACTAATTTGTGTAAAGGAGATGCATGTGGAAGATTTTAATCACAATATCTTTTCAAAATAATTAAGTATTGACCCTTACAGATCAGACTCACAGTTGTCCTTCATAATGGACTCTTGACCTGCCTCAACAAAAACTGAAAGTGTGGGTTTAGCACAATATATATTCACAAGTATATGGGCAAATCTCAAACCCACCCACACATACAGAAGTCCAACATTTACTTTGAACAAAAAAACAAAACAAAATAAAATATAACCCTGTTTGTGTCTTCTCAAGAAGATCCTTGTAAAGCACTCAACCGGAAAGAAATACACTAGATTAGCAGACTGGATACAAATCAATTGGACTCTTTCTTGTAAGGGGCAGTTAGCCAGAAACATGTTTGTTTGTGACTCCTCTGAATACTGGATTATGGCGGATTCATGACCATACAAAGTAATTAAAAGGAGCATCTGAGCTCCCTATGGATTCTATTGATTTTTGTGGCCCTTGATCTGCCTAGGTATCCATTCTGCTCCCTGAAGAGTACTTGCTAAAGGATCCTTTGAATTATGTTCATTTTGTGTGTGTTTTTTTTTTTTTAGTAGGAAATGCCCTTATAAAGGTCCATGGTGTATGAAACATGGTGTGCTTATTCTCGGTATTAACTGAGCTGCCGGGAGAAATCATGCAAACCTTCAATGAAATAAGATTTCTTATTATGTTAGGAAATATCTCTGATCATGAACTTTGATCAACATAACAAACATGCTTTCTATAGCTCTAAAGATCTCATCTCAACCTTCATCTTTTTTGAAAGTAATATTTATAAAAGATGTGGGTGTTCAGCTCAAGAAGAAATGCAAAAAATAGACACTACATCACCGGAGCAATTTTCTAACTTAAAAAAATTATATAAATACTTTTTTTTTTCTTTGGTAAATCTATTTTTGGGGGGTAAGTCTAAAACAGATCTTTGTTGGCCAGAAAATGATATATATAACAAATGGAAATGTGATGTTTTGGGAACGCCAACACTTACTTTGGATTGAACTTAAGAAGTACAAGCAGGGTTTGTTTCACTGCTGTGTAGTAAAGATACGGCAACTCTACCTAAATACGTTTTAAAAGATACTTCAGAAAAACAATATATTTAACAAGTGCATGAAAACTGCTTTCTTGACAAAATTCCCAGCAAGTTATTTAATTTCCTTACAGTAGTAATAAAAAATGTAAAACACTGGTAGTGAATGGATTTGAATGTGTGATGGATAGAACAACAAGTAATGACCGTGTTTGACCTGCAGCTTAAGTCTTTGACTACATTGATTATTTCCCTGGGTCATTGGAAATTTGCATATTAGAGGAAATGTGTGCTCATCAATGGCTATTCAGGACAGCATGTCCACTAATTTGGTATATTTGTATGTTTGCAACTGCTGTTAGTAGCCATATTTTGCATTGCACATGACCCAAATTTCCCCTGAATGCTCATATTTGAATGGGGCAGTTAAGGTTAGCCATGGAAGTTAGGCATAGGGATGGTTAAGATTAGCTTTGGAGGTGGGGATTAAAGTTAGGGGGGGAAGGTTGGTTAGCCACTTCACGACTAAGGGTTTAATCCCCTAAAATCTAGAGTAATTTTCACTTTTCAGTGCTGCTTCCATTGCTTCGGCAATAACTTTATCACCTAAATGATCTATACACTGTTGTTTTTGACACAAATTAGACTTTCTTTGAGTGGTACTTTTTGCTAAGAAGTATTTTATTGTATACGCATTTTAAAGGGAATAAGAAAAAAAAAATAGAAAAAATTAGATTCATAATTTCTCAGTTTTCAACTATTACAGTTTTAAAATAAAATGTGCTACTGTAGATAAAACCCACACATTTTATTTGTCCTGGTTATTACAACCAGGTTTTTGGTTTTCTCATTGTACCTTATCAATAATTACAAGCTCTAATTTGCAAAAAAATAACAGTAAAATACCCTCATGGCATACATATTTAAAAAGCTAAGTCCCTAAGGTAATAATGTATGTATTGCCTTTTAAATCCATCACTTTGGCTCTTTTTGCCAAAGTATGTTATATGGGAGCAGTGAGGAGGCAGAAGGGGTTAAAGGGCTTGTTATAGGAAATTTGTTTTGTAATATTTTTTTATTGTCATTTTGTTTGGGCACTAGATGTCCCCACACAGTCTCCTGTCTGGTTAGAATGCTGAATTACAGCATTCTAACTAGCAGTAAGTGACAGTTTGTTTTGCTCATTGCAACAGTAATCATTCATTCATTAGACACGTTGACTGGCTTTGGGAACATATTTTCCCATTCATCAATCTGTGCACTGCTGTGTGACTCAGCGGGTATGCCACTCGTATATGGGAAGATACAGTATTTATGTCTCTGGGAACTAAATGGAAGTTTCAAGGGATGTCTCATCCTGCAGGAGGGGAAGTGGTTAAGGCTAGCCGTGGGGGGATGGCTAAGGTTAGGCATCAGTAGAGAATGTGAAAATAGGGTTATTTTAATAAAATATCTATATTTCTTACCAATATTCTACTATCAACTTTTGTAGGCACCCGAATTTCCGTGCGCCCTTTTTTGATGGATGCCTCCTAGACACGACCATCACTATTTGTAGTAATCTATTTTACAGATTTATAGAGATCTGACATTTCCATGGCATTTACCTGAAAACATTAATCATATTTTATTTTATACACTTCAGACGCCGTTACACCTACTTTTCTGCAGCACTTTGCATGTTTGCAAGAGCACTTTTGAAAATTGCAGACATTTTTAACATAGCATCAATGACATCTTTCTTTTTCATCTCACCTCACCACACGTGATATAAAAGTCTTTGGAATACAAAAGATCAAAACCCGATCAACAGATGATCTTAAAAAAAACAGTTAGTTTGGGCAACCTTGTTTATTGTCATAATTTTCCTCTATAAATCATTGAATCAATCAAGTGAAATGAAATGTATTGGATTTACAGAACGTGCACATGCACAATAATTGTTTAAATAAAATTAGGCAGGTGCATAAATTTGGGCACTTTATTTGTCATTTTATTGATTCCAAAACCTTTAGAACTAATTATTGGAGCTCAAATTGGCTTGGTAAGCTCAGTGACCCCTGACCTACATACACAGGTGAATCCAATTATGAGAAAGAGTATTTAAGGGAGTCAATTGTAAGTTTCCCTCCTATTTTAATTTTCTCTGAAGAGAAGCAACATGGGGGGTCTCAAAACAACTCTCAAATGACCTTAAGACATAGATTGTTCACCATCATGGTTTAGGGGAAGGATGCAGAAAGCTGTCTCAGAGATTTCAGCTGTCTGTTTCCACAGTTAGGAACATATTGAGGAAATGGAAGACCATAGGCTCAGTTCAAGTTAAGGCTCAAAGTGACAGACCAAGAAAAATCTCGGTCAGACAGAAGTGACGAATGGTGAGAACAGTCAGTGCCAACCCACAGACCAGCACCAAAGACCTGCAACATAATTTTGCTGCAGATGTAGTCACTGTGCATTGTTGAACCATTTGGCGCACTTTACACAAGGAGATGCCATATGCGAGAGTGATGCAGAGGAAGCCTTTTCTTCACCCACAGCACAAACAGAGCCGCTAAACCACATTTGGACAAGCCAGCTTCTTTTTGGAATAAGGTGCTGTGGACGGCTGAAACTAAAATTGAGTTATTTGGCCATAACAAGTGGTGTTATGCATGGAGGAAAAACACAGCATTCCAAGAAAAACACCTGCTACCTACAGTAAAATATGGTGGTGGTTCCATCATGCCGTGGGGCTGTGTGGCTAGTGCAGGGACTGGGAATCTTGTCAAAGTTGAGGGACGCATGGATTCCACTCAGTATCAGCAGATTCTGGAGACCAATTTTCAGGAATCAGTAACAAAGCTGCAGCTGTGCCGGGGCTGGATCTTTCAACAAGACAACGACCCTAAACTCTGCTCAAAATCCACTAACGCATTCATGCAGAGGAACAAGTACAGCATTCTGGAATGGCCATCTCAGTCCCCAGACCTGAATATAATTGAAAATCTGTGGTGTGAGAGTTAGGCTGCTTACACACCAAGACATTACAGGCGCACGTTAGTGCGCCTGTAACGCTCCCCCAACGCACAGCAATGTAACACAAGTGGGCTGTTCACACAGCTCACGTTGCGTTACATGTAACGCTGCACGTTCTGCGCAAAGTGCAGCATGCTACGGCGTTGGAGCGGCTATAGCCGCGTTAGACTGTTTGCACATGCGCAGTGGGGGGCGGAGAGGAGGCAGGGAGAGCCAGCTACAGTAGCCGCGCACATGGTTACTTAATATTCACTGCACTGGCGGGCGCTGATTGGCCGGCGGGACCACGTGATGCGGAGTGTCTCGCTCCGCATCACGTGGTCCCGCTGGCCAATCAGCGCCACTCTGGGAGACATTATAGGAATCGAGCCGCCTAACGCGGCTCACTCTACCGTCGGCTCTTGCAGCACCATACATTGTGTTAGGTGCACGTTATGCGACCTTAACGTGGCACCTAATGCAACGTCTTGGTGTGCAAGAAGCCTTAAAGAGAGCTGTCTATGCTCGGAAGCCATCAAACCTGAATGAACTAGAGATGTTTTGTAAAGAGGAATGGTCAAAAATACCTTCAACCAGAATCCAGACTCTCATTGGAACCTACAGGAAGCGTTTAGAGGCTGTAATTTCTGCAAAAGGAGAATCTACTAAATATTGATTTCATTTATTTTTTGTAGTGCCCAAATTTATGCACCTGCCTAATTTTGTTTAAACAATTATTGCTCACTTTCTGTAAATCCAATAAACTTTATTTCACTTTTCAAAAATCACTGTGTGTGTCTCCTATATGATATATTTAACTGACATTTTTTTATCGTAACAACCAACGATTTATACAGGAAAATCATGACGATTAACAAGGTTACCCAAACTTTCGCATCCCACTGTACTTCAAATATTGATTGACCAATCATTGGCCACATTTACCACTACCTTGTAGTATGAAAGCTTTCCTGTACATTCTGTTCATAGAATTGAAAATCTGTTGGCCCTCATACTGTATGGAGTAAAATTGGCCAATCATTAGCCAATTAAAACTGCATAGTTCATAGTGAACCTGAGGTGAGAGTGATACGGAGGCTATTTATTTCCTTTTCAGCAATACTAGGTGTCTGGCTGCCCTGCTGATCCTCTGCTTCGAATACTTTTAGCCATAGACCCTGAACAAGCATGCAGCAAATCAGATGTTTCCGACTTTATTGTCAGATGTAACAAGATTAGCTGCATGCTTGTATCTGGTGTAATTCAGACACTACTGCAGCCAAACAGATAAACAGGATTGCCAGGCAACTGGTATTGTTTAAAAGAAATATGGCATCCCCCATATACTTCTCAACTCGGATTCGCTTGAAATCATTGCTTTCAACTTTTTTTAAAAAAAGGTCTGAGATCTAACTAGGTTGCGACAATCTAGCTGTACAGAACTCTCTACATGAAATACAAATGTATTGTTTTAATATTTTGCTAGATTTTGATATTTTAGTTGCTACTTATGTTTGCCACATATGATTAAAAAAACATTATAATAATGAAGAAAGGGAATGTTTGATGTTAGACTTCAATTACTGTTTTTAATTGGGATATATTACTGTAGAGACCCATAAATAAAACACCCACATAGCAGAGACATGGCAAAGGCATCTGCATGAATCATTATTCATTTATATTATTTAAAAAGGGCCGGGAATAGGAATGTTAAGATTGATGGCTCCAAATTAAATATTAGCATTGTGGAAGTGAGCTGAACATTTTTTATCCTGAGTGAAAAGCAGAGATGCAGTAAGGATACAAACATACACATTTTTAATGTATAACAGCTGTTTTCTGTTAGAGGACATTAAGGAAAAAATTAACTAGCTCCAAATATTTACTAAGTGTATAATAACAGAATACAGAACTTGTATCCAAAGCTGATTGAACTGGCAGGCTTTTGGATAGCATTCTATTTCCATCAAGACTAATTAGCCATCCAGATTGAGCAAAGATCACCATACCAGCGTTAGATGTTTTAAAAACAAAAAATTCATAACAAAACATTAAATCATAAGAACATCTATAAAACAAAGGCATATCGGAATGATAATGTTATCATATACGATATTTATTGAGACATGTCATCCATTGACCAGGTGCTCACGTCAAGTGCTTGAGGTATAGCTTTGGACTGGATTGACCTCAACAAAGATAGTGGCATGCATGTCAGCACCCAAATAAATGATCAACTCCAGTCAGATCTTATAATTTGGAAACATTCATTGCATTAAACCTATCTAGGGATTAGGAGCACACATCCTGATGTCCTCTCCTGGGACAGTGCATCTTACCAATCGCACAAGGGAGCTAACGTAATGGTTCCATGCGCACCATGCACAAACACCAGCATAAGCTGTGTGTATGCTGACAAAAAACACAGACAGAGTAAGGAGGGAGTGCACTGGATTAAAACCCTGGCCACAGGGGTCAGTAACAAGAACCTGGTCACTAGGGAGGTGTAAGCCTACGGTCCTTAACCACTTGAGGACCTAGGGCTTTCTACCCCTTAAGGACCGGCCACTTTTTTTCCATTCAGACCACTGCAGCTTTCACGGTTTATTGCTCGCTCATACAACCTACCACGTAAATGAATTTTGGCTCCTTTTCTTGTCACTAATAAAGCTTTCTTTTGATGCTATTTGATTGCTCCTGCGATTTTTACTTTTTATTATATTCATCAAAAAAGACATGAATTTTGGCAAAAAAATGATTTTTTTAACTTTCTGTGCTGACATTTTTCAAATAAAGTAAAATTTCTGTATACATGCAGCGCGAAAAATGTGGACAAACATGTTTTTGATAAAAAAAAACCCCATTCAGTGTATATTTATTGGTTTGGGTAAAAGTTATAGCGTTTACAAACTATGGTGCAAAAAGTGAATTTTCCCATTTTCAAGCATCTCTGACTTTTCTGACCCCCTGTCATGTTTCATGAGGGGCTAGAATTCCAGGATAGTATAAATACCCCCCCAAATGACCCCATTTTGGAAAGAAGACATCCCAAAGTATTCACTGAGAGGCATAGTGAGTTCATAGAAGATATTATTTTTTGTCACAAGTAAGCGGAAAATGACACTTTGTGAGAAAAAAAAAAAAAAAAAAAAGTTTCCATTTCTTCTAACTTGCGACAAAAAAAAATGAAATCTGCCACGGACTCACCATGCCCCTCTCTGAATACCTTGAAGGGTCTACTTTCCAAAATGGGGTCATTTGTGGGGTGTGTTTACTGTCCTGACATTTTGGGGGGTGCTAAATTGTAAGCACCCCTGTAAAGCCTAAAGGTGCTCATTGGACTTTGGACCCCTTAGCGCAGTTAGGCTGCAAAAAAGTGCCACACATGTGGTATTGCCGTACTCAGGAGAAGTAGTATAATGTGTTTTGGGGTGTATTTTTACACATACCCATGCTGGGTGGGAGAAATATCTCTGTAAATGACAATTTGTTAATTTTTTTTTACACACAATTGTCCATTTCCAGAGATCTTTCTCCCACTCAGCATGGGTATGTGTAAAAATACACCACAAAACACATTATACTACTTCTCCTGAGTACGGCGATACCACATGTGTGGCACTTTTTTGCACCCTAACTGCGCTAAAGGGTCCAAAGTCCAATGAGTACCTTTAGGATTTCACAGGTCATTTTGAGAAATTTCGTTTCAAGACTACTCCTCACGGTTTAGGGCCCCTAAAATGCCAGGGCAGTATAGGAACCCCACAAATGACCCTATTTTAGAAAGAAGACACCCCAAGGTATTCCGTTAGGAGTATGGTGAGTTCATAGAAGATTTTATTTTTTGTCAAAAGTTAGCGGAAAATGACACTTTGTGAAAAAACACAATTAAAATCAATTTCCGCTAACTTGTGACAAAAAATAAAATCTTCTATGAACTCGCCATACTACTAACGGAATACCTTGGGGTGTCTTCTTTCTAAAATGGGGTCATTTGTGGGGTTCCTATACTGCCCTGGCATTTTAGGGGCCCTAAACCGTGAGGAGTAGTCTTGAAACGAAATTTCTCAAAATGACCTGTGAAATCCTAAAGGTACTCATTGGACTTTGGGCCCTTTAGCGCAGTTAGGGTGCAAAAAAGTGCCACACATGTGGTATCGCCATACTCGGGAGAAGTAGTACAATGTGTTTTGGGGTGTATTTTTACACATACCCATGCTGGGTGGGAGAAATACCTCGGGAAATGGACAATTGTGTGTAAAAAAATCAAAAGATTGTCATTTACAGAGGTATTTCTCCCACCCAGCATGGGTATGTGTAAAAATACAACCCAAAACACATTATACTACTTCTCCCGAGTACGGCAATACCACATGTGTGGCACTTTTTTGCACCCTAACTGCACTAAGGGGCCCAAAGTCCAATGAGTACCTTTAGGATTTCACAGGTCATTTTTGTTTCAAGACTACTCCTCGCGGTTTAGGGCCCCTAAAATGCCAGGGCAGTATAGGAACCCCACTAATGACCCCATTTTAGAAAGAAGACACCCCAAGGTATTCCGTTAGGAGTATGGTGAGTTCATAGAAGTTTTTATTTTTTTGTCACAAGTTAGCGGAAATTGATTTTAATAGTTTTTTTTCACAAAGTGTCATTTTCCGCTAACTTGTGACAAAAAATAAAATCTTCTATGAACTCGCCATACTCCGTACGGAATACCTTTGGGTGTCTTCTTTCTAGAATGGGGTCATTTGTGGGGTTCCTATACTGCCCTTGCATTTTAGGGGCCCTAAACCGTGAGGAGTAGTCTTGAAACCAAATGTCGCAAAATGACCTGTGAAATCCAAAAGGTACTCATTGGACTTTGGGCCCCTTAGCGTACTTAGGGTGTAAAAAAGTGCCACACATGTGGTACCACCGTACTCAGGAGAAGTAGTATAATGCGTTTTGGGGTGTATTTTTACACATACCCATGCTAAGTGGGAGAAATATCTCTGTAAATGACAATTGTTTGATTTTTTTACATACAATTGTCCATTTACATAGAAATTTCTCCCACCCAGCATGGGTATGTGTAAAAATACACCCCAAAACACATTATACTACTTTTCCTGAGTACGGCGGTACCACATGTGTGACACTTTTTTGCAGCCTAGGTGCGCTAAGGGGCCCAACGTCCTATTCACAGGTCATTTTGAGGCATTTGTTTTCTAGACTACTCGTCGCGGTTTAGGGCCCCTAAAATGCCAGGGCAGTATAGGAACCCCACAAGTGACCCCATTTTAGAAAGAAGACACCCCAAGGTATTCTGTTAGGTGTATGACGAGTTCATAGAAGATTTTATTTTTTGTCAAAAGTTAGCAGAAAGTGACACTTTGTGGAAAAAAAACAATAAAAATCAATTTCCGCTAACTTTTGACAAAAAATAAAATCTTCTATGAACTCGTCATACACCTAACAGAATACCTTGGGGTGTCTTTTTTTCTAAAATGGGGACACTTGTGGGGTTCCTATACCGCCCTGGCATTTTACGGGCCCAGAACCGTGAGTAGTCTGGAAACCAAATGTCTCAAAATGACTGTTCAGGGGTATAAGCATCTGCAAATTTTGATGACAGGTGGTCTATGAGGGGGCGAATTTTGTGGAACCGGTCATAAGCAGGGTGGCCTTTTAGATGACAGGTTGTATTGGGCCTGATCTGATGGATAGGAGTGCTAGGGGGGTGACAGGAGGTGATTGATGGGTGTCTCAGGGGGTGGTTAGAGGGGAAAATAGATGCAATCAATGCACTGGGGAGGTGATCGGAAGGGGGTCTGAGGGGGATCTGAGGGTTTGGCCGAGTGATCAGGAGCCCACACGGGGCAAATTAGGGCCTGATCTGATGGGTAGGTGTGCTAGGGGGTGACAGGAGGTGATTGATGGGTGTCTCAAGGTGTGATTAGAGGGGGGAATAGATGCAAGCAATGCACTGGCGAGGTGATCAGGGCTGGGGTCTGAGGGCATTCTGAGGGTGTGGGCGGGTGATTGAGTGCCCTAGGGGCAGATAGGGGTCTAATCTGATAGGTAGCAGTGACAGGGGGTGATTGATGGGTAATTAGTGGGTGTTTAGGGTAGAGAACAGATGTAAACACTGCACTTGGGAGGTGATCGGACGTCGGATCTGCGAGCGATCTATTGGTGTGGGTGGGTGATCAGATTGCCCGCAAGGGGCAGGTTAGGGGCTGATTGATGGGTGGCAGTGACAGCGGGTGATTGATGGGTGGCAGTGACAGGGGGTGATTGATGGGTGGCAGTGACAGGGGGTGATTGATGGGTGATTGATAGGTGATTGACAGGTGATTGACAGGTAATCAGTGGGTTATTACAGGGGAGAACAGATGTAAATATTGCACTGGCGAATTGATAAGGGGGGGTCTGAGGGTAATCTGAGCGTGTAGGCGGGTGATTGGGTGCCCGCAAGGGGCAGATTAGGGTCTGATCTGATGGGTAACAGTGACAGGTGGTGATAGGGGGTGATTGATGGGTGATTGATGGGTAATTAGTGGGTGTTTAGAGGAGAGTAAACGCTGCGCTTGGGTGGTGATCTGATGTCGGATCTGCGGGCGATCTATTGGTGTGGATGGGTAATCAGATTGCCCGCAAGGGGCAGGTTAGGGGCTGATTGTTGGGTGGCAGTGACAGGGGGTCTGAGGGTAATCTGAGCGTGTAGGCGGGTGATTGGGTGCCCGCAAGGGGCAGATTAGGGTCTGATCTGATAGGTAACAGTGATAGGGGGTGATTGATGGGTGATTGATGGGTAATTAGTGGGTGTTTAGAGAAGATAACAGATGTAAACAATACATTTGGGAGGTAATCTGACGGCGGGTTTGCGGGCGATCTAATGGTGTGGGTGGGTGATCAGATTGCCCGCAAGGGGCAGGTTAGGGGCTGATTGATGGGTGGCAGTGACAGGGGGTGATTGATGGGTGATAGGTGATTGGCAGGTGATTGACAGGTGATCAGTGGGTTATTACAGGGAAGAACAGATGTAATGAATGCACTGGTGAATTGATAAGGGGGGGGGTCTGAGGGCAATCTGAGCGTGTGGGCGGGTGATTGGGTGCCCGCAAGGGGCAGATTAGGGTCTGATCTGATAGGTAAAAGTGACAGGTGGTGATAGGGGGTGATTGATGGGTGATTGATGGGTAATTAGTGTGTGTTTAGAGGAGAGAATAGATGTAAACAATGGATTTGGGAGGTGATCTGATGTCGGATCTGCGGGCGATCTATTGGTGTGGGGGGTGATCAGATTGCCCGCAAGGGGCAGGTTAGGGGCTGATTGATGGGTGGCAGTGACAGGGGGTGATTGATGGGTGATTGACGGGTGATTGACAGGTGATTGACAGGTGATTGACAGGTGATCAGGGGGGATAGATGCATACAGTACATGGGGGGGGGGGGTCTGGGGGGGGGTCTGGGGAGAATCTGGGGGGTGGGGGGGTGATCAGGAGGGAGCAGGGGGCAGGGGGGGGGGTATAAAAAAAAATAGCGTTGACAGATAGTGACAGGGAGTGATTGATGGGTGATTAGGGGGTGATTGGGTGCAAACAGGGGTCTGGGGGGTGGGCAGGGGGGGGTCTGATGGGTGCTGTGGGCGATCTGGGGCGGGGGGGAGAAAATCAGTGTGCTTGGTGCAGACTAGGGTGGCTGCAGCCTGCCCTGGTGGTCCCTCGGACACTGGGACCACCAGGGCAGGAGGCAGCCTGTATAATACACTTTGTAAACATTACAAAGTGTATTATACACTTTGTATGCGGCGATCGTCGGGTTAACATCCCGCCGGCGCTTCCGTATGGCCGGCGGGATGTTGTGGCGAGTGAGCGGCGACAGGCGGAGGCGGAGGATCGCGTCACGGATGACGCGATCGCTCCGCCCATGCCCAAACAAGGACCGCCGCATTTTGTCAATACGGCGGTCCTTGCGGCGTCTGCTTCCCGGCCGCCATTTGTCTATACGGCGGTCGGGAAGTAGTTAAGGGATTACATTTTTACATTTCTACCACTGTTTTGTGTGTAATCTGTAATACAGCTGCCTGTTGCTATCAAGCATTATTATTATTTTATTATTATTACTAGTCTACCTAAGCCCGTATAAAAACGGGCTCTAGGTAGTGAAATTATCGCCGCTCGCCCGGCGCGCGCACCCGCCTGCCCGCGCGCGCACCCGCCGCCCTGCTCCCTGGCCTCACCTCCCATCCCAGCGGCTTTCTGTACTGCGCATATGCTCTAGAGATCTATATACACCATCTGACAGCTTAATAAGCAGAGTACCCACATATTAAGTTACCAGGTGCTTTGAAAGTGCTTCCTTTCAAAATGGCTTATCATAGATGTGTTCTACAAGCACAAAATTAGATCATTCAGAGATTTCAATGACTATGACAATGTAACTGGGGTTTGGCTTAAAGTGTACCTGAGATGATACACTGGGCTTTATTTATACTTACCTAGGGGTTCCTCCAGCCCCATGAGCACAGTGGCCTCCTTTGCGTAATCTTCGGCCCCCCATTCTGGTGCTGTGACTAACAGTAATCCGTTCAGTCACCACGAGTCATGAGCCTCTGCACATGCGTGACTCAGCCGCGTGTGCCCCCTTGGTGCTCCCGTCCCTGGGAACGTTCTGTGCCTGTGCGTGCACAGAAGGGCGTGGCCGGCCAGACTACTGAGAGCATTTTCAAGAGAACGGAGGGCCTGAAGAGGAAGCTGAGGGAGGCCACGGTGCTCATGGGGCTGGAGGAAGCCCCAAGTCAGTATAAATAAAGCCAAGTGTACCATCTCAGGGTCACTTTAAAGAGAATCTGTAACAAAAAAAAGAACCCCTGAGGGGTACTTAACTGGGGGGGGGGGGAGCCTCTGGATCCTAAATAGGCTTTCCCCATCCCACTCAGCCATCTGGATCCAGCACTGGCTCCCCGGACACAGAGCAGCAGTAATATAGAGCAATAGAGCAGACTGCAGACCCAATCGGGCTCAGCTATTTCCTCTGGAGAAAAGTTGGGAGTGGTTACTGTGCATGTGCTCACGCTGACAAGGAGAGCATTGGGGGTGCCAGTGCTGGGTCCTTTCTACTGAGGAGGATCTACTCTCTACTTTAGGATTCAGAGGCTTTCCCCTCCTGAGGTAAGTACCCCCCCCCCCCCGGGAGCATTTATTTTTGTTTGTTATAGATTCTCTTTAAAACATTGCTGTATTAGAAGTGCTCTTTTAACCAGATACTATACATGTAAATAGTTAAATTAAACACGGAATTAAATACTTAAAATTTCCCCCGCACAGTGTAAGAATTAATGTAGGATAGGACATTGAGAGATAATATATATAGTACTTCTATTCTTGCCAAGTACATAGACAAGTTAAATCAAGATTGCATTTATACATTGAAAGTAACACCCACACAAGGACTAGAAACAGTAATGTCTTCATTGATCTGTGGAACTGGCTAATTTAATATTCGATTCTTTTACTGAAGGGCACATTAATCACAATAAACCGTCTAAGACTGCTGCTCTGGCATAGACAACAAAGCATCCCAAACCTGCACATGTAACTAATGTTTGCTAATGTAAGTAATTAATAATAACAGCAATAGCAATCTACTGTATATGACTTGTAAATGTTTCACTTCATAAAATGTATTTTGCAGAATACTTAATTATCAGGACATTATAAGGAACCAAAACCAGTTTATGACTCCGATTGAAAACAGATGGATTTACTTAATAAATTTAGAAGTGCTGGCTAGGTGGTCCAGACCACTGTTAGCCACTGTTCATATTATTTAGTGAGACTGGAGAATAAGCTGATAAGCTGCTGAAATAAATGGGAAAAGTCAGTGTAATAATTTGAGGGGCTATTTTATGTGGCCTATTAGGGCAACATAGGAAAGACACAGCTCCTTCATTTTGCAGCTTTGTAGGATCTCATAATGGTATACATGCTGTTTGGGACACCAGGGGCTTGATTCACAAACCGGTGCTAACTGTTAGCATGGGCGTGCTAAACAGTTAGCACGTGAAGTGCCACTCGCGGACCTTTGTGCGCGCAAAGCCCTGTGATCATGGACATTTGCACACGATAATGCGATCTCGAGCAAAAGTCAGTGTTATTGCATGCAAATGTCCGCTATCATGGGGCTTTGCGTGCGCAAAAGTCCACGAGCGGCACTTCATGTGCTAACTGTTTAGCACGCCCGTGCTAACAGTTAACACTGGTTTGTGAAGCAAGCCCCATGTGTCGGTGTAACGATGGGTGTCAACACGCAGAGAGAATCTGATTACTGGTGATCTGCAGAATCACCCGCAATGCAGATATACACCAGATTATGGATGATCTGCAGTATCACCAATAATCCGGGTATGTCTAACCTCTGGACACCAGTATAATGTGAGTGTTTGGTGTAACAGTACAACTCTGAGCATAGACCACCAGGGACCCCGGTGGCCTGCGTGACTTGAGGAATACTCCCCTGACTGTGGGGAATATTCCTGTAGCCTGAGGACTCCTTAGAAGAGGGACCCAGGCTGGGTTGCAGGAATCCCTGCTGCTAATATGAACAGACTTGCCCTAACTAGGTGTGAGGGCCTATTCTCTATGCCCTGGAACCGGGCTAATGCATAACATAGAACTGACACAGTATCCTAGTCTTGGGTGTGAGGTCCGTAGTCACAACACCCTGGAACTGGTCTAAAGCATAACATAGAACTGACACAGTATCCTAGTCTTGGGTGTGAGGTCCGTAGTCACAACACCCCGGAACTGGTCTAAAGCATAACAGTAAAGCCACAATAGTAATCTAGCTCAGTGTGAATCCCCAGGTCCACCTGGCTCTTAACACACTGTAGGATCTGACTGTGGTCTGTGTGCCAACACATAAGCATTTGCAACGGCAGACAACGTGAGACTGAAGGACAAGCAGCTATATAGTGCAGCGCAGATCAGCGCCGCCCAGTCCCCTTCAGCCAACCGCCGTTCGTTCTGGGATCAGCTGACCAGTAGAGTCAGCTGACCCCTTTCTGCTTCCCATAAAGCTGCTGCCTCTCGGCGCACGCGCGCGTATTCCTCAGCCTATGTGCACAGGAAGGCTGAACAACATCAGACACATGTCGGTGCGCAGAAACCGCTGGGCTGAACGCGGAAATAGCCGCCGCGCCATCAGAGCACGCGGCGGCTTTTCCGCAATCCTTCACAGTCGGTAGTATATACTTTGCAATACATCAATGCTAGCAGTTGTAGACTTTCTCTGGGTCACATTGTCCACTAAACCTGGTGATGGCTCTTTGTATGGTTAAACATGGACATAAAGGCCCAGGATCTTAATATGCTTGTCTCAATTCATACATTGAGCACAAAAATTACAGCACAGCATTGAACACAGATGACAATAGTTTGTCAAAGTTTAAGCTATAAAAAATGCCTCAAAAAGAGACATGCTTTTGTTTTTTATATGCCAACTCCTTCTATGACGCTGCTGCTGTGCAGCTTGCTTCTCCTCCTTACCCTGCTGGTTCCATGTTTGGCTATGCATCTCATCATCTTTTTCCTCCTCTTATACCCTCTACTGGCTGAACTAAAGCTGTTTACACACGCTAGATGAAACTAGATAATGACCACTTCTGCTGACAATCTAGCGAGTGCACAGCAGCCCCCAACCACCCTCGGTGACCAGTTTGGCAGATTGTTCTGCCGAGCGATGGCCGAGTGAATTGTTCTCCCCACTCACCTAGCTCTTGCGTACACCTACACTGCTCTGTCAGCCCTCCGCCCCACTCTCATAGCAACAGAACACAGCAGAAGTCTAGCGATACATTTGTACTTCCTCGACCTTGCAATGCCGACCTAAGGAATATGGTACCAATCCCCACCGGGTGACATGCCTCGTACGTGTGTATGAGGCTTTTGTTTCACAGTAAGCAGTGAATGGTGGAACCTGATAAATGTAAGTTGTGTCTTGGACCTTTCCTTCATGTTGAACCTCTCCCCACCTTTGCACTTATTGCCATAGCTGCTTTATTTTTCTGCTTGAAAAAGGCACATTGCCTTAAAGGGAAGCTTAAGTGACAATTGACATGAGTATGTACAGTGCCAAGCACACAAATAAATATGCTTGCGCAGAAAAACTGAGAACTCATGCTAATCACAGAATTTTTTTTTTCTTTGCATGATGACTCATGGCACATTTTGTCAGTTTTCTCTACCAATTACATCAGCTGCTGTGAAAAAACGCGTGAGTTTTCCTGCATACAATCACACTTGGTGTGCAGAAAAAGTATGCAGAAAAACGTGCGCAGAAAACTGAAAGACAAGTGTGTTCCCTGCCTCAAGGTGGTAAACCACCAACAGTCTCCAACCATTTTTCAATTGATTGGTCAGTCAGTTAAATGCTGCACCTCTTGACAGACTGGTATCAGATGGGTATATCCACCGACCTAAACTGCATAGCTACGGGTGGCCATAACACGCTGTGGGCCAAAGTGATGGGAAGAAACCACGTTAAACTAATACATTTGTACCTAGCAATGGGCACAAGAGTTTTCAAAGTCCAGCTGCATCCCACTTTAATAGCCTCTGCTGATAGTCCATGATGCATTCATTTTATTACATTTTACCAACATGGACCACCAGAAATCCAGGAATTTAACACCATAAAGGGTACCATGATAATCAGTAAGTAAATCTAATAATCAGTTCACTTTTTCACAATATGGCTCTTATTCAATTCAATTTTCTCCAACATTCTGGCCTAGGTGATAATTTTGACTGTAGATTTGAACCTACTTTTTACATTTCAGAGTGTTGAAAAGTTGAAGCTGAAACATTCTTCCTAGAAGAAATGTATACTTTGCCTGGTTCCTAGGCATTCTATAAAATGTCTAGGTAAAGTCTAATCTGTCGAGTGCCTGAAATGAATAAACCAATCTTTAAAATTGCCTAAGAAGCACTTATCGTACAGATATATATAACAAGAATAAAAAAAATTCTCAGTTGATCCAGGAATTGCTTTGAAGTTGGAGAGAGGGAATATCCAGAATCTGTAAAACTGTATACTGAGCTACAGCTGAAATACTTAAAGATCTGTTACTGCCTCTTGTAATTCTCAAATTGTCAGTTTCTGTTAGATTTAATAGAACAATGTCTGGAATGATAGAAGAGATCATTTCATAGGTTTGTTGCCATACAATTTACTAACTTTTTCCAAAACTGTATTGTATGGCATTCCCAGAAGTTGGAAAGCAGAATTCTTTGATGTATTCTAAACTTAAAGTGGACCTGAACGCTTGAACAGGACAGATGGAAAACAGAGAAATGCACCGTGTATGTATTTAGAGAGTTTAGGCTGTCTAATTCCCCCTTATCTGTTACTAATCACAAGTTGTAATTTGATCTGTCCCCTGAGTCAGCTGACTGCCAATGGCAGAGATGGCAGATAAGCTTATTTGAAAGCAAATTAGAAACAACAAATAGAAACAATGGCCCATGTGCAATAACTCTTTCACCTGAGTTATCTCCTAGGAGATAATTTTCAACTTATCTTTAAACTAAATTTTCAGCATTTTACAATTGAAAAAGTACCCAAAAGTTAGTGAAAAGGTACAATCAAATTTATTTTGAGTATTTTCTTGCTTGCTGCTGGCTTAAAAGGTATGACACGTTGTGAAAATATTACAGACAAGAAAACTCAGGAGAAAAAGTGAATTGCATATGGGCCAATATGTCAGTTTCCATGAGAGCAGGAAGTAGAAACACTGCAGATTTATTTTAGGATTTGTATCAGCTGTAACAAAGAAATGTTTTTCTATAACCTCCCTGGCGGTAAGCCCAACACAGTGTCAGGCTAGCCGCCGCAGGGGATCGCATGGTTCCGGGAGGATTTTTTAAAAATAGAATTAGTTCAATAGTCTTCAGCTAGCACTTGGCTAGCTACCTTTGCCCTTCAAGTGCCTCCGCTCTCCCCCCGATACCTGCCGCAATACATACCCCCCAGGGATCCCGTGATGGCACAGCCTCCCGATCAGCTCCAGGCTTTGCTATGGGGAGGATTTGGACTGCGCATGACGTCATGACATCGATGATGTCATGATGTCATGTCCAATCGTCGCCCTAGCGACGACTGAAGCTAAATGGGAAGCTGCGGCTCTCGCGGGATCGCGGCTGGGTAAATACTACCGGCGGCAATCGGGGGGATCAGATAGGTGCTGGGGGACTTGGGGGCCACAGGTAGCTAGCTTAGTGCTAGGCTACAACTATTACAATAAGTTTTATTCTAAAAATCCCTCCCGCGGACGCAGCCTCATAAACTGCGTACCGCCAGGGAGGTTAAAGCTTATTATGCTGTTTATCTTTTAGAGCTGAGATGAAGTTAGGGCCGCTTTAAAGGGAACCCGAGGGAAGCAAAATATGGAATCCAAAATATTTATTTATTTTTAAACAATGCAAACTCAGAGCTTTCTCTCTGTTGTAAAAGATTAGCCACAGCATAATAACCTTTATGGGGAAAAAATATTAATTACAATTTATGTTTAAAAAAACAAACAAAAACAAAAAAACTGAAGTTTTACTTGGTTTCACTTTTGCAGGGATCACTGAAAGGTGCTCAGTGTTTACTCTATGGAGAGCTGCCTTGGCAAAGCTCCTGCAGTCTGTTCACAGTTGCTTATACTGTATGACCTCATTAGACACTTTGTTCTGCCTAAGTAAGCAAAGAACATAGAGAAGTAAATTTCTTCAGCAACTATTTGTAAAATAAAAACCTTTCACTGGGTGCTCTGTGAGAGTTCAGTTCCCATTTAAGGTGTAGAGGGTAGATGTTATCATGCTAATGGAGATAATGCACTATGCTAATTTACAAATAATTTTTACTCAATATGAGAGGAATGGCTTGCTTATAGAGGTAATAACTATATGAGTGTGTAAACACATTTCGAAAACTGGACCTACCGTTTTAACTGTAATTTCTACTTTTTTGTACAGTCTAAACAGCTGGGGAGTGATATAGAATCTACGGCGCATCTGCGGCTCTCCAATTCTATGCCCGGGCTTTCTGAGACATTTTATTGACTCCTTACCATGTAATCAATAATGGCCCGCATTAGTACGCATGCCCTGGGCCGAATGTTTTAATTAGTATGCATGCCGTGGCTCAGCAGTGCGCATCCTTGATTGTGCGCCTGTGGCCAGGCACGCTTCGTGATGTCACGCTCATGCGCAGAGTATGTCCGGCCACAAGAGCGCAATCAAAGACGCATCCGGCCCAGGGCATGCGTACTACTGCGGGTCATTGCAACCCGAAAGTAGTACAGGGGCTAGGCTGCCCATAGCTATTCGCTGGCGAAGTGTTTGCTAACATCTCTAGTGATCAATGTGAGCCAATCTCAGTAATCACAGAAGGTAAAATAAAACAAAGGCTCTGGTCCTTAAAGCGAACCAGATACGAACAACGTTTCAAAATGAAAAAATATGTTATACATACCTGGGGCTTCCTCCAGCCCCATAAGCTTGGATCGCTCCCACGCCGCCATCCTCCTCTGCCTCTATCACCGGTACTGGGTCCCGTCACCTCCGCTGGATGCAGCCAGTTTTCTGCATTCACAGGGGTTCCCTCCGGCTCTTTATGCATGCACCTGTGCAGTGTGGAGGGAGTGCACTGCACTTGCGTCGACTGGCTCGACTGACCGAAATGACGGGACCCGTTATCGGCCAACAGAGGCAGCGCAGAAAGGCGGCGTGGGAGCGATCCAGGCTGATGGAGCTAGAGGAAGCCCCAGGTATGTATAAATATGTTATTACATCGTCTCTGGTTCGCTTTAAAGCGCCACTGTCGCAAAAATCTTAAAATTTAAAGTATATGTAAACATATACAGATAGGAAGTATGTTTCTTCCAGAGTAAAATGAGCCAGAGATTACTTTGCTCCTATGTTGCTGTCACTTACAGTAAGTAGTAGAAATCTGACCTAGTCCATCTCTCCATAGGGAATTTTTAAGTATGGTCTTTATTCTCTATAAAGACATTCCCTGAAAAAGATTTATGCAAAGATGCTGGCCAGCCTCCCTGCTCACCGTACACTTTTTTTCGGTAGTTGACAGAGCAACTGCCATTCACTAAGTGTTTTTGAAAATGAAGAAAACCCTGAGATCCCCCATGAGGAGATGGGCTAGTCAGATTTCTACTACTTACTTTAAGTGACAGCAACATAGGAGAAAAATTATTTATGGCTCGCTTTACTCTGGAAGAAACATACTTCTTATCCGTATATGTTTACATATATTTTAACCACTTTAGGATCCTTGGTAAGCATATCTACGCCCCTTTAAACTTCATGTGCGGATCAGGGGGGTAGATATGCGTACTGCTATGTTACGAACGCGTTCACCATCCCCGCGCTGTTTTCCGTCGATCCACCGTCGCAGCCCCCTCCATCTGTGATCAGGATGTGAGAATCTTTTGATTTTCAATCTCGATCACTGTTCCCGTGTCTTTGGAGAGCTTGAAAACATCACTCAAGCTCTCAGACCTGACACTTCCCTGTTCTTCCGTGTTCTATAAATAGAAACACGGTCTCAGTAGCACCATCTTGTGGTCAAAAAGTAAAATACACCTATGCATACCAGTATACTGTTTTACATAGAAAGTTTATTATTTTTTTTATCACTTTTATCCCCTTCCAACCCTGCCCCACAGTTACAGAAATAAAACACTTGTTTAAAAAAAAATGAAAAAAAATTACATCATTTAATTTTTTTTACATAAATAGTTACCTAATATGGATGTCATGAGATTATATTACTGTTAATTTTGCAAAAAAAAAGTATTGTAATAAGTGAAATAGTATTAAAAAATCCCTAAATGGAAAAATGCTCCTTTATTTCCATACAAAATATTATCACCATACATTGTACTAGGGACACAATTTAAACGTTGTAATAACCGGGACAAATGGGCAAATAAAACGTGTGGGTTTTATGTATGGAAGCATGTTTTATTTTAAAACTATAATGGCTGAAAACTGAGAAATAATAATTTTTTCTTTCTTATTCCCTTTACAATGCATATAAAATAAAATAATTCATAGCAAAAACTACCACCCAAAGAAAGCCTAATTTGTGGCGAAAATAACAATATATAGATCATTTCAGTGTGATAAGTAACAATAAAGTTATTGCTGAATAAATGAGATCAGCGCTGAAATGTGAAAGTTGTTTTGGTTTTTAAGGGAAAAAACCTGTGATCCTGAAGTGGTTACATTTTAAAATTTTGGGGACGGTGGACCTTTAAAGGGACCAGAGCCTGCCATCTCTAATTGGTTAAGTTAGGCTTAATGCAGCAAATTGTGACTTTTTTTGTCTTTGTTCTAATTTGTATGGTTTAGTAATGATTGCATATCGATATATGTCTGGTTGTATAATTAATGTAAATTTTATTGAAAGCAGAAGAGGACGCCGTGGGAGCGATCAGGTCAGAGGGGGCTGGAGAAAGCCCCAGGTATGTATATTTTATTGCGGGGCCCCCATCAAGTAAACTTTAAGGCTTCCAGCACTAAAAGTGAAGCTCACCAAGGCAGTTATACAACAAGACGACATAGATAGAGATGATTATTGCTTTATTACAATTAAAGCCACATGCACTCTATGTCCCCTGCCCCCCCCCCCCCCCAAATAAAAAACATTTTAGATCAAGATCACAATTTAACCCCATGAGCTCCATACATTTCAATAGAAACATCCACCTGCTCTCAATTCTAAGGAGTATGTTGTCAAAAGCCCATCTTATGGGCTTTTGAAGTTTCCCAACCCCCTTGAATCCAAGTAAATTTTCATTTCCACCATGGCGGGACAGCAAGTGCATGGAAATAGGGCTAGACTCAGCTCCATCTGCAATATAACCTGCATGTTCTAAAATCCTTTTTCTTATTTCATGCCATTGTAAGATTTCTTGCAAGGGCAAGTCAACATATGATAGTCAAGTCAACATATCTCCAGGGATCGGAGAAGTCCTGATTGGGTGCGTCAGGGAGTTCCAAAGTGTAGGGGCAGCATAACAGAAGGCTCTGTCTCCAAAAGTATATAAAATATTATTTTCTTTACTGAAATCTCTGAGATATTTTTGATGTGCAGCTTTTTGTATGCAACAATAATAAACATCTTTATAACAAAAATATTCCAGGTTGGCTTGCTAACAGTTTGTGGCTGGGAACTGAGTCAAAGAAATGCAGCAACTGCAGCGCATGTTTGGCTCACTTCCAAGTTGCATGCTCTTTGCATGATTAACTCATATATTTGCATCTCCTATATCTTCTCTATTCCTGATGTGAATACATAGGGATGCTCATTCGGATTCCGCGGAAATGCAATTTCCGAAATTCCGATCGGAAATTGTATTTCCGCATCGGAATGCGGAAATCGGTAATGCAAATGCGGTAGGCGGATTTCCGCCGGAAATTGCGGAAATTTCCGCCGGAAATTGCGGAAATTCCACCCGACTTTAACATCGATTTTCTCAAAAACTATAAGGTCTTTTTGAAAACTTTTTTTTTGCATCTTGTTCACAAGATTCAGTTTAATAAACCCTAAAAATTTGGTGTTTCTAGGACTTACGGGGGCTTTGCTATTAACCGCTAAAGTTGACGGATTTTTACTGTAATGTAAAATGCAAAAAATCTGCATCTGCCTATTTTCTGCATTTTACATTACAGTAAAAATCCGCCGAATTGAGCGGGTAATAGCAAATTCCCCGTAAGTCCTAGAAACACCAAATTTTCACGGTTTATTAAACAGAATCTTGTGAACAAGATGCAAGAAAAAAAGTTTTCAAAAAGATCCTATAGTTTTTGAGAAAATCGATGTTAAAGTCGGGTGGAATTTCCACGATTTCCGGCGGAAATTCCGAATTGGAATGCGGAAATTGGTAGCGGAAAGCGGAATCGGTAATTGCCAATGGCGGAATGCGGATTTACCGCGAAATCGGAAATTGGCATTTCCGACCATCCCTATAACACTAGTTAGCACTTCATGAATATAAATAAGCTGTCAAGATGATTTGATTGATGTTACAGCATGTATTTACCTTCTGGACATTTGTTTGGGTGGTTTCCTCAGCACAGTAATGGGGTAGTATCTAGTAACCTCTTGTTAGTGGATTGGGAGATATCGGCAAATCACCTAATACATCAGTCTAATTGTGTGGGAAAAACTTTCTAATTATGTTCATTAAGTTTAGCTTTTTTGTGGGAAGGAAAATATTCTTTTGGATCATATAGGTGATTTGTCTAAAGCTTCTGCAGAAATATTGCAGTGTTATTGCTTTGTATTGGAATCACATTATACTGCAATGTCTGTGTAAGTCAGGCAGACAGCAGTATCAGAGAAGGATGGCCCATAGTGTATACTACGCTAAGGGCTCTTTCACATCAGACAACGCGAACAGGAGCCGTTCTCCTGCACGCGTTGTCTGCCTGCGGCGTGTCGTCGGGTATCTGCGGTGCGACGCAATCAGCGGCGGTAGCTGGTAATTAAACCCGACGGAAACCGCCGGCTCGCGGGTGCGTTGGAGGAAAAACTGCGCCCGGGTGCGTCGGAACCGCAACGCATCGAAACGCAGCGTCAAGTGTGAAAGGTAAAATGAAAGTCTATGGACTTTCATCTTACCTTGGTTAACGCAAACGGCTTCCGTTTGCGTTAACGCAGAAAGTCTGCCCTAATGTGAAAGAGCCCTAAAAGAACTGAACCCCTAAGCAGATTAGATCAGGTTGAAGCACAGTTATGACTTTAGTACATGGCCAGCTCTGAAAGAATGGTTGCCACGCTACTGTGCATAAATTCATAAGATAACAGAGGGGTAAATGTCTCTTCCTGCTCTGCAAAATACAAATAAAGCTGATGCTTCCACTGGCATGTTACATTTACTACTTGGCTTTATGGGGGTCTGGTGCAAGGGTTTAACTTAGAATTGCCAGGCACCCCAGCAGAACATCCATGTTCCCAGTCCCATCAGTCAACATCCATGTTTTCAGAGGGTAAAGTGTAAGCAACCATCCAGCAAGAAGCCCCCCCCCCCCCAGCAGAACATCCATGTTCCCAGGCTTGCCAGCAGAACATCCATGTTCCCAGGCTTGCCAGCAGAACATCCATGCTCCCAGGCTTGCCAGCAGAACATCCATGCTCCCAGGCTTGCCAGCAGAACATCCATGCTCCCAGGCCCCTCAGCCAACATTCGTGCTCTCAGAGGGTAAAGTGTAAGCAAACATACAGCAAGAAGCCCCCCCAGCAGAACATCCATGTTCCAAGGCACCCCAGCAGTACATCCATGCTCCCAGGCCCCTCAGCCAACATCCGTGCTCTCAGAGGGTAAAGTGTAAGCAACCATACAGCAAGAAGGCCCCTCAGCAGAATATCTATGTTCACAGGCCCCTCAGCCAACATCCATGCTCTCAGAGAAGAAGGAGCTCTGAGCACTAAATATTATGTGAGAAACTGTTTATTTGCACCCCAACACCCAAGAACAAAACAGATGACAGTAGGGGTCTGTGCCTAACAGCTTCACATGGACAGTACTTCTACAGAGACAACATACACAGTTATTGTGCAAGCAGTGAATTACCTTTTTTTGCACAGTAGTTCTACCTCTGAATAAGCGCTATCAACCACTGTTGCCAACCTTTTCAATAATTTTTTACTGACTAAGATCAAAAAATTTACTGGCAAATGATTTTTCAGCATAGCAACCTAGTGGAGCGCAGGGAAATAGCAGCAACACCAGATCAGACACAGCACTGACATAGAAGCCTTGTGGAGAGCAGAAAAATAGCAGAAAATAACACAGTGAGAAAAGCAGTCTGTTTCATACTGAAAATTGTGGCAACATTTTTTTGCAATTGCATTTGCAATTCTCATTCAGGGAACAAAAATCGCTCTCTGAACGAGAATTACAAACAGAATTGTGGAAAAATAGAGGTGTTTTTTTTTCAGTGTGAAACAGGGCCCTATGCAATCTGGATAAACTTGGGTATCTATATAAGGAAAAAAGGGACGTGTCTTCAACAAAGGGAATGTAGAACAAAAACCTCTAGCACTGCATGCCAGTAATACATTTGATTCCTCCCATATTGTATGAAGCACTTTTTCTAATTGACACTGACAAAGTAAAAGGATTTGCTTTCACTCTTTTGGTTATCTCTTCTCAAAACATACTCTATTTTCTTTTGTTTTGTAAAAAAAAAAATCTTCTTAAAAGTATAAGAGGAAGTACCCTAAATCAGCACAGAAGTCAGGCAACTGGCATTGTTTATTAAAGAATGAAAATGGCAGCCTCCATATTTCTCTCTCTTCACATTCCCTTTACAATGTCTATTAACGGTGCAATTTTTAGTGAATGATAGTATTTTCAATAAGATCATTCAGATTAAAAGGATTTACTAATCTATCCAGAGCATTGAATCCAAACTATTTTCAATATCAAAACCAGTTGTGATTGTATCTATGATAAGCCAGTTATTTAAGAAACTGGTCAATAATGCGATTGTTCCCAATTGATTGCACCCACCGGCTTCTATGTTTTCATACAATGCAATCTGAATAATCTGAATGAAAATATGATTGCTCACAACAAATTGTACCATTAATGACTGAGCACCTTAAGACTACAAAGGAATGGACTACAGAAAATGTGCTACATTGGAGTAATACTCTCTTGGACAGATTTCTTGTAGTGGAAAGGCAGTTATTAATTTTTTTCTAGTGTCCTGAATAGCTGTATATTGCAGCACGTTAAGAATTATTTTATGAACACAGAACAGATGATTGTGGAAAGATATGCTTGCAAATGTCTTGCCCTCAATAGATGTCTTGAAGGTTTATTGATTTAATTTGTATTCATGACTTCAAGATTATTAAAAATGAGGACACTAGTGCAGTGCCTCCCTTGAGATAATCACTTTATTATAGAACAATGTATGAAGAAGTATGAGATTAATCTGAACTGGGGACTTCATTGAAAGTCTCTTATTGGCTGGTAAGGATGACATCATCATTCCTTCTGCTTCCTGTGTAGGCTAAAACAGGAAGCAGAAGAGATTGTGTGATCATGGCCAGAGAATCAAAGACTTTCACATCAATCACAGCATTAAATCCATGGCAGATTTTCCCATTTATATTTCTTGAATAGAACTTCACAGAATAATATTTTTCTCAAACCACACTTTTATCGGAACAGCTTAAAAAAGCGCAAAAAAAAGTTTAGGTGCACGCTAAATAGCAGGCACAGTGGCCACCCGCAATGTAAACTTCAGCTACTAATTGCGGGCGCTTTGTGCCCACTATTTGTTATCTCAGTTCGCATATCAAGCAGCCTTGGCGTCCGCTATTTAGTGGTAAGGTTAGGCAGGAGGTTTTAAGGTTAGGTGGCCACAGGTTACGGTTAGTTGCCCACTAGAAGGGTTAAAGGTTAGTTGCCCACCGGGGGGATTGAAGTTAGGTGCCCCCACTAGGAAAGGGGATACAGTTAGGTACCCATCGGGGGGGGGGGGGACTTAATGTTTGGTGCCCACCGGGGGGGTTAAGGTTTGGTGCCCAGTGCCCACCGGGGGGGGGGGGGGGGAGGTTAAGGTTAGGCACTCACCAGAGGAAGGTTAAGGTTTGTCACAACCAGGGGTGCTCTATGTGGAAGAGTAGGGAGAGATTAGATCACAGAGTAATATCAGCAAATATTATCAATATTCTACTGCAGGCTATCTCCTGCACCTTTAAAGCAACTTTTTTTTCCCAGTAAACCCCTCTCCCAAATTAGCTTTGCGGTGCTTTTGAATGTACGCCACTTTTATATCTTTCAAATGAATTTAAATGAATTCACGTTTGTGCTGTACAGTCATTTTATTGTTAGGAGGTCAGTGGGTTAACTTTACTCAATGTTATTTTCTGTTTACAGTAATTTGTTTTATCTGTTTTGTGTATTCAGTGATTATCAAACATTGACTTTAATGTAATGTGAACAGCTGTTCAGAATTCTTCCCAAGCTTTGCTCTCAGATTGTCAGTTACATATTTTATAGGCTGTCAACATAACCCTGACAAGCAGATGCGTAATACTAGCAAAACACTATCTCGATACTCACTGACATGACAAGAAACAATAGAATACCATTAAACTTCACTTTCAACAATTTGAGCTACTTGGAGGAATAGCCATTGATGGAAGATCATCTGTATTTGTGCAGTGATTATGAATTTACCCTAAGCTCCCCTCTTGTCTGTAGTATATACAGTGTATGATCTAAGGACCAAGGGGGCAGTTTGACAAGTTGCGGAAATAGGTTCATGGGAACACAGCTTGCAGGAAATTGTACACATGATATTTTTTGAGCCAAACACAGTTCTTCATGAATATGCATAATTAAATGCTCAGTGTAAGTGAGAAGTAGTAATTTATTCAGCGTTGGAAATTTCAATGTATTCGTATAGCTCCCTAGCAACCAAATGCACAAATAGATTCATAGACTTTCTAGTCTATATTTAAATAGGTGCTTTGTAAGCCCAAGGAAACGATGATAAAACACAATTTCACAGTTTAAGCAAAAAAATGTTAATACAATAATTTAGCAAGTGCTTTAAAAATAGCAAAGAAAGTATGAGGACATTGGAAACTTTGGACTTTTTTTTTTACTTAGAATCTCCAGAGCTGGAGAACAATAAAGGATAAAAGGGGTCTATATGAAAAGGGCGCCGGTAAAAAAGGGCGCCTGGTGGAGCCCATATATATACCAACTTCGGCTACAAAAAAGGTGCCTGGTGTAGCCCATATAAAGTTCGGCTACAAAAAAGACGCTTGGTGTAGCCCATATAAAAACTTCGGCTACAAAAAAACCAAGGCGCCTGGTGTAGCCCATATAAAAACTTCGGCTAGAAAAAAACTCCGGGATGTGTTAATTACTATTCCCCCTCCAGGCCGCCATGGATAGTGGGGGAATGAAATAATTCGGCTTCCAGCGCTTGTAGCCCATATAAAAACTTTGGCTAGAAAAAAACTCCGGGATGTGTTAATTACTATTCCCCCTCCAGGCCGCCATGGATAGTGGGGGAATGAAATAATTCGGCTTCCAGCGCTTGTAGCCCATATACAAACTTCGGCTAGAATAAAACTCCGGGATGTGTTAATTACTATTCCCCCTCCAGGCCGCCATGGATAGTGGGGAAATGAAATAATTCGGCTTACAGTGCTTGTAGCCCATATAAAAACATAGGCTACAAAAAAACTCCGGGATGTGTTAATTACTATTCCCCCTCCAGGCCGCCATGGATAGTGGGGGAATGAAATAATTCGGCTTCCAGCGCTTGTAGCCCATATACAAACTTCGGCTAGAAAAAAACTCCGGGATGTGTTAATTACTATTCCCCCTCCAGGCCGCCATGGATAGTGGGGAAATGAAATAATTCGGCTTACAGTGCTTGTAGCCCATATAAAAACTTCGGCTACAAAAAAAAGTCAATAATATGGGCTACAGAGGGGCACCTTACTGTAGCCGAAAAAAATATGGGCTACAAAGGGGAGCCCGCTTGTAGCCGAAAACCTTGTAGCCGAAAAAATATGGGCTACAAAGGGGAGCCCACTTGTAGCCTATATCAAAACTCGGGCGCCCTTTTCTACACCTTGTAGCCCATATTTCCAGAAATAACATTGATGTCTATGGCGGCGCCCTTTTCATACAGGCAGCTCGGGCGCCCTTTTCAACTGATCCCGATAAAAGTGTTTTGGTTTTTTTGTTTAAAGAACATCGACACAGAACATGCTGGCACTATATCAATCCAAAATAATAATAAAATGATGGCTGCTGTTATGTATAAAGCGGGGAAATATTTCCAACCCTTACCTGGGTCAAATCAGTACATAGCAATGGGTTGTTGATAGATTAGTGGATCAGCAATTGTTTGATTGCAGCTGCATACATCCACCAGAACTGAACTGACTTTATTATAAATAAGATCTTGCCATCATTTTAAATGCATATTATGTGAATTACATAATTTATTATAAGCTGGCTGACTTTCTGTGTCAATGTCAGGTGATGCTTCAGCTAGAGTGAACAGCAGTCCTTAAACTGCTCTAACACATTCCCCTATACAATCATCACCCATATGAGGTAGTCAGAAATGAGTGTTGGCAGCAACCCCTCTTCCTTTTGAGCACAATCACTTTACAGGACAATTGAAGTGAGAGGGATATGGAGGCTGCCACTGCTTCTAAAGCCGCAGCACAATTATCAAACAACTTTTGCTGTGAAACAAGTTGAACCACCGAAAAAAAGTTGCTTGCTATTGTTCACATAACTGACAAGACTGATAAGCCATCAATCCAACTGTTGGATTGACTTCTAATCCATCTTATTAGTTCTTTGAACAATAGCAAGCAACTTTTTTTGGTTGTTCAACTTGTTTCACAACAAAAGTTGTTTGATAATTGTGCTGCATAAAAGACCGCTGTTGAGTGTGTGTATGGGGCTTAATACTTCTAGACATAGACCTAGAACTAGTCTGCAGATAGCATGTTTCTGCCAAAAAGATTAGCTGCATGTCTGCACAGGTGTGTGATTCAGACACTACTACAGTCAAAGAGATCAGCAGGACTGCCAGGCAACTGGTATTGTCAAGAGGGCACAGGACAGCTGCTAGGGGCTGGAGGAACCCCCAGGTAAGTAGATTTATTGTTTTTTAATCACTTCTGACCTTTCCTTTAAGAATATGTCTAAAGAAAGTAGTGCTGTTACTAGCGCATATTATTAATAATAAAAGCTTTGGGTTATCATTAAAGAAAAAACACAACTTAGTGCAACAAAACAGTCTAACCAGGGAGTCGTTTCTCTTGTATATGACTTTACATAACAAATTAGGCTTACTGCTGTTAAAAAAAATCAATAAGTTAAGTGAACAATTCTTGGAGGCTATCATACTTTTCTTGCACATCAAACACAAAATAATAAGATGTATTTTGTAGGAAGACCAACAGGAGGAGCAGCTGAAGTAGGCATAGAGATGGCAAGGGATTTAGGGGAAATTGGTTTCTCAATTAGCACAACCAAGTTACAATATGGCTTGGAACCTTAAAAGAGGCAAAGCATGTGTGCCATTTCTTAAATGTGGTGTCGGCCATCTATTTCAAGCACAACCTGACGATGATTTAGTAGAGTAGATAATTCACTATGGGTCACCTCACTTCAAACTCCATACACCTCCTCCCCTCTACCTAAAAAAATGAAATCAAGGAAAAAATGTATATTTTATTTTTCTACTTAGAGTGACCCTATCATAGGCTTTCTGCTTCTAAACTGATCTGATACATAAATATCTACATAGAAAGTGTCAAAGCGCTGCTCACATCAAATATTTATGATCCTCCTGAGATAACCGACCACAATATGGAGCCGCATCGAAACCAAAATGAAGATGAATGCCAATATTCCCTCAAAAATGTTCAGGCACATCACATCTCTATAGAGGTATAAAACTTGACTTTTATTTATTTTTTTTGCAAGAAAAGCGCACCTCTGATTGGAGGCCATTTGTAGGCGGCCTGGTGATGCGCTGATCCACCTTTTGCGCAATTTTCAATTTTACTTGGTGGCGCACCCAGGCTATGCATATGCATAGGTTAGGTTTTAGTTAGTGTTAGGTCCCCTCCCACCGAGGATGATTTCTCCACAGTGGGAGGGACGAGTACTTAACAAGTTGCATGCAAGATGTTACAGGAAACCAACATCCTCCAGTGGTAGACAGGTCGTGTGTATGCTAGGCGTGTATTTTACCCCACAAGTGGGGCTTGCACTCTTTTGCAGGTAGGCCCTTGTCTGTTTTTAAGTAGCGCTGCTCATTTCCCTGCTATGTACTAATTTAATTCGTTTTTGGTCAGCTGCTCCCACTTAACAGCCTTGCTTTTGGTGTACATGCAGAGCTTCTGTTTGGGTTCAAGGTGCGTTTGCAGTTTCTGGGGGGGCTCAGCGCACCTCTGATTGGAGGCCATTCGGAGGCGGTCTGGTGATGCGCTGATCCATCTTTTGCGCAAAAAAATTACATACATCAGTCCTCAGATAGGACAGCACACGTTGCAGCAATACCTCATGAGTTATGCCTGAATTGAGAGTAGAACGGTGCGGAGGAGGTGTCAATGTTTAACCCACCGGCCCCAAGACCATTGAGAATAATTTTATCAGTACTTTTTTGCTTACTTTTTGGTGCTTTTTTAAAGGGGTTCTTTCGCAAAAAAAGTAGGCAGTTAAAAAATGTGACAGATGACATGTTTTGGGCCAGTCCATCTTTTTAAGGGGGATTCTCAGGGCTTTCTTTGTTTTCAACAGCATTTCCTGAACAACAGTTTAACTGAAAAAATAGCAAGATACCAGCCGGCCTCCCTAATCACTTGCACACTATTATGTCAGTTAGATTTTGCAACTGTTGTTCAGGAAATGCTGTTGAAAACAAAGAAAGCCCTGAGAATCCCCCTTAAAAAGATGGACTGGCCCAAAACATGTCATCTGTCACATTTTTTAACTGCCTACTTTTTTCCGTGAAAGAACTCCTTTAATTGCAGTGCTGGGTTATTTTAAACACAAGATGAAAAATGATGTCCTAGGAGAAGATTTAGGAGAAAAAGTTAATTGGATCTGGCCCAAAAGTTTTAACAAGAAATTTCAGTCATAGTGTGGACCAATCCTTGGGCCAAATTGCATTTGGACAAGGAAACACAGCTTATTGAAATCAAAAGACTGCCATCTGATTTGGATGTGGGGAAAAAAAACAGACAGCATGCCGCAAAACATCGTGTCACACATGCACATTTCTATAGCCATGCATGGAACTGCTAGAGGAATTTGGATGCATTGTCACATCACAGCAAGTACCAGTGTGTGTCGCAGAGATGCATGCTGGCTACCGTGGATACGGCAAGTCCAGAACGCTGTCTAAATGTTTGTGCAGGTGCTTATCCATTAGGTTCCAATAATGAGAGCCAGCCACAATGCCCTACCCTCCCCCCCCCCCCCCTCTCTAGCATACACTTGTAATTGTAATCCTTTAACCTGTGTCATCCCCATCTATGTCAGTAGCACAGCTTTCATTATGAAAGCTACTATGTTTCATTATGAAAGCTATCATGTTCTCAGATACATTAGTTAATGATAACAGGCGGCTGGGGGGGGGGGGGGGGGGGTTGGCTGCTGGGGGTTCCAGAACAACTGAGTTGCAAACAGCTAACTGATTTGCATGAATAAGCAGAGCCACCATATCCTTTAAAGAGAAACTCCAGTGAAAATAATGTAATAAAAAAAAGTGCTTCGTATTTACAATAATTATGTATAAATGATTTAGTCAGTGTTTGCCCATTGTAAAATCTTTTAAATCTCTGCTTTACATTCTGACATTTATTACATGGTGACATTTTTACTGTTGGCAGATGATGTAGCTGCTGCATGCTTTTTTTGCAGTTGGAAACATCTGTAAACAGTTATTTCCCACAATGCAGCAAGGTTCACAGACAGGAAACTGCCAAGAGTACGTACTCAGAATTTCTTTGTGGGAGGGGTTTCACCACAATAGCAGCCATACAGAGCCCCCTGATGGTCTGTTTGTGAAAAGGAATAGATTTCTCATGTAAAAGGGGGCATCAGCTACTGATTGGGATAAAGTTCAATTCTTGGTCGGAGTTTCTCTTTAAGTCCAGTAAGATATGTGTCTTCATATAACATTATTATATATGGATTATACTTGTCAAAATGATAGGGTTACTTCAAAAACCAATTTTAGGTCACCATCGCTGCAATAATAGCTGCTCACTAAAAATACACTACAGTTCCTTCTGAATAAACAGTTGCTATATTGGACCAAAAGCTTTCTTTCTGCAGAAAAACAGCTCCTGAAGATATAATCAGAAAGGTAATTATCAAACCTTCAGACTACAGCAATAAAATGCAACTCTTGGGATTGCGGCCAAAGCTGTATCTCTGTTCACAAAAGAACAAGCAACTTCTATCTAAAATAAAAGTAGCCTAAGTGGCAGTACATAAAAAGAGGAAGTTATTATTTCCGGCACATTTTCCCCTTGGATCATTTGGTTGCTATGGAAATTTATATAATCTGCAAAGGGTGACTCATAACTACCAAGGCCCTAGAAAACTGAAGTGTCACACCAGGCGGCTGGAATGAAGCAGTTGGCAAATCTAGCAAGCTCTCCCAGGAGATCTGAAGCGAAGCATCCATGCTGCAGGTTTTTATAGAAATAGTGCAACAGAGTACTTCTAAAGACAAACTTATGCTAAGATTCCTCTCGGTCTCCCAGTCTACATACAACATATTTATTTGTGGGGGTTTGACGGTCACAATTCCTATTAAAATGCATGGTAATGCTAAGTGTAAGGTTTTGTATTCACTATAATCACAATTCATCCTAATCATTAACTTGTAATAAGAACAAAGGTACTACAAAGCTCTCTGCGAATGTGCAAGTTACTTTCCAAAGAAGTAATCACCTGTACAATAAACCCGAGGCTGCTTCCAGAATATGGCATACAACAGCCTGACTGTAATTTCATCCTTACTGTGTTTACACTTTTGGGAGAGAAAGAAACAAAGCAAGTGGATTTGGAAAGAATAGCCATACAACTGCTATCAGTATGAAGGGAAGCAATCGTCAGTTATGCAAACTGTTGTGGAAATTAATAGCGCTGCTGTGGAAACTATTGTCACCATCGCTGGCACCAGGCAGGGCCGTTCTCTCATGAAGCAAGGTGAAACACTTGCACCAGGTGCAGAGATTACAGGGGCAGTATGTTTGTATGTACTGTGTGTTTACACTTACAGCATGCAGTCAGAGTAGAAGGAGAAGCAAGAGGAGAGCGAGCGAGGTGAAGAGGTAATCATTGGGGAAAAGCAGCCTGTTGTGCTGTGTGAGGAGTCTGACAGTGAGTGAGGAGGGGGAAGGCAGGAGAGCAGTAGCATTTCCTTTGACTTGTAGATGTACAGAGGCGCCAATAGAGTAAAAAATATAATGTTTAAAACATTCGGGTGGTGGTGGTGGACCAACCACTCAAAAATGGACTTAAATCTGTCACTTGAGATACAAGCAATTTATTCACATACTCCACGAACAATATCGCAATGCGTTTCACGGGCACAGTCCCGCTTCATCAGGCATTCAACAATGGAAGTATTGCACTCGCACAGGTCCAATATACGCTTAGCACCTCTGTGCCATAATTTCGTATGCGAATTCGCATGAAAATTCGCATACCAAAACCGCATGCAAATTTCCTATTAAATACATTGTATGCGAATCGCATAGCGGTATGCGGTATGCAAATTCTGATAGCTCTGCCGTGCAGATTTTTTTCTGCACAGAAAAACGCTCAGAAATCCTGACAAGTGGAAACAGTCCTATTCACTTGTATTGTCTATGCAAATCTGCATGCAGGCCCTTATCCATACAATAGTGACTGAATCGCTCTGATAGCCGATATACATATATGATCATAAGGTTCTATACACTTCCCCCCTTAGGCTACTTTTTGATTTACTGCCTCATTCACATCCCCCCCCCTGCCCCTTAACCCTCTCTTTTTCTCCCCCTTCTCCTCTGCCTCCTTAAAACCCTCTCTTCCCCCCCCCCCCCATTTTCCCTCACGCTACCCAAGAAAAAAAAACACGCTCATTTACTTGTGAAAGACTTATGAAACAATTAATGCCACATATTTCAGTTATCTTCATAAAACATTTAATGTCACGTATTTTAGTTGTCATCATATCCACAATCAGTCGTTTACCCATGTGTCTGATATAGCCATTTGTCTCTGGTTTTCACAGTTATATACTCTCCCTTTTTATTTCCTGATGAAGCAGGATCACGCCTGTGAAATGCGTTGCAACATTGTATTTGGAGTATGTCAATAAATTTGTCTTTCTTGAATCTGACAGTCTATGAGTCTGCTTCAAGGAGGTAAGTCCACCACTTCCTCCTTATCCTTTTAAAACTTTTAGTGATTTTGTATTCTTTTGGCACCTCTGTATGCTGTTTACTATACTGGCGTCCACCCCGGGTGGAGGGGTGTTTTACCCTCTTCTTTCTTCTGATCTACAGAGAGACACTTCTTAAACCTGAGTGGGGACAGGTCTAATCTCTCTACCTGCATTTACAGTCGTTGCCTTGGAGGTAACCCTGGTTTGTGAGTATTACTTATTTACTCTACATTTATCAACCAATACCAGTACATACTACACTATATTGGGCTCTCGGTGTCCCTTCCTTTCTAGATTTGTAAACAAAGGATGTTAACCCTTTGTCTGCTTCCATGAAAGCAAGACGTAAACACACTGCAGATTTTTTGTAGGAGTTCTGTGGGCTGTAATAAAGAAATATTTTTTATTTAAAAGTTATTATGCTGTTGCTTATTTTTCAAAACAGAGAGGAAGTTCTGAGTTCAGGTTCGCTCTAAAAACAACATCCTGAAGCTGAACAGGAATACATTAACACAGCAGATAAATTAATATTAGCATCGCACCAACATCACATGCATTTGGATCAGCTATTGATGTGTATGGCATGTGTGCTGATACTTATACTCTTGTCAAGTGAGTTTTTTTCCTCCTGGATTTGAAGCAGACTCATTGATTTGAAAAGATGAGTGCAGCCGCACTAAGCCGAAATCTTGGATGAGAAAACTAACTTCAGCTCACCATGTGTGAAAAAGCAATAGGGAGCCCTTAAGTAGAACAATATCAGGGAAAGCACAAAAGTCACTAAGTGGCATATTTAACCACTTCCCGACCGCCTAACGCACAGAGGCGGCCGGGAAGTGGAGCCCTGAAGGACCGGCTCACCCACAGAGGCGGCGGTCCTTCTAAGGGCATGGGCGGAGCGATCGCGTCATCCGTGACGCGATCCTCCGCCGGCTCCTGTCACCGTTCGCCCGCCGCAACATCCCGCCGGCTATACGGAAGCGCCGGTGGGATGTTAACCCCGCGATCGCCGCATACAAAGTGTATAATACACTTTGTAATGTTTACAAAATGTATTATACAGGCTGCCTCCTGCCCTGGTGGTCCCAGTGTCCGAGGGACCACCAGGGCAGGCTGCAGCCACCCTAGTCTGCACCCAAGCACACTGATTTCTCCCCCCCCTGCCCCAGATCGCCCACAGCACCCATCAAACCCCCCCCTGCCCACCCCCCAGACCCCTGTTTGCACCCAATCACCCCCCTAATCACCCATCAATCACTCCCTGTCACTATCTGTCAACGCTATTTTTTTTTATCCCCCCCCTGCTCCCTGCCCCCCTCCTGATCACCCCCCACCCCTCAGATTCTCCCCAGACCCCCCCCCCCCCAGACCACCACCCCCTGTTTACTGTATGCATCTATCCCCCTGATCACCTGTCAATCACCTGTCAATCACCTGTCAATCACCCGTCAATCACCCGTCAATCACCCGTCAATCACCCGTCAATCACCCCCTGTCACTGCCACCCATCAATCAGCCCCTAACCTGCCCCTTGCGGGCAATCTGATCACCCCCCCACACCAATAGATCGCCCGCAGATCCGACATCAGATCACCTCCCAAATCCATTGTTTACATCTATTCTCTCCTCTAAACACCCACTAATTACCCATCAATCACCCATCAATCACCCCCTATCACCACCTGTCACTTTTACCTATCAGATCAGACCCTAATCTGCCCCTTGCGGGCACCCAATCACCCGCCCACACGCTCAGATTGCCCTCAGACCCCCCCCCCCCCCTTATCAATTCGCCAGTGCATTAATTACATCTGTCCTTCCCTGTAATAACCCACTGATCACCTGTCAATCACCTGCCAATCACCTATCACCCATCAATCACCCCCTGTCACTGCCACCCAACAATCAGCCCCTAACCTGCCCCTTGCGGGCAATCTGATCACCCACCCACACCAATAGATCGCCCGCAGATCCGACATCAGATCACCACCCAAGCGCAGTGTTTACATCTATTCTCTCCTCTAAACACCCACTAATTACCCATCAATCACTCCCTATCACCACCTGTCACTGTTACCTATCAGATCAGACCCTAATCTGCCCCTTGCGGGCACCCAATCACCCGCCTACACGCTCAGATTGCCCTCAGACCCCCCCTTATCAATTCGCCAGTGCATTAATTACATCTGTTCTTCCCTGTAATAACCCACTGATCACCTGTCAATCACCTGCCAATCACCTATCACCCATCAATCACCCCCTGTCACCCCCTGTCACTGCCACCCATCAATCAGCCCCTAACCTGCCCCTTGCGGGCAATCTGATCACCCACCCACACCATTAGATCGCCCGCAAACCCGCCGTCAGATTACCTCCCAAATGTATCGTTTACATCTGTTATCTTCTCTAAACACCCACTAATTACCCATCAATCACCCATCAATCACCCCCTATCACCACCTGTCACTGTTACCTATCAGATCAGACCCTAATCTGCCCCTTGCGGGCACCCAATCACCCGCCCACACGCTCAGATTGCCCTCAGACCCCCCCCCTTATCAATTCGCCAGTGCATTAATTACATCTGTCCTTCCCTGTAATAACCCACTGATCACCTGTCAATCACCTGCCAATCACCTATCACCCATCAATCACCCCCTGTCACTGCCACCCAACAATCAGCCCCTAACCTGCCCCTTGCGGGCAATCTGATCACCCACCCACACCAATAGATCGCCCGCAGATCCGACATCAGATCACCACCCAAGCGCAGTGTTTACATCTATTCTCTCCTCTAAACACCCACTAATTACCCATCAATCACTCCCTATCACCACCTGTCACTGTTACCTATCAGATCAGACCCTAATCTGCCCCTTGCGGGCACCCAATCACCCGCCTACACGCTCAGATTGCCCTCAGACCCCCCCTTATCAATTCGCCAGTGCAATATTTACATCTGTCCTTCCCTGTAATAACCCACTGATCACCTGTCAATCACCTGCCAATCACCTATCACCCATCAATCACCCCCTGTCACTGCCACCCAACAATCATCCCCTAACCTGCCCCTTGCGGGCAAACTGATCACCCACCCACACCAATAGATCGCCCGCAGATCCGACATCAGATCACCACCCAAGCGCAGTGTTTCCATCTATTCTCTCCTCTAAACACCCACTAATTACCCATCAATCACCCATCAATCACCCCCTATCACCACCTGTCACTGTTACCCATCAGATCAGACCCTAATCTGCCCCTTGCGGGCACCCAATCGCCCGCCTACACGCTCAGATTGCCCTCAGACCCCCCCTTATCAATTCGCCAGTGCAATATTTACATCTGTTCTCCCCTGTAATAACCCACTGATTACCTGTCAATCACCTATCAATCACCCATCAATCACCCCCTGTCACTGCCACCCATCAATCACCCGCTGTCACTGCCACCCATCAATCAGCCCCTAACCTGCCCCTTGCGGGCAAACTGATCACCCACCCACACCAATAGATCGCCCACAGATCCGACATCAGATCACCACCCAAGCGCAGTGTTTCCATCTATTCTCTACCCTAAACACCCACTAATTACCCATCAATTACTCCCTGTCACTGCTACCTATCAGATTAGACCCCTATCTGCCCCTAGGGCACTCAATCACCCGCCCACACCCTCAGAATGCCCTCAGACCCCAGCCCTGATCACCTCGCCAGTGCATTGCTTGCATCTATTCCCCCCTCTAATCACACCTTGAGACACCCATCAATCACCTCCTGTCACCCCCTAGCACACCTACCCATCAGATCAGGCCCCAATTTGCCCCGTGTGGGCTCCTGATCACTCGGCCAAACCCTCAGATCCCCCTCAGACCCCCTTCCGATCACCTACCCAGTGCATTGATTGCATCTATTTTCCCCTCTAACCACCCCCTGAGACACCCATCAATCACCTGTCACCCCCCTAGCACTCCTATCCATCAGATCAGGCCCAATACAACCTGTCATCTAAAAGGCCACCCTGCTTATGACCGGTTCCACAAAATTCACCCCCCCATAGACCACCTGTCATCAACATTTGCAGATGCTTATACCCCTGAACAGTCATTTTGAGACATTTGGTTTCCAGACTACTCACGGTTTTGGGCCTGTAAAATGCCAGGGCGGTATAGGAACCCCACAAGTGACCCCATTTTAGAAAAAAAGACACCCCAAGGTATTCTGTTAGGTGTATGACGAGTTCATAGAAGATTTTATTTTTTGTCAAAAGTTAGCGGAAATTAATTTTTATTGGTTTTTTTTCACAAAGTGTCATTTTTCACTAACTTGTGACAAAAAATAAAATCTTCTATGAACTCGCCATACACCTAACGGAATACCTTGGGGTGTCCTCTTTCTAAAATGGGGTCACTTGTGGGGTTCCTATACTGCCCTGGCATTTTAGGGGCCCTAAACCGCGAGGAGTAGTCTAGAAAACAAATGCTTCAAAATGACCTGTGAATAGGACGTTGGGCCCCTTAGCGCACCTAGGCTGCAAAAAAGTGTCACACATGTGGTACCGCCGTACTCAGGAAAAGTAGTATAATGTGTTTTGGGGTGTATTTTTACACATACCCATGCTGGGTGGGAGAAATTTCTATGTAAATGGACAATTGTGTGTAAAAAAATCAAACAATTGTCATTTACAGAGATATTTCTCCCACTTAGCATGGGTATGTGTAAAAATACACCCCAAAACGCATTATACTACTTCTCCTGAGTACGGCGGTACCACATGTGTGGCACTTTTTTACACCCTAAGTACGCTAAGGGGCCCAAAGTCCAATGAGTACCTTTAGGATTTCACAGGTCATTTTGCGACATTTGGTTTCAAGACTACTCCTCACGGTTTAGGGCCCCTAAAATGCCAGGGCAGTATAGGAACCCCACAAATGACCCCATTCTAGAAAGAAGACACCCAAAGATATTCCGTACGGAGTATGGTGAGTTCATAGAAGATTTTATTTTTTGTCACAAGTTAGCGGAAAATGACACTTTGTGAAAAAAAACTATTAAAATCAATTTCCGCTAACTTGTGACAAATAAATAAAAACTTCTATTAACTCACCATACTCCTAACGGAATACCTTGGGGTGTCTTCTTTCTAAAATGGGGTCATTAGTGGGGTTCCTATACTGCCCTGGCATTTAAGGGGCCCTAAACCGTGAGGAGTAGTCTTGAAACAAAAATGACCTGTGAAATCCTAAAGGTACTCATTGGACTTTGGGCCCCTTAGTGCAGTTAGGGTGCAAAAAAGTGCCACACATGTGGTATCGCCGTACTCGGGAGAAGTAGTACAATGTGTTTTGGGGTGTATTTTTACACATACCCATGCTGGGTGGGAGAAATACCTCTGTAAATGACAATCTTGATTTTTTTACACACAATTGTCCATTTACAGAGGTATTTCTCCCACCCAGCATGGGTATGTGTAAAAATACACCACAAAACACATTGTACTACTTCTCCCGAGTATGGCGATACCACATGTGTGGCACTTTTTTGCACCCTAACTGCGCTAAAGGGCCCAAAGTCCAATGAGTACCTTTAGGATTTCACAGGTCATTTTGAGAAATTTCGTTTCAAGACTACTCCTCACGGTTTAGGGCCCTAAAATGCCAGGGCAGTATCGGAACCCCACAAATTACCCCATTTTAGAAAGAAGACACCCCAAGGTATTCCGTTAGGAGTATGGTGAGTTCATAGAAGATTTTATTTTTTGTCAAAAGTTAGCGGAAATTGATTTTAATTGTGTTTTTTCACAAAGTGTCATTTTCCGCTAACTTTTGACAAAAAATAAAATCTTCTATGAACTCACCATACTCCTAACGGAATACCTTGGGGTGTCTTCTTTCTAAAATGGGGTCATTTGTGGGGTTCCTATACTGCCCTGGCATTTTAGGGGCCCTAAACCGTGAGGAGTAGTCTTGAAACGAAATTTCTCAAAATGACCTGTGAAATCCTAAAGGTACTCATTGGACTTTGGGCCCTTTAGCGCAGTTAGGGTGCAAAAAAGTGCCACACATGCGGTATCGCCGTACTCAGGAGAAGTAGTATAATGGGTTTTGTGATGTATTTTTACACATACCCATGCTGAGTGGGAGAAATATCTCTGTAAATGGACAATTGTGTGTAAAAAAAATTAACAAATTGTCATTTACATAGATATTTCTCCCACCCAGCATGGGTATGTGTAAAAATACACCCCAAAACACATTATACTACTTCTCCTGAGTACGGCAATACCACATGTGTGGCACTTTTTTGCAGCCTAACTGCGCTAAGGGGTCCAAAGTCCAATGAGCACCTTTAGGCTTTACAGGGGTGCTTACAATTTAGCACCCCCCAAAATGTCAGGACAGTAAACACACCCCACAAATGACCCCATTTTGGAAAGTAGACCCTTCAAGGTATTCAGAGAGGGGCATGGTGAGTCCGTGGCAGATTTCATTTTTTTTTGTCGCAAGTTAGAAGAAATGGAAACTTTTTTTTTTTTTTTTTTCCTCACAAAGTGTCATTTTCCGCTTACTTGTGACAAAAAATAATATCTTCTATGAACTCACTATGCCTCTCAGTGAATACTTTGGGATGTCTTCTTTCCAAAATGGGGTCATTTGGGGGGTATTTATACTATCCTGGAATTCTAGCCCCTCATGAAACATGACAGGGGGTCAGAAAAGTCAGAGATGCTTGAAAATGGGAAAATTCACTTTTTGCACCATAGTTTGTAAATGCTATAACTTTTACCCAAACCAATAAATATACACTGAATGGGTTTTTTTTTATCAAAAACATGTTTGTCCACATTTTTCGCGCAGCATGTATACAGAAATTTTACTTTATTTGAAAAATGTCAGCACAGAAAGTTAAAAAAATCATTTTTTTGCCAAAATTCATGTCTTTTTTGATGAATATAATAAAAAGTAAAAATCGCAGGAGCAATCAAATAGCACCAAAAGAAAGCTTTATTAGTGACAAGAAAAGGAGCCAAAATTCATTTAGGTGGTAGGTTGTATGAGCGAGCAATAAACCGTGAAAGCTGCAGTGGTCTGAATGGAAAAAAAGTGGCCGGTCCTTAAGGGGTAGAAAGCCCTAGGTCCTCAAGTGGTTAAAATTATATATTTATGTTGAGCATTTTTCTCCCAACATAGCCCTAACAGATCTGCGCTTTTTGGATTTCCGTCTGTTGACAGAAGTTAAATATCCAATACAATCTCCTGTCCTGAAAATCATTGTCTCATGATGCCATGTGCATTTTAGTTTGCATTTTAAGACCCACTCCAGGTACCAATTTTTTCATTATATCTGAGTAGGCATTCAGTTGCAGAATCTGCTTTCTTTTCTACGTATAAATTCCATGATTAGCTAATGTCAAACAAATCTTTTCTAAAGTACCTAGTAAGCGAACAAAGACTGGTCCGTTTCCTGCACCACAGACTGTTTGGAATACATGCTACAATCTTTTCAGAGAAAAGAGCATTGAACATTGACCATATTTGGAAAAAAAAACCTCTCAACTCCTCTACTATGTACATTTATTAGAACTTACACAATCAATCGATTCCGGACTCAACCCTTGCACGAATAATCTTCAGAATTTATTGTGATAATGTATGCGGTTATACAGCAGACAAAAAGTGCTTTTTTGTCTGCTGTATAACCGCATACATTATCACAATAAATTCTGAAGATTATTCGTGCAAGGGTTGAGTCCGGAATCGATTGATTGTGTATGGACTGAATTATGATTGGAGGCTTGACGGACCTCCTACGATGATCTGTGACTCCCCGAGATTAACAGAGTGATTCCTGAGGTCTGTGGACAACCCCCGTTGTGTTCATTTATTAGAACTACCATGGCTGAATTTTGATGCGAGATCTAACCGATATTTAAAATATTGGTAAAAACACTTTCTCCCGTCCTCACACTAACCTCTCCATCCCACACCTATCTCTAACCTCCCTTCTCTGTGCCTACTACTACACTCCCTCTCCATTCCTAACACTACCCTCCCTCACCATGGGAGCCTGCAGCACTAAACGACAGGCCACGGCGCTCGTTGTTGTCCATTTAAATGAATGGACAGTGATGGATTACAGCCACTTACTGAGGTTTGCACGAATGCTGCATTCCGATACCAATTTTCCTCATGGTTTTAGGTGATCCAGGAAGCAACTTGCAGCTTTCAGGATTGCTAAGTGCCACACCTCTCCCTGTGGGAGTTAAAAATGACGCTTGCTGGGAAGCGATGCATGAAGCTGCTGAAAGCTCTCAGCATTTGAACGAGACACTGCAGGACACCCATCTGACCTGAGCCTAACGGTGACCCAACTCTTGGGGTTTGGCTACACATAGTTAAACCAATTCCTATTCCCTCACCCTAACCCACCGGCCATGCTGCTTCGTGAGTTCCATTACACTGTAGCCAAACTCACAATTCATTTCACGTGGTATCCCTACCTCATATCAGTCTGGCTACAGTGTAGCCGAGCTCATAACCATTCTGTGTCACTACCCTTGTGTGCATTTTGACTATATGATAGCCAAATGCACCATGGACGCAAATGTGTATTGGGCTCCGTTGTACCAATGATTTGCGATTGAAGCCCTTGCACCCAAAATCCTTGCTTCCTCCTCCCTATGTCTATATGATCAAAATTACAAGACAGGATTTTCAGGTTACCTTGCACACAAAAGTTATCATCCTTATTTCCTACAGTCAGAGAAACAACAACATCTCTGTCCAGTCTGGAAAGCCTAGTGCAGTACAAAACTACCAGTGGGAGATTAAGGTAAATATACAACCATAACCATTTCAGGCACTTAAAAGAAGTCATCAAGCAATCTCCCCTAAATAAACAACAAGTGTCAGCGCCAAGGCAGAAGGCGACTGCAGCCGAGAAGGACAATGTCCAAAAGTCCACACAAGCAATGAATATATAAAGTCAGCGCAGGTCTATAGTAATACAGCTTTCGTCATTTTCTGGTATACAGGATCTTCGAACAAAAAGGTAAAGAAGCAAGGCTTACCGGATTCCAACAACCCACATTATAAGGTTGTAAACGAGTTTGATAGATGGTCCGCAGAACTTTCAAATGGTGTCGTTTCACCAGCGATGTTGCACACCACAGATTACTCCGGAATATATTAGATATCCTGAGGTTGCAGAGACTCGCCAAAGAGGAGTCCAGTAGGATAGTGACATGAAAGAGATGTACGGCACATGTAAGTGTAAACCGTCTTTATTACATAACAAGTAAAACAATTTAAAAACAAGGATAGAAGAAACTCACATACGGGGCCCGTGCACTGGGAACCCCGAAAAAGTAGCACGCATAAAATGGTCAATAGAAGACCTCAAATAAAATGGTGCTGCCTGTCGCCCTCCCGACCGGTTTCGCAATCTTGCGCCCCTGATGATGCAAGATTGCGAAACCGGTCGGGAAGGCGACAGGCGGCACTATTTTATTTGAGGTCTTCTATTGACCATTTTATGTGCGCTACTTTTTCGGGGTTCCCAGTGCACGGGCCCCGTATGTGAGTTTCTTCTATCCTTGTTTTTAAATTGTTTTACTTGTTATGTAATAAAGACGGTTTACACTTAGATGTGCCGTACATCTCTTTCATGTCACTATCCTACTGGACTCCTCTTTGGCGAGTCTCTGCAACCTCAGGATATCTAATATATTTCGGAGGAATCTGTGGTGTGCAACATCGCTGGTGAAACGACACCATTTGAAACTTCTGCGGACCATCTATCAAACTCGTTTACAACCTTATAATGTGGGTTGTTGGAATCTGGTAAGCCTTGCTTCTTTACCTTTTTGTTCGAAGATCCTGTAAACCAGAAAATGACAAAAGCAATCTCCCCTACTCCCCGATCTACTTACCTAGGGCTTCCTCCAGCCCCTTGCAGCTGACATGTCCCACGCCGCAGCTCCGCTCTCAGCCGCCAGCCCTGACTCCCTGCCAGTGCAGAGGGTGACCTCGAGGTCGTCCTCTACTGCACCTGCACAGCTGTCAATCAAGTCCATGTTGTCCAGAATGTACTGTGCAGGCACATTAGTTCTGCACCTGCGCAGTACAATCCAGACAACGTGGACTTTATTGACAGTGGCGCTCACGCTGGCTCAGTAGAGGACAGCCTGGTGAGACACCGTGTGGGGATCCCGGGTAAGTAAATCTGCATATTTTACTTTCATCTTGCAACTCCTATGTTCCCATTTGTGTGTCACAGCAGTGGCACAATAGGATGGTAGAGAGAAAAAAACAACAACAACAACTCCACTCAGGTTAAAAAGTTACTCTCTGTAGTTATGAACAAAATAACAAAAGATTTGCCCTCTAGACTACACAAAGTGCTAGGCTCTACTATGCCTCATTGGGGATTTTGCTCCCTGTATATGCCTGAATAAGCGAGAATCCAGTCCTGAGAATTGTGCTGCAATCTATGAGCAGTGGCGTAGCTAAGAAGCCCTGGGCCCCAGTGCAAGTTTAGCTTTGGGGCCCCCCAAGCATGCTATAGATAACAATTGATACAACACTCCAAAACCAACCAAGGACAACCACAGTGTCAGAGGTGCAAGAAGGGGATGGGAAACTGTGTGTTAATGATCACTACTATTGAAATCAAGTATAGAAGTGAATATTATCTGCACAGGACCAATAAAGAACTAATACTGTATTTGAGCCCAAGGACCCTGATGCGGTCGCTACCTCTGCAACCCCTATTGCTTCACCACTGTCTTTGAGAGGTTTGTTAATGTGGATCAATAACATTACAGTTCTAAACCTCAGCATTGAGTTTTGCCGAGGCAGAGGCGAGAGAGGCCCCAGTCTCGGGGCGCAGTGTAGGAGGTGGCGCACAACTCACTCGGCCATCATTCCCCTATTGAGTTTGAAGCAGAGATAAATAAGAAAAGGTGAAACATGGCAGTGACTGCAAGCCAGATAACTAGAGATTTAGGTGTGTGTGTGTGTGGGGGGGGGGGTTGGGGGGCCCTGGGGCACCTCTTAGTCTAATAGCAATCAGTGTGTGACAGCTGGAGTGGAAGGGATAGGGGTGCGCACTGTGGTGTCTCAGCCTTGGGTGCTGGAGGACCTTGTCCCGGCTCTGATCCTAGAACAGGGGGAAATGTTGACAACAGTTCTACTTTAACTTGGAAATTGGCACCTTTGTGTATTGCTGAGAGGCAGCAATCGCTGCAGATTCCATCATGTGTTTATCTGATTTTTCAAATTAATGCACAAGTACTTTCGGTGTGTCAGTGGGTGGACTAGCTATCAGCTGAACACTAGGATTCCTGGAATTCAGTCTTAAATATATTTTAGAAGTCTCCACAATGTACACAGCTGTCAGCACACTTTTCCTACTGATTGACTTGTTAACTGTATTTATTTTTATTAGATATAAACTGTACCGTACGTCCCCAAACTTCATATAATTTCCACTCCATGCTTCATATGTAAATGACTGGGCTCCACTGGGTACTTCAGACTTTCAAAGTCAGCCACAAGGCTTTTCGTTTGTTAATTATTATTTAATATTGTCAAATCCCTAGGCTGCCAGCGGTGCTTTCTACAATTTGGCAAAAGTGCTCTTTGCAATATCCTACTTTCACAGTCAGCAAAAAGAAATGATTGCTGCTATCTTAGGCTAAATTCTTGTGGGACAGGAAGAAAAAACCCTGAGATTAAGCTTTCCTCATTCTTGTTCATCACTTGTGGGATGAATGTACTTAATGGAAGGAGGATAACACATTTTAAAAAGCCACAAACAATAGATCATAGCGAGATTCTTATTTCTTGCTGAGAAGGCACTTGATCTACTTATGTAAGGGCTCTTTTACTAGAAGGTACCTGAGCAATCGCCTCCTAGCGAGAGATTTACAGTGTCAGAGGGAGGACTTCTGATTTCTAGGAATACAGGCAATTAGTTATAATGTAATGAAATGTATAAGTTATTTGATATTTCCACTAGAGTAAATGGACAAAACCATCACGATAATAGGTCTAATCAGAGGTGCCTGGCTCTTCTACTGACCACATTTGCTATTACTCCGTTGTTATTGCCTGATGAAGCAGGATCAAACCTGCGAAACGCGTTACCCCAGAGTATGTAAATACACTTGTTCTATTTGACAATAACATTGACAATTTTTGTGTCTGCTTGGGGGAGTCCGCCACTGCCTCCTCATGTTTTAAACTTTTTAGATACTTTTATCCTTTTGACGCCTCTGTATCCAAACTACGCTAAAAGAAAACAATGAAAGCATTCCTATAATGTGGTAAAGTAAGGCAGAGCCAGGACAAGGTCCTCCAGCACCCAAAGCTGAGACACCAAAATGTGCCCCCCCATCCCTCCCACCCCAACCGCCACACACTGATTGCTATCAGACTAAGAGGCTCCCCAGGGCTTCCAACATCTTAATCTCTAGTTATCTGGCTTGCAGTCACTGCCATGTATCCCCTTTTCTTATTTCTCTCTGCTTCAAACACAATAGGGGAATGATGGTTGACTGAGTTGTGCGCTCCTTCTACACTGTGTCCTGAGGCTGGAGCCTCTCTCCCCTTTGCCTTGGCCTGGCCCTGCAGTAAGGCAAATTTTCTCACTGAGGCGGGTATGTGAAATCTTAAGAGACCACAGAGGCATGTTCTGTGCATAACGACATGCCTCTGGATCTCGCTATTGCCGCGTCTAGTCCCCCCCTCACCCCAGGGTCTCCTGTGCCCCCCTGTAAAAAGTGCCCGGCTAGCATCTACTTACCTTCTGTATGTCATTCAATGTGTGCTCCCCTGCCTCTGTCCCCGCCGCTGTACGCCTCCTGTGAGCTTCCTCCAATCGAAAGCTAAGTCACAACCTGGGAGGTACTTCTTGGGTTTCAGCTTAGCTTCCGATTTGGAGGAGCTCACAGGAGGCGGGCAGCGGCAGGGAAGCGTGCATTGAATGACATACAGAAGGTAATTAGATGGCTAGCGACAAGGAGACTGTCGCTAGCCGGGCGCTTTTTACAGAGGAGCACAGGAAACCCTGGGGGGGGGGGGGGGGGGAAGAGGCAGCAATAGCGAGACCCAGAGGCATGTCATTATGCACAGGACATGCCTCTGTGGTCTCTTAAGAGTTCAAATAGCCGCCTCAGGTTCTCTTTAAATGGAATCTGTAGTGAAAATAAACTTATGATGTAATGATTTGTATGTGTAGTACAGCTAAGAAATCAAACATTAGCAGCAGTGATATGAGTCTAATGTTGTTTCCAGCACAGGACAAGTTAAGAAACTCCAGTTATCTATTCAAAAGAGCCACTGATCTCTCTGACTTTCAAAGTTGCAGAGAGCTCTGTTCTTTAAAGCTTATTATCTCAAGTGCCTGTCACTGTATTTTGTTTTTTTCTGCAGAGGAAAGTTCAAAGGTTCACTAGCCAGCTGTGAAATCATTTAGAATGCTGAGTGTAATGTGTAAACTGCAAATATTAGAGAATGATACAATGTTATAAAAAAAAGCTATATAACTGAAAATAAAAATATGAGAATATTTTCTTTGCTACTAATGCTCTAGTAATTATCCGTACTACACAACCAATTCATTATATCATTTTTATTTTATTTTTTTGCTTCAGTGTCACTTTAAGTACATACAACATTATATCCTACAGTGGTCAACAAACAGAAAATGGAATACTATACGTCAAAAGTTAATAACAGATCAGATAACAGATGCGTTTATATGCAAAACATTATATAGGTGGTAAAAAGCCCAAAAAGTAAACTGTTTGTTGACATAAACCATGGAACGCTCAGCTAGTATAGGAAGAGAACATTAAAAATGAAGAAAAGGAAGAAAGAAGGAAGAAGTACAACAGAAGAGAAGAAAGTGAGGAATTTACACTTAATTTCTGCTTTAAAAGATGTACTTATTTTTAACAATCCCTTGTTCTATTAATAGATAGTAATTTGTAATATGCTGCAGTATACGACCTTTCAGGCAAACAAGCGCAGATGAATGACTAACTCTCTTTCTGCAGATGTCTGTTTGAGAGAAAAGACATAACCTTCCACTATTTTCCACTCTCTGTAGTCAACATATATTAATAGTAGTTTCTGCCATTACTGTTACATTGCAATAAAGGTTTCATTATTGAGAGTCTGCTGTGGGCCAGGTTTCCTGTAAAGACTTCTGAATGAGGGAGGGTGAGTAGTATCCTCACCTATACTTTACAATCTTCTGAATTCCTCAACTTAAGGAAGTGAAGTGTGTAATGAAAAACTCAGCATCACTTTTACTACTGTATAAATGTTTTTTTTTAGAATGCTACCCATGTTTATAGTACAGTAGAATTTGTCATAGTAAACTCTGGATATAGTAAACACAGTCCTCAGGTCCCAGCAACTGCGTCTATATAAATATAAAATGTATGACCACCAATTCTGATATAGTAAACTACTTTTCCTGGTCCCTTGGAGTATACTATATACTATTCTACTGTAGTTTCTTTGATTGCTACAAAAAAAATATGCCCGAACCAATTTCAGGGTGAACTGTATTGATGAGGGAATACGGCCATTTTTTTGTGAACATATTCAAAGCATGTTGCATTTTTGCGATAAGGACATTTTTCATGATATGCACTGTCAAGTCAATGAAGCATGAATATGGCCTAGTGCACACCAAAAACCGCTAGCAGATCCGCAAAATGCTAGCAGATTTTGAAACGCTTTTTCTTATTTTTCTGTAGCGTTTCACCTAGCATTTTGCGGTTTTGGGAAGCGTTTTTGGTGTAGTAGATTTCATATATTGTTACAGTAAAGCTGTTACTGAACAGCTTCTGTAACAAAAACGCCTGCAAAACCGCTCTGAACTGCCGTTTTTCAGAGCGGTTTGCGTTTTTCCTATACTTTACATTGGAGGCAGAAACGCCTCCGCAATCCAAAATCTGCAGCAGCCCGGGAGTATGCGTTTCTGCAAAACGCCTCCCGCTCTGGTGTGCACCAGCCCATTGAAATACATTACCCTAGAAACGCTAGAGTAATGAAATACATTACCCTAGCGTTTCCACATCCGCAATCGGATCTGAAAACGTGACCGAACCGCTCTGGTGTGCACTAGGTTTCTGTGTTGTGTAGTGCATAGCATTCTCGTATTGCAGCACTATGGTCACTGGTTTGCATGTGTGATGGGACACTATCTGTAAGAAGTTTGTATGTTCTCCCCATGTTTCCATGGGTTTCCTCCAGGGACTCCCACATCCCACAATGGCTATCATTCATAAAAGTGTGGTCGGTAATGCAAATTAGTGCGGGAAAACACAGCTGCCGGTATTTTACACTTCTGTGTGGTCATTCATAAAAAAGTGCACAGTTGCGATAGCAGTGCGGAGATTCCCCGAACTAGGCTGGCGGTAGGCAGGCGGTAGGCTTGACACAGGAAGCTGCCGAGTTTCTCCGTGTTTCTACATTTCTCCCAGTTCCGCTCTACTGCAGCTGCCTGGGAGGTCTGTGTCTCCATTAACTTAACATGGTTATCGCCACATCCAAGGGAGCAGTATTTCCTGTCCTCATACCGCTTGCGTAAATCTTTATGAATTAACATTTTGTTACATTTGTTACGATAGTCACCACACAAGGCAGTGATTTATCGCTCTGCTCGGTAGTGTCGGCTTTCCATGCGGAAAGAGCCTTTATGAATGAAGATCTTGCTATGTGTTCGGTAAAGTCGGCTGTTTTCAGCATTTCTGCATGCAGAAATGCTTTATGAATGATGGCCAATGTATCTCTCCTTTGGCAAGATTTTGCATATTTTGCCAGCTTGTCCTTAGTAAACTGTTGGAATTCAGTTGTGAAATCCCAAGATTTGGTTGCAGAAAAACAACAGCCCTCTTTTGGTTCCTGGAGGATGGGTTTATTTCTGTTATTTCACACAGAATGCAGCTGTCTTTTCCCTATCAGATCCCAGCTGGAAAGATATTTGTTTTGTGGGTCATGTTTGTTCAAATGCCAGAGCTGAATACCTATGCTGGTTTGTGAGTAGAAACAAAGCACAGGTGATTATCTGAATGTACAGGATGGCAAGCCTGGGCAGCAAAATTAATCCGGCACTGTAAGTTAATCTCTTTATGACAACACCACGGGCCTAATTTGGTATGTCTCTCTGAGGCATAGATCATCAGAGGAAATAATGCTGCAACACTTGTCTGTAAACAGTATAAATTTCATCCACTGTCAGGTGTGAGGCATCTGAAGCCCCTGCCTAGAAATATTAGATCATATCAAGGGTTGGAGAATGGTTAGTGACCACTTACAGTATACAGTCTCATGCATGCATCTTCAGTGAATCATTTCCTGTTAATACATTCACAAAATCCAGAATTTAATAATAAATGTTTCTATTGTTGGACCGTGTACACAATGGGAAACACAAACTGCTTATTCTATCCTTTCAGTAATACTGACTACAAACTGAGATGATCCAGGGGAGGGTTGCCAATGTCACCTAATCACAAAAGATGGGCAGCACGGGGGTTAGCGTTAGAATACCAGCCATGTCAACATCTGCAAGGAGTTCGTATGTCCTCCTCGTGGGCTTCCTCCGGGCTTTCCGGTTTCCTCTCAAATCCCAAAAAACATACAGATAAGTTCAATGGCTTACCCTAAATTGGTCCTAGACTATGATACATGCACTACATGAAACATACATACAGTGCTGCCCATAATTATTCATACCCCTGGCAAATTTGGACTTAAAGAGACACTGTAACGAGAAAAACAACCTCTGTAAATCGGTCATTACATACCTAGGAATTAAAATTCATAAAGACCCAAACATGTTATATACCCTTAACTATGGTCCCTTGATCGGAGACCTAAAACGGCAACTAATAAGGTGGGAGAACTTACCTATTAACTTGGCAGGCAGGGCAGCCCTGATAAAATCGGTCACGTTTGGCAGACTCCTCTACCCCTTACAGACTATTCCTTTACTGCTGAGACACACAGATATAAAAGAACTTAACAGAGCCTTCTCCAGGTTCCTGTGGAGAAATAAGAAACCCAGGATAGCTCTAACCAAACTAACACTTCCCAGAATATGGGGAGGCCTGGCAATTCCAGATATTCGCCGTTACAACCTTGCTTGTCTTGCTAGACACGTGAGAGACTGGCTCAATAAGACCAGCATCTACTCCAACTACTCACTTGAAGCGGCCTTTGCGGACCCGTGGTCCTTATCTGGCCTCCTGCATACCCCCCAAAAACATATGCCGCCAAAACTAAAAAATAGTAAAGTCATCAAGGATACCATTCAAGCATGGAGAGCGATAAGGAAAATCTATGGGGTACCGCAGCAGGTCTCAAAATACATGCCATTCTGGGGAACACCAGGGTTTCCTGCCAGCATAGCCCATGGAGGGTTCCTGTCATGGTTGGATAGGGGAATCGAGCGTTTGGGACAGCTCTGTGATATGCGTAGGGGGAGGATCCTATCATTCCAGGAATTAAGAGCTAAATTCAATATCCCCAAAAGTCATTTTCTTTACTATTGCCAGGTAAAATCCTTCATACACAGCAAAATAGCTAATGTCAAGGATATAGCGTTGCCAAATGCATTTGACAGATTTATCTCCCCACAAACTTATCAGGTATCACTTTCTGAAGTCCACCACAGACTTCAGGAAATAACAATTGCAGATAAATCGCTGAACAATCTATCAAAATGGAAAAAGGACATGCCCATAGACGATATTGAAAGGAAAATCTTAGAGGGGTTTAGAACAGTACACAAAATAGTACCAGGGGAACAATGGAGGGAATCGCAATTGAAGCTGATTCACAGAGCAAAATACGCTTTTAACATCAAATATAAAACTCCCCCGGCGTACTACTCGTCTAGATGCCCCAAATGCTCATTACAAGATGCGGATACCTTTCATTGTTTGTGGGCCTGCCCGATGATTGTAAAATTCTGGAGTGATATTATTATCTATGTTAAACATATGTGTAAAACCCAGCTGACTTTGGATCCACTTATGCTATTGTTCAATTATGTCGAACCTCAGGAAAGGGAAAACCCAGGTCCACAAATATCTAATCCTAGCAAACTAGTACATTTGATCATAATAGCCTCCCGCAAAGTCATTTTCAATAAATGGATTTATCCCAATGTCCCAACGGTCTGGGACGTCAAGGAAGAGCTGTATCATCTTTTCAATCAGGACAAATTGGAAGCAATCATCCAAAAAGACAAAAAGACAACAGGCTTCTTCAAAAAATGGAAGATGTTTATTTTAATCTCTTTTTCGGACACGGAGATCAAAAACATAATGGAACATTTTAAATACACTAAATGGTACCTGACGAGTCACCTACAAGGAACATTGGGCAAGTTGGCTATTTCCTAAGAGCAATGCCAATTAATAAACACACACAGAGATGACAGAGGGGGAAGGGGGGAGGAGGGGAAGGTGGGGGAAATATGCTAGAAATATATAGTTTTCGATATACGAATAAATGAGCGTTTAACATGTGAAGCTTAAAGCATTCCATCCCATATAACTGTATCTAAATGTGTTCGATTTCTCATGTTCATCTCTAGATATACTGGATGTTTGTAACAGAAAATAAAATAAAATTTGTTTAAAAAAAAAAGAAAAACAACCTCTGGGGGGTACTCACCACGGGAGGGGGAAGCCTCAGGATCCTAATAAGGCTTTCCCGTCCTCCTCTGTCCCACGGGGGTCTCGCTGCAGCCCTTCAAAGCCGGCGTGACAAATCCGACAGCCTGTTCAATATTTACCTTTCCAGGCTCCAGTGGGGGTGCTGTTTCGGCTCTTCTGACGGAGATGTGCGGAAATAGCCGTCTCCGTCGGGTCCGCTCTACTGCGCAGGCGACTTGAGGATTCTCAACGACAACATCAAGTAGTCTGCAGAAAAACTTGGCCTTGGGCACCAGTGGACATTTCAGCATGACAATGACCCAAAATACACAGCAAAAGTGGTGAAGAAATGGTTATCAGACAAAATTAACTTGTGGAGTGGCCCAGCCAGAGTCCCGACTTGAATCCAATTGAGAATCTGTGGAGGGAGCTAAAGATCAGGGTGATGGCAAGAAGACCCTCCAACCTGAAAGATTTGGAGCTCATTTGTTTGCTGTAATAGCCAGTAAAGACTTTTCTATTGATTATTGAGAAGGGTATGAATAATTTTGGACTGGACACTTTTTGCTCAAATGTGAATAAAAGCAGAGACATTTTATTTTTTCCTCAACAATGCCTCTTGTACATCGTCTTATTATCTTTTGAGAGACACCTGTCATTTCCCGTCAAAAACGTACTTGCTGGTTGAATAAAATTCACTTTAAGTCAAAATTTGCCAGGAGTATGAATAATTATGGGCAGCACTGTAGACATATGACTATGGTAGAGTCTAGATCAGGCTTTCTCAACCAGGGTTCCCTGGAACCCCAGGGTTCCTAGAGGACTCTGCAGGGGTTCCTTGGCATTTTCCCCCATCGTGGGGGTAGTATAATAGAGCACATTATAATAGGTGATACTTCAACAAGAAGCACTAAATTGGGGGCTCAGGAGACAGTATAATGAGGGGCACTGTAATAGGGGGTAGTAAAATAAACAGCCACACATACTTTTAAAGACCATGCCTCCTGCAAAATAAATGCGGGGGTTCCTCGAGATCAAAAAATTGTTTGCAGGGGTTCCCTGATATCCCAAAGTTATTTGCAGGGTTCCTCCAGGGTAGAAAGGTTGAGAAAGGCTGGTCTGGATTATGAGGGACAGTTAGTGACAAGACAATATACTCTGTACAGCGCTGCGTAATATGTCAGCGATATATAAATACTTAAAATATTTTTTTTTTTATAAATTTAAGCTAGTTTTTCGCCATCATTTGTTATATTTGTCAATCTTTGGTTATCTCCACGCAGCTCAAAGATAACTTATACAATCCGTACCACTCTAATCCCTCCATAAAAAAAGATGAAAAACAGTGCAGAGGCTTTCAGTACATAGAAAGCAGTAACAAGGGAGCTGACTCAGCAACTTTTGCGGTTGCCACTAACACTTGTTTAATGCCTATTTTCAGGATTTTGCTACATTTACATTATCTCCAAACCCAACAACCATAAATAAAGTTTTACATTCATTTTGAGTTTAATGATATGCATAAATTAACATACTTGTATCATTTTCATATAAGTTAAGTTGATTTGTAGTACCAATTACCAAACAATGAAATTAACTTTTCAGCCAGCTTTGTAGCATGCCTTATGGGCTAAATTAAGAAGAACTGCAGACTCCAAGCATTTATTACTAATGTCTTGTCTAGATGTGCTTTTGTTGTGTAAAACAAATAACCCTCTCTGCAGTAGAGATGGCCCGAACCTCCGATTTTCGGTTCACAAACCTCCCGCGAAAGTTCGGTTTGCGTGAACTTTTGCGAACCGCAATAGACTTCAGTCAGGAGGCAAACATTGAAAACTAGAAAAATTTATGCTGGCCACAAAAGTGATGGAAAAGATGTTTCAAGGGGTCTAACATCTGAGATTTTGCATGGATGAGTGGGATAGACGCCAAAAGTCTGTATTTCACGCAAAGCAGCGTTTTAAGGGCAGAAATCACATTGAATGCTACATTGCAGGCCTAAAGTGCTTTAAAACATTTTGCATGTGTATACATCAATCAGGGAGTGTAATTAGAGTACTGCTTCACACTGACACACCAAACTCACTGTGTAACGCACCGCAAACTGCTGTTTGCGTAGTGACGGCTGTGCTGGACTGGTGCGCACCATGGCGAGAGTGCAGGCCCTTGCGATTTTCAAGCCCATATGGTCGCCGGGCTGTGGTAGCTGAATGATAGAACAACAGTGACTGTCCAGCTGATCAAATTTGGTCTGTCCACAATGAAGCAACGACCTTATTATCTTTGGTGTGCCACCTCCCGAGACACTCATATAGCCGGCGGTCATTGCTTCATTGTGATATGCAAGCCCCTTCACCACGGCAAGGTAATGATCACGAAGGGGAATGGGCACATGTACATGCCTTTTGTTTTGTTGTTACAGCTGCAGTGCAGCAAGAAAAATTAGGCAGGCATGTACACGCACCAGAAAAATTTGTATAGCGGCCGCTGCTAGCAGCAGCCTTAAAAATTAAGGAATCCGCCTGGAGTCCTGGACCCTGTTGGTGGTGGCGGAGAAGGCAAGCGGCCTGCAGGCAGAGATGCTGTGCGGAGAGTGACTTAGTCTTCGGGTGGGCAGTAGCCCTCCGGGATCCATGCCTCATTCATTTTGATAAAGGTCAGGTACTGAACACTTTTGTGACTTCTCTTCTCAGTGACAATGCCCCCAGCTGCGCTGAAGGTCCTTTCTGACAGGACGCTTGAGGCAGGGCAAGACAGAAGTTGGATGGCAAACTGGGACAACTCTGGCCACAGGTCAAGGCTGCGCACCCAGTAGTCCAAGGGTTCATCGCTGCTCACAGTGTCTACATCGCCACTAAAGGCCAGGTAGTCGGCTACCTGCCGGTCCAGGCATTGGTGGAGGGTGGAACCGGAAACGATAAGGCGAGGCGTTGGACTAAAGAATGTCCGCATGTCCGACATCACCATGAGATCACTGGAGCGTCCTGTCCTTGCCTGCTTGGACATGGGAGGAGGATTATTGGCAGTGGTCCCTTTATTGCGTTGTGCTGTGACATCACACAGACAGGTAACGGACAGGCACAGTGACACTGCGTGCGTTCAACTCACGTAGGTAGGTGGGTGGGTGCACTGTGAACAACAGGTAGGTAGGTATATGCAGTACTGGGTATTACAATGTACACCTGTCACACACAGACAGGTAGCGGACAGGCACAGTGACACTGCATGCGTTCAACTCACGTAGGTAGGTGGGTGGGTGCACTGTGAACAACAGATAGGTAGTTATATGCAGTACTGGGTATTACAATGTGCACCTGTCACACACAGACAGGTAGCGGACAGGCACAGTGACACTGCGTGCGCTCAACTCACGTAGGTAGGTGGGTGGATGCACTGTGAACAACAGGTAGGTAGGTATATGTAGTAATGGGTATTACAATGTGCACCTGTCACACACACAGGTAGTCACTAAATGTGCTGGGCCTGGCAGTGGCACACACACAGTATGTATTATCAAGGCTGTCTATGCAACACAAGTGTCAGTGGGGGACACAGAAAAAAAAAATAGATCACAAGAACAAGATTAGGTCTCAAAATAGCTGTTGTGGGGTGCTATTTTAGCAATAGGAATCAGCAAGGAGCAAGCTAACAAGCCTACAAGAGCCGAACTAATCTTTCCCTATGAGAGAGTCTGCAGCAGCTGTCACTTCTCTATTGACTGCAGGCACACCAGTGAATATAATGGCCGGTGGTGCCTTCCTTTTATAATGGGGGGAGTGGCTCCAGGAGGGAGTGTAGCCTGATTGGCTACAATGTGCCTGCTGACTGTGATGTAGAGGGTCAAAGTTGACCCTAATGGTGCACTATAGGGGCGAACCGAATAGAGCAAACTAAGACTAAGACTTTGTTTTAGAATCTTAATTCAGAAGGATATGTTATATAAAAGCAAGAATGAAAATGGCATGGGAGAAAAATGATGGGACATTTAAGTTGTATTTTGTTGCACAACCTTTAGAAGTTAGTTGAACAGAGAGCTCAAAGAGGACAAATCTCATCCACGGGCTCTTCAAGCAAGCTGGCAAAGTGACAATCAACAGGACAGGATCCAAACAGCAACCAACATGTAATAAAGACTGAAATCAACAAAAAATGAGCCATACTACAATCAATCAAAGGTGCTGCTGAAGAAAGGTGGTTCTGTTGAAGAACCCCAAAGACTTCTAGCAAGTTACGGGTAATACAGTATTACTAATTAATGGTTTTTTTTTACTGACTCTATGATTACAAACTGGGCAAATGGGAAAGGTTCATCTGGAGCTGGGGCATAAGTACTTCTCTAGTCACTCCAATTTCAGGCTGATCAGATAGTGCCATAAACTCTCACTCTGATTACCAAGCACCCCACTGGGAATTTCCTGAAGAGCTTTTGTGCTCACCAGTGCCCTGGAACAGAGAGGGAGCCTATAGTACCCTTTGTTTTGGAGCTATAACCCCACTGCTGACATGGTTAGGGTTGGCATAACTTTAGGAATAGCTTTCTATGGAGCTGAACATATTCAGCACCATGGATAGCAGCTGCTTGACCACCAATCATTGAGCAAGACAGTTCAGCACAATCCGAGCAGTGCTTAGTCAAAATGCACCAGTAAAGATTATGCTAGTTTTTTGAGTTCAGCGTACAGTTAGCTGCTACAGTACCCTTCAGTAATGTCCTTGAGGCATCACAATTTACCAAGGCTTGCTAAATCAACCCCAAAGTTAGCTCTTATAGTATTTTGAACAATACAGCAAATGTATTATATGTTGTATTAAAACAAAATGTTTTTTTTTTCCTGAAACATTTCTTAAATACACTCTATTTTAATTTTAATACACTATAGGAATGGCAGGCACACAAAGTAAATGGGGTTACCAAGAATTGGGTATGCAGGGATGTGATATTGTAAAAAACCCACATCCCTGCATATATACAAATATCGTTGCTTCTTCTTAAGACAAATGTGCACATTTGGCCTCAGAAAAAGCAATGATTTTTGTGTCTTGAATTTGCACTATTTTCATTCATTCATTCATTCATTCATTCATTCATTCATTCATTCATTTTATATTCAACTGGAATGTGTAATGGTTAAGGGCTCTGCCTCTGACACAGGAGACCAGGGTTCGAATCTTGGCTCTGCCTGTTCAGTAAGCCAGCACCTATTCAGTAGGAGACCTTAGGCAATTCTCCCTAACACTGCTACTGTCTATAGAGCGCGGCTGCAGCTCTGGCGCTTTGAGTCCGCCAGGAGAAAAGCGCGATATAAATGTCTTGTCTTGAACTTGGTCCAGCTATCAAGACATGTAACATAACATATAGTTTTGCTGGCTGAAGCACTTCCATTTAGCCACATCTATAATTGCAGGAGCCCTTTTAATCCCTTTTTACTCAAGTAACAGTAAATCCAGACTGTCACGTATGTGAGAATTTAGTTCTGGATTCCAAGCTTTCTGCGGGATCTCTGCCCTCGCCATAATATAAATCCCTGGGGCGGAGCTAGAAACCATGTGACCTCATAGCAAAGTTTTGGTTGAAGCCACACACAAAAAATAATAAGGCAAGAACTTTTGTGACCCTCTCAGTACTCACCAATTGTAGGTCGCCATTAACCACTTTAGGACCGCGGTGTTAAACCCCCTAGTGACCAGGCCATTTTTTACTAATTGGGCCACTGCAGCTTTAAGGCCTAGCTGCAGAGCCACACAACTCAGCACGGAAGTGGTCCCCCCCCCCCTTTCTCCCCACCAGCAGAGCTCTATGTTGGTGGGGTCTGATTGCTCCCAGTTGTTGTTTTTTATATATAAATATTTATTCTATTATTTTTTTAACCTGCTGGGCGGTCTGGACGAGCTCAGCTTGTCCAGTACCGCCGGAGCCTGCCGCTCAGGCCCTGCTGGGCCGATTTGGCTCAAATAAAAAGCAGCACACGCAGCCGGCACTTTGCCAGCCGCGTGTGCTGCCTGATCGCCGCCGCTCTGCGGTGATCCGCCGCGAGCAGCGGCGAAAGAGGGTCCCCCCAGCCGCCTGAGCCCAGCATAGCCGGAACAAAAAGTTCTGGCCAGCGCTAAGGGCTGGATCGGAGGCGGCTGACGTCAGGACGTCGGCTGACGTCGATGACGTCACTCCGCTCGTCGCTATGGCGACGATGTAAGCAAAACAAGGAAGGCTGCTCATTGCGGCCTTCCTTGTTTATTCTGGGCGCCGGAGGCGATCGGAAGAACGCCTCCGGAGCGCCCTCTAGTGGGCTTTCATGCAGCCAACTTTCAGTTGGCTGCATGAAATAGTTTTTTTTTTTATTAAAAAAAAACCCTCCCGCAGCCTGCCTGGCGATCTTAATAGAACGCCAGGCAGGTTAATAAATGTAACTATTTTTTAATTTATTTTATATTCCCCACTCCCCCCCCCCCCCCCCCCCTCTCCCCGCCAGCCAATCAGCGTGATTGGCTTTCAGCTCATTCACTTGTAGGGGACAACAATTATAACTGCCATTTTTTAAATTAATTTTCCTCCCTTCAAAGATGTGGTAGGAATAGTGGTACATTCCTATCTTCTGGAGGTCTCTCACGTGTAGCTTCTGAGGCCCAGTCACTTGAGCAGGCTCTCTGTGTCTGTCCCCATCTCGAGTGTACTGCACATGAAAGAATAACAGACATACGCAGTACACTCATGTGGTGGGTGGAAAGGCGTCCACAAAAGAGCCTGCTTCAGTGATGGGGGCTATTAAAAGTAGCATAGCTAGGTACAGTCATTGACAGCAGCTTGAGGTATCTTCAGAAGGTAGGAACATACCATTGTTTCAGCCAATCACACCAATACAACTCCACTGTAGGCAAAATATTTTTCCCGCCTTAAACCCCACACCCATTAGTCATGTTAATTTTTTTAATAATGATGATAGTCAAAAAAGTTCATAGCCTAAGTTTTAGAATGGGAATGCTTTGCTTGAAGCTTATAATGAAAGCCATCTATTCACCTCTATAGGGGGTAGAAGGAAATTTGGGGGCCCACGGTTAATGGATGATTTAAGCACCCCATAGGCACTAATGCAAATATCATTAATGCGGCACACAAAACAGAAATTTGGTCACCCAATAAATATGGTTTTCAGCATTAGAACATTCAAGTTTTTGAAATATGTTATCATTTTGAATCTTGCAACATTATAGTTTCTGTAATATTATTTTGTTTGTATGTACAAATGTTAAGTTTGTAAGTGTGTGTGTGTGTGTGTGGGGGGGGTAGCTTTAGGCACCACCATGGAGGGGGATGGTCTTAGGGTTAAGCACCACTAGGGGGATCTTAAGGCTTGGCACCACGGGGGGTGTCTTAGGGTTAGGCACCACCAGGGGGGTCATAGAGTTAGACACCACCTGGGGAGGTTTTAGGGTTAGGTACCACCGGGGGGGGGGGTTCCTAAGGGTTAGGCACCACCAGGTGGGGTCTTAGTGTTAGGCACCACCAGGGGGGTTCTCTATGATAGTAGGGTTAGGTTAATCTGTAGTAAATGATTGGTAAGATTTGCTACTATTGTATTACTTTGCAAAGAATATTGGTAGATATTAACAATATTTTCATTAACAAAATGGATATTAACCTCCCTGGCGGTTAATTTTTTTTGCCAAATTGGCAAAAAAACTTTTTTTTTTTATTTTTTTTTTGTTTCATGTAAAGCTACCAGAGTGGTAGCTACATGAAACACCACTAGAGGGCGCATGTGTCCCTCTAGTGCGATCGTCGCCGGCATCTATAGCAAACAGGGGAACGCGTATACAACGCGTTCCCCTGTTTGGCTTCTCCTGTCGCCATGGCGACGATCGGGATGACGTCATGGACGTCAGCCGACGTCCTGACGTCAGACACCTCCGATCCAGCCCATAGCGCTGCCCGGAACTCATTGGTCCGGGCAGCGCAGGGCTCTGGCGGGGGGGGCCCCTCTTTCGCTGCTGCGTGCGGCCGATCGCTGCGTGCGGCCGATCGCCGCAGAGCGGCGGCGATCAAGCTGTGCGCGCGGCTAGCAAAGTGCTGGCTGCGCGCACAGCAATTTACAGAATAAAAATCGCCCCACCAGGGGCTGAGATCTCCCCCTGCGCGGCATAGCCCGAGCTCAGCTCGGGCTTACCGCCAGGGAGGTTAATATTTTTATTAACAAAACCCCACGCCCTTTTTTCCTTGTGCCCCTTTTTCATGTATGCCTATATGGGAGGATGGCATAGTCATGTATAGCGTAGCGCTTTGGTGGCTAGTCTGTGAGGATATATTACTGAGTATTTGTGTACTGCTAGTTCAGCCTAGAAATGGGGAGAACTGGGGAATGCTAAAAAAAAAGGTTCAGTATCAGTTATGCTAGGGCTGGAGATGGGTTATATTTCTTGCCTTGGTTGAGCTAGATTTACGATCTCTGACTGCCTGTTCTATATTGCTGTGCTCTGCACATAAAACACATTTTTTAAATGACTATTATTGCTTCCAAGGTTAGAACCTAAAATTCCTCTAAACATTTCCCTGATGCTCCATCTGAATCTGTACAGATGCATTTTACTCTTTAGGAACTGCTGTGCAATGACAACACGACGCTAAAGCAATTTAAAAGGATTAGCATTCTTATAACATCAGAGATCCCTGTAACCTTTACAAATTCTGAAAGCTCTGGTATTCCAAAGGCTGTAATTTACAGTGAATATATTACCTTCCTTATTTTAAGGTCACTGCTGTTTCTATATTTTAATAAATCAAGGTGATGACATGGCAATGTAAATCAGAGTCAGCTGCAGAGATGCCAGTAGTACGACTTGAATGTAATATCACTCAGCATTACTTTAATAATCAGTTCTGGTGCAGAAGAGGTGCTCTCCCGGTAAGAATTGCATTAGGCAAGCTGGAGTTATAGTTGTTTGATGGGCACCTTTCCAATGTTCTCCAAGGCACCTTATTTTAGAAATCAGAGATCAATATGCATAGTTCAGTGACCCGCTGTAACCAATAGGGAATCTTCCTCCTGTCACCTCCAAATTAAAGATATATCTTATTTGGTCAGTGGGTTATTGGAATTCACAATTATTGACCAATTCCATGCAAATCTGATATCTGCCAAATGTTCCTTCATCCCCTTAGCACCCTCCAGAAAAAGCAAATTAAATAATACAGACCTGTGAATCCTACAGGGTCTTTTATTTCAATTTCGATCACCAAGCAATGTCTTGATTTATCTCAGAGACTGGTGGTCCTGGTCAAACCCATGTCCATAGGAGTGAGATGGAAGAGGTTGATCATGCCGTGACGCCACCCCCGTTGCGCCAGGCGCCATACAGAAAAGACCGGGGCTGTGTTCGTCTGGGATGCAACAATCAGAGGTGAGAGGCTTGGGGATAAATGGCGCTGGGGATTGCAGCAGGGGGGGTAAGGGGCTGGGGGGCACCTATACAATAGTACCTATAGCTAGATAACTTTAGTGGGGACCCTTATACCATGCTAAATTAGTCTGGGTACACTGCACTAGCTATCTTTACTAGGGGTACCTATACCTTGCTACCCTATATCTGGCTACCTATATTGGTGCCACATATACAGGGGGACCTATAGCTGGTTACCTATATTGGTGGCACCTATACCTGGCTACCTATATTGGGGGCACATATACTTGGCTACCTATACTGGGGAGACCTATACCTGGATACCAATATCGGTGGTACCTATACCTGGCTATCTATACTGGAGCACCTATACCTGGCTACCTATACTGGAGCACCTATACCTGGCTATCTATACTTGGGGCACCTTTACCTGGCTAACCTGTGCTTGGGATCCTAGAGCTGCCTAACCTGTACTGGGGCACCTATTGCTGGCTAAACAATACTGGGGGCACCTATACTTGGCTACTTATACTGGGGGTACTTATACTCACCATTAGCGTGCTCATCCCTCACCATGTACCTCCGAGTGTGACATGTTTCCCGGCGATCAGTGTTGATGACGCCAAGGTCACACAGTTTCATCAACATCTGGCGGCAATCTTATGAATTCAATTTTTTGTAATGAATACAATAAACTGCGGGAGTTTCAGAGGACAGATGGGCACCACGCGATGGGTGACAGAGGATTGGTAATGTTTGAATGCATACATGGAGGTACAGTTATACACTGGGGAGCAGCAGCGAGGCAGCGGATGATTCCATTTCATGCTGAAATTGATCAGGAATCGGCCTGTGGTGTACGGGCAGCTGACAGATCTCTCTCTAATCAGACATGATCAGAGAGAGATTTGTCTCTTGGTTGAATCTGCCCATCATCTCTAGATATATGCCTACCTTTACATTCATATTAGTGCAGTTTGAGCAGCTGCAGCTTGGAAGTGTAAATGGTCAGAGATTTTGGAGAGTCATTTTGAAATTTAGTTTTGATTTGATTCTGTGCTTCAAACTTTTATTATACTCAAAATCTATACTAGACCCTTGCTTGACACATTTTGGTAACTTACAGGAAAAAAGGTTATGAACATTAATGGGATCACTTTTTGCACAGAAATCCAACAAAAACTGATCGCCAGGGAGGTTAACAGATACTCTGTAAGGTGTGTTTATGGTGTTCTATTTTTTGAGCAGCTATATCAGACAGAAACCAACATATGTGCATGTGGCCTGGCTCCTCAATTGGGTGTATAGGGAATTCAATTGTTTTATTAGCATTTAAATTCTCAAGTTTGCTAAGACTGCAATTTTAGATTGATTGTTGAAACAGTAAACTTCTTTGCATTATTGCTTATCAGTGCAATATACTCGTTTTTTTTCTTGTTTACTCTGCTTCTTGTCTTTAGGGTGTTGACAGAGAGTTGACAAATTTGGGATGTTTCTGCATAGTTGTTTACATTGATTACAGTGGCTTGCAAAAGTATTCGGTCCCCTTGAAGTTTTCCACATTTTGTCACATTACTGCCACAAACATGAATCAATTTTATTGGAATTCCATGTGAAAGACCAACACAAAGTGGTGTACACATGAGAAGTGGATAGAAAATCATACATCATTCCAAACATTTTTTTTACAAATAAATAACTGCAAAGTGGGGTGTGTGTAATTATTCAGCCCCCTGAGTCAATACTCTGTAGAACCACCTTTTGCTGCAATTACAGCTGCCAGTCTTTTAGAGTATGTCTCTACCAGCTTTGCACATCTAGAGACTGAAATCCTTGCCCATTCTTCTTTACAAAACACCTCCAGCTCAGTCAGATTAGATGGACAGCGTTTGTGAACAGCAGTTTTCAGATCTTGCCACAGATTCTCGATTTGATTTAGATCTGGACTTTGACTGGGCCATTCTAACACATGAATATGTTTTGTTTTACACCATTCCATTGTTGCCCTGGATATATGTTTAGGGTCGTTGTCTTGCTGGAAGGTGAACCTCCACCCCAGTCTCAAGTCTTTTGCAGACTCCAAGAGGTTTTCTTCCAAGATTGCACTGTATATGGCTCCATCCATCTTCCTATCAACTCTGACAAGCTTCCCTGTCCCTGCTGAAGAGAAGCACCCCCAGAGCATAATGCTGCCACCATCATATTTGACAGTGGGGATGGTGTGTTTAGAGAGATGTGCAGTGTTCATTTTCCGTCACACATAGCGTTTTTCATCTTGGCCAAAACGTTCCATTTTGGTCTCATCTGACTAGAGCACCTTCTTCAACATGTTTGCTGTGTCCCCCACATGGCTTGTGGCAAACTGCAAACAGGACTTCTTATGCTTTTCTGTTAACAATGGCTTTCTTCTTGCCACTCTTCCATAAAGGCCAACTTTGTGCAGTGCACGACTAATAGTTGTCCTATGGACAGATTCCCCCACCTGAGCTGTATATCTCTGTAGCTCATCCTCAGTCACCATGGGCCTCTTGACTGCATTTCTGATCAGTGCTCTCCTTGTTCGGCCTGTAAATTTAGGTGGACGGCCTTGTCTTGGTAGGTTTACAGTTGTGCCATACCCCTTCCATTTCTGAATGATCGCTTAAACAGTGCTCCGTAGGATGTTCAAGGCTTTGGAAACCTTTTTGTAGCCTAAGCCTGCTTTAAATGTCTCAATAACTTTGTCCCTGACCTGTCTGGTGTGTTCTTTACACTTCATGGTGTTGTTCCTCCCAATATTCTCTTAGACAACCTCTGAGGCCATCACAGAGCAGCTGTATTTGTACTGATATTATATTACACACAGGTGCACTCTATTTAGTCATTAGCACTCATCAGGCAATGTCTATGGGCAACTGACTGCACTCAGATCAAAAGGGGCCCAATAATTACGCACACTCCACTTTGCAGTTATTTATTTGTAAAAAAAAAAATTTGGAATCATGTATGATTTTCGTTCCACTTCTCACGTGTACACCACTTTGTATTAATCTTTCATGTGGAATTCCAATAAAATTGATTCATGTTTGTGGCAGTTATGTTACAAAATGTGGAAAATTTCAAGGGGGACGAATACTTTTGCAAGCCACTGTATATAGGGCTATGGTAGTCTGTGGTGCTGTGGTGTCCGATAGCCAATCGGCTTCATGCTACCACCAAGATGGAGGAGAGGATGGTACCGGTGAGTGCTCTAGACATTATGTAGGAGCCTATCTGGGCTACTGGGCATTGTGGGAACGGTGCCAAAAAAAAAGCTGAATTTGTCCACTGTATATCACAATTTTTTAGGCTGGCAAGGCCTGAATCCAAATAGCCATATTCAGGTTGAACTTAATGCTGACCTGAATTCAAACACCAACCCTAATAGACAACATACAAAAAATGGCATTTATTGTAAGAATAATTGCTTTTAGCTTACATTTTAGCTTTCTGACTTTGGCAGGGTAGCAACATAGAATATAAAAAAGTAGGCCATGCATTTAGTGAAAGCTTTTGCTTTATCCGCTTAATGTAATGTGCATCTGCACAGTTACTTGTTGATACAGATATGTTCTTGCTACCTTTGGGGCTGGCATGCTGGAAGAGGAGTTGCTCATTCCAACGAAGAGTGGCTGGATGGTGATGGTTACTACCTATAGAGTGCGCCCTAGTGGCTGCTGCTCTGGCGCTTTGAGTCCGCCAGGAGAAAAGCACAATATAAATGTTATTTGTCTTGTCTTGTCTTGTGCCAGAGGGTAAGAGAGTGCAGCTACCAACATGTCAGTGGGAACTGCAAAATCCTTCACCAAAGGTATATCATCCTGTTGCCATTTTTAAAGAGAATCTGTACTCTAAAATTCTTACGATAAAAAGCATACCATTCTCTTCATTATGTTCTCCTGGGCCCCTCTGTGCTTTTTCTGCCACTCCCTGCTGCAATCCTGCCTTGTTATTAACAGTTTTAGGCAGTGTTTACAAACAAAAGACATGGCTTCTAACCAGAGTATCATAGGCTGAGAACAGCTTACTGTGTGACTCATGCAGAGCTTTGAGAGGGTGTGTAAAGCTTATGCCAATGACAAGCAGTGCTGCACATTCCACACATTCCAGCCTCAGCCGACAGAGCCGACAGAAGATAAGATTTATTACAGAGACAGTGTAACTAGAAAAGGTTGCAGTAAGACGGACCACATTAGAACAGGCATAGGAACTTATAGGATAGAAGAAATAAGGCTCAAAATTTTGTTATAGAGTCTCTTTAATGTTGCCAGAGCCAAACACTGAAGACTAGCTTATGGTCAGTTACCGTACATGTTAAGTCTGTTGCCTTTAATGCCGGGTTTGATCCTTCGGCCAGGGTTCGAATGTTGTGCATTATTACCCTGGTGCAGGGTCTGGCCACAGGCATAGCTATCCTGCAACACCACCGGCACGACACCCAGTATCTCATTTGTTCCTAATTTGATTGGCTGTACCCAAACCCCCAAAAATATATTATTACCCTGTTGTATGCTGGTTACTCCAGGCCTCATGTCCACCTTGGCCACAGGCACAGCTATTCCAAAGCACCACCACCAGCATGACACCCCACCCCCACCACCCAGTATCTCATTTGGTCCTACTTTGATTGGCTGGATCCGAAACAAAAATTATATTATTACCTATACCCTTACGCATGCCAGTTACTCCAGGCCTCATGTCTGCCCTAGCCACAGGCACAATGATCCTGCACCACCAGAACGGTGCCCAGTATCTCATTTAGTCCTACTCTGATTGGCTGAAAGTCAGTGGGAATTCACATGCAATGTGTAAATTTACAGTATGCTGTAAAAACCACAAATTTTCCCACATGCAAAAACGTGAACACAAAAACTCTAATTTTAGCAGAAATGTGATTCTCCATGGACTTTTATAAGATGAGCGGCGAACACATTATCGCACATTTGCAAAACGCATTCAAATTTTTATTGTGAACCCTACCTATGAGTATGAAATATATATACATTATCTTAACAGACACATAATAGAGGACTATCTAACTATCTCCACCGTGTCCCTTGTGTTGAGCATTGGCTTTGTGAATAAAGTTTTTTGTTTAATACTATTATGGCAGTTAGTACATCCTTGTCTGCATTACTTCCTGATTTAAAGTTCCACGGGTTTGTCTTCCTATTATTTGAACATACATTATTTGGGATGTACAGTGGGTTGCAAAAGTATTCGGCCCCCTTGAAGTTTTCCACATTTTGTCATATTACTGCCACAAACATGAATCAATTTTATTGGAATTCCACATGAAAGACCAACACAAAGTGGTGTACACATGAGAAGTGGAACGGAAATCCTACATGATTCCAAACATTTTTTACAAATAAATAACTGCAAAGGTGGTGTGTGCATAATTATTCAGCCCCCTTTGATCTGAGTGCAGTCAGTTGCCCATAGACATTGCCTGATGAGTGCTAATGACTAAATAGAGTGCACCTGTATGTAATCTAATATCAGTACAAATACAGCTGCTCTGTGAGGGCCTCAGCTCAGGTGGGAGACTCTATCCATAGGACAACTATTAGTCATGCACTGTACAAAGTTGGCCTTTATGGAAGAGTGGCAAGAAGAAAGCCATTGTTAACAGAAAAGCATAAGAAGTCCCGTTTGCAGTTTGCCACAAGCCATGTGGGGGACACAGCAACCATGTGGAAGAAGGTGCTCTGGTCAGATGAGACCAAAATGCAAAATGCTATGTGTGGCAGAAAACTAACACTGCACATCATTCTGAACACACCATCCACACTGTCAAATATGGTGGTGGCAGCATCATGTTCTGGGGGTGCTTCTCTTCAGCAGGGACAGGGAAGCTGGTCAGAGTTGATGGGAAGATGGATGGAGCCAAATACAGGGCAAACTTGGAAGAAAACCTCTTGGAGACTGCAAAAGACTTGAGACTGGGGCGGAGGTTCACCTTCCAGCAGGACAATGACCCTAAACATAAAGCCAGGGCAACAACGGAATGGTTTAAAACAAAACATATCTATGTGTTAGAATGGCCCAGTCAAAGTCCAGATCTAAATCCTATCGAGAATATGTGGCAAGATCTGAAAACTGCTGTTCACAAACGCTGTCCCTCTAATCAGACTGAGCTGGAGCTGTTTTGCAAAGAAGAATGGGCAAGGATTTCAGTCTCTAGATGTGCAAAGCTGGTAGAGACATACCCTAAGAGACTGGCAGCTGTAATTGCAGCAAAAGGTGGTTCTACAAAGTATTGACTCAGGGGGCCGAATAATACCGCACACCGCACTTTGCAGTTATTTATTTGTAAAAAATGTTTGGAATGATGTAGGATTTTCTATCCACTTCTCACGTGTACAACACTTTGTATTGGTCTTTCACGTGGAATTCCAATAAAATTGATGCATGTTTGTGGCAGTAATGTGACAAAATGTGGAAAACTTCAATGGGGCCGAATACTTTTGCAACCCACTGTAGGTGTTTCAAAAGTTAGTCACTAGCACATACTTGTATGCAGTTTTGCACTTTAAAACAAATCTTTTGATTCATATTATTTATGTAACATTATAAAAGAAGATCTGCTAAAGTGCCCAGAATATCGTTATATTTCTTATAAGAGGGCTATGAAGGTTGCCATATTTATTTCCTTGTAAACAATGCCAGTTGCCTGGCAGCCCTGTTCACCTTCTGGCATAAGTAGTGTCTGAGTCAAAACCCTTGAACAAGCCTATGGCAAATACAGTACAACTTGAGTAAGGTGTTTCGGAGTACCTGATCTTCTGCATACCTGTTTAGGGTTTATAGCTAAAAGTATTAAAGAAACAGGAGGACTGCCAGACAACTGGTATTGTTTAAAAGGGAATAATATGTCAGCCTCCATACCCCTCTCATCTCGGGTTCCCTTTAAGATGATGATGTACAAAAACAGAAGTCCAATAATAGTAACAAAAATCCATTGTGTTCATTTGAAGCATCCAGCCAGGTGCACATAGATTTTAAAAATACTGGCTTCTCTGCCCATGCCTAGATGTTTAAGGTTAACACAGTGAAAGCTCATGGCTCTTAGCTCTACTACCACCAGGGGTGTAACAATAGGGGATGGGGGCAGGAGGGGTTGCAGCATGAGGGGAGAGCATCGCACATCTGCGGGGAGGGGGGACAGTCAAGAATTCGTATGGGCTCCCCGGGTGCCTGTTCAGAGGCATTTGGGGGGGGGGGGGCAGGAGGGGTCGCAGCATGAGGGGAGAGCATTGGACATCAGTGGGGAGGGGGGACAGTCCCCGCTCCCTCACCTTAGGCTCCCCTCTCAGCGCTCCCCCTCCAGCACCTATCACTGGCAGCCGCTGCGGCAGCAACACATACCTCCATAAACCGCGGAGGTCCCCGATCTCTAAGTGCTGTTTAAACAGGAAGTAGCATGAAGCTCTTAGAGATCGGAACCTCCGGCGGTGGATGGAGGTATGTGTCCTGCCTGCCACCGCTGCTGCCAATGATAAATGCTGGAGGGGGAGCACTGAGAGGAGAGCCTGAGGTGTCCAATGCTCTCCCCTCATGCTGCGACCCCTCCTGCCCCCCTAAAACGGCTCTGAGCGGGCACCCAGGGGCCCATACAAATTCTTGCAGGGGGACCTGGTGACTTCTAGTTACGCCCCTGACTACCACAACTGAAAATGATTTTTATTGGTATATAAAAAGGATTCAGAGGCCACAAAACAAACAAACCCTAAATAAATAATCAAAATAATTCAAAATATTTTTAAGTCCACCCATTATTCATAGACAGCATGCAGCCTTTACAGAGTTCACATGTGAGCAAAACAGCCTTGACGTGGGCTAATCGTTGTAGTCATAAATGTCACATAGAATCTTTTTTGAATGCGGTACAAAAAGTTCCACTTGCATACAAATGTTTCACAGGTACACAATGGCTGATTATACAACCTGCACAAAACATAATAAAATACCGTAGTTCATTCTTCTACTAAGAAACGTTATTAGTGCCAGATGTGTGCCCAAGAATCACAGAAGTGTAATAGTTCTATTTATACTCACTTCTGGGCTGTACGCTACAGATATTCCAATACAAAATCCTGGTCCTATCAAATTCCCGGACCATGTATTATGTCCTAAAGCCTACAAAGGTGGAAGAGAGAACTTTCAGTACAGGTGTTGGTAACTGTTTACGAGAAAAAAGAATCAATAGCTGTCTCAGAAATAATGATTTAACAAAAAATCTGACTTTGCTTTAGAGAATATTTCTAATATTTCTAATAATAATGCAAATGAAACACCATGGACAGAATGGGCAAAGATGATTGGACCGTTGACCTAGAGGCAGTTACGGCTGCTATCAGTGGGATCAGTGCAAAAAACTTAAAATGAGATTCAGTTATGGAACCCACTAGCAAAACTTTGATGAGCCTACTTGCTAGCATTCACACTCCTCTTCCCCCCTCTCCCCTCGATTCATTACATCAAGACCTAATCTGCAGGATGGATGGCTGCACCAGAGTGAATTAATAGGGGCCCCCACAACTCTGGGGCCTCCTGTTGAAGAGATTGCTTTCCATATAGTTACACCTTTGATCTCATGCCTGTCCCATGCCAGAGGAGGTGTGGCTCCAAAAAGGTGGCATGACGTAACTTCTCTGGAGGACAGATAGTGACATTATTATGTCCTCTGTAAATTATCACAGAATGCGTTCTTCTATTCCAGGTCCTAAAGCAGAACATAGCAGTCGCTGCCCAAGTTAGATACAGTAAATCCCTTGAGAGCTCAAGGAACATTCATTTATTTGCTAATTACACAAATGCATTAATTTATGTGCATAATTAGGCGCTAAATTAACTCAAAAGTTTGTTCAAGCTGTAAAATCTTCCTAAAACTGGAAATAATATGAAGGCAGCCAAACGCTTAAAACAGGCGGTAAAGAGTCATTAATGGCATGAGAGGAGTTTGCTGGTTGTTTTTCCTTTGTCTACAGACATACAGCTGATGTGACTTGCCAAAAAAACCTTAGTTATTTCATCTAAGACATTCTCCCAGAAGCAGCATGGCTTGTCATTATACATTTTAGCAACTTTCACTTTGGCTTTTTTTTATGATTTTCTTTTAACCATGGAGCCCTCTTGGGTCTTCTTCCACTGAGCTCACTGTCACTCAAAAAGAGACAGATGGTGCGATAAGTCATTCAATGGTCTCATCCTGATTCAAAACATTTAGCAATAAACCACTGACTGATCAAATTTATATCAATCACAATCACTTATAACACATGCAGAAGCCAGATTTTCTGTGTAGACTTACTGAAAACATCAGGAGTACAGAGAATGAAGGTGCACGGTCACAACTTCATGCAAACACTATCTGATACTGATACCGCACTGTGTTATATAAATATAGCTAAGGATCCAACTCCTGTTCTGACACACTGTACTGCACTATTTAGTCATCATAGCTCCAGTTACCTAGGTGTAATCCCTGCTAGAATTGTGGAGTCCAAGCCCATAAGTGGAGAGTGGGTTTATTAAAACTTTGTTAAAAATAATACATTGTAATTCTCAAATGAATATACATCATCACTTTCTCCTTGAAGGTGAATTACAATAGCTTATCAGTTAATGGAGGTAAGTATAACACTAAACTCCCATTGTTTTCCCATTGAGTCAGAGAGGTCAGTTTTAAGGCTGGTTGCTAACATGTTATGGTGCGATTTGCACCTGGCAGAAGAGCATACCACTGTGTATTGCACCACACAATTGCATGCAGATTTGTCCTAGCATCCAGGACAGGACCCAGAAATAATCTCTGAAGTTACAACTTGGCAAACTACAAATGTGAGTAGGATCCTATTTTCTTTAATGCTGATGGTATATACAAAAACTCAATACTTTGTTTAGAAGGCTCCTGCGTTTTATGTCGTTTATCTTCCCTCTCTGAGTTCACCAGGAAATACGCTCACATATTCACATAGGATAGGTAGTCTGTTTCTGGTGCAAAAACTATTTTTCCAAAGCTGATCACTAATCAGCACCTTATATCTGCTTTTAAGGCTTCCTATTGGCTGATAGGTCTGTGCTATTAATGTAATACGTGTCCATTTGAGGATTGTAGGAGAGGTGCTTGTGCAAAGAATGTCAACTGAAAATGCAGAATTGCAAGCAGAGCATCCTGTAGGTCAGGGCTTCCCAATGCTGTCCTAAAGTACCACCAACAATACATGATTTGTGGAAATCCACAGAGGTCGTTAACCAGCTCTGCTGAGACACTAATTACCTCACCTGTAAATGTTCGTGGTTTTCTGCAAAACATGTACTGTTGATGGTACTTGAGGATAGGGTTGGGAAGCCCAGCTGTGGGCAACTCACTTGTCCTGCTGGTGCATTCTTTTTTCCTTCTTTCCAGTCAGCATGTTTGATCTCCATGGCACCCCACAGCTGTATGACTCCTGTGACCTGTTGGCATGTGACAGAAATGTGTTCATGCCGGCAGTGACAGAAACAATGATGTAGTTCCAGCATCTAAACATCAGGAAGCTGGTGATTGGCCTGGATTGTGGAACACAGTGGCAGGAAAGTAAAAAACGTTCTCCTGCTTAGTGCTTTCTTGCATTGCATTACAGGGCAACAGCATGGCTATTTAACCACTTGCCGACCGCACGCTTATACCGTGCGTCGGCAAAGTGGCAGCTGCAGGACCAGCGACGCAGTACTGCGTCGCCAGCTGCAGGCTGATTAATAAGGAAGCAGCCGCTCGCACGAGCGGCTGCTTCCTGTCAAATCACGGCGGGGGGCTCCTTGAATAGCCTGCGGGCCGCCGATGGCGGCTCGCAGGCTAAATGTAAACACAAGCGGAAATAATCCGCTTTGTTTACATTGTACGGCGCTGCTGCGCAGCAGCGCTGTAAGGCAGATCGGCGATCCCCGGCCAATCAGCGGCCGGGGATCGCCGCCATGTGACAGGGGACGTCCTGTCACAGGCTGCACAGGACGGATAGCATCCTGTGCAGCCCCGATCACTGGGGGGACAGGTAGGAGAGGGAGGGGGGTGAATGTCGCCGCGGAGGGGGGCTTTGAGGTGCCCCCCCCCGCCAGCCACACGCAGGCAGGAGAGATCGGACCCCCCCCAGCACATCATCCCCCTAGTGGGGAAAGAAGGGGGGTGATCTGATCTCTCTGCCTGCACCCTGATCTGTGCTGGGGGCTGTAGAGCCCACCCAGCACAGATCACATAATTCAATGCTGGTCCTTAAGGGGGGGTAAAGGGTGGGTCCTCAAGTGGTTAATATCGGTATATGGGGGCACACATTTCATGTAATACTAATATCTGGGGGGCACATTCTTTACCTAAAACTGACATCTTTTGGTACACAACTACATAATACTGATAACTGGGAGCACACATGCCTACCTAATGCTGATATCGGGGGCACATGGCAATCTTATACTGATATCAAGGGGTACAAGGCTCTATACTGGTATCTGTATCTGCTGAACCCAACTGCTTAATTCTGTAATCAGAAGGAAACACTGCAGTCTAACTACTGTAACATGGACTTCAGACAAACGGCCTCTGTGGCAGCATAATGCACTGCAGTCTTTCTCCACCCACTTGGCTGAGATTTTCCAGCATGTCTGACCAGTAGGGATGCTCATTCGGATTCCGCAGAAATGTAATTTCTGCATTTCCAATCAGAAATCAGATTTCTGCGGTAATACTGCATTAGTGCAACTCGGTAATTTTAGCCCATTCACAGAACTCAGAAGCATTGGACCAATCAGAGAATGCAGAGTCAACTCAGAAGTATTTAGCCAATCAGAGAATGCACAAAATGACCACTGGACAGAAAATCTGCATTTCTGACCATCCCTGCCTCAATAAACTGGGAGGATGAAATCTGGGGGACAAAGCCATTGCTGTTCCTATGACCTAAAATCCAGCTCTGCTCAGCATTGGAACCCCAGTTACTTCTATAACAACTATTGGTCTTAATTTGGGAATTTAATACAAAAAAAAAAAAATGATTCTAGATATTTTCAGCACTGTATATTTCTGTTTGATTTGAATTTCTGAATTAATTCTGCTCGCATTCCATGTTGCATAAATTTTGTGTTGCCCTTCAACGTAATAAGATAAAAAATGTTGCATTTTTCTGCTTTTTCATTAGACTGTACATATGAATGTGATTGAGTGCTTAAGATGATAATTTATGCATAAACAATTATCACCAGGAGATATTTGTGTCGTGAGTGCCTGCTGATATCTCATGATTAACTACAAAAATAGTTATCCCTGAATTTATGAAAACTTTCATTTCTTACCTGCTTTAAAATCCAAATAAGAAGCAGATGTATCTAGTAACCAGCATATCTAGGAATAGGGTGTGCAGTTTGCTTTCTTTTATTGCCTGAAGAAGTGGGTGAATACTTGTGAAATGCGTTGCCTCTTTGGAGCTTATGATTTAAGTTTTATTTGTGCTGAATCTTGACTTTCTGAGTCTTTTGGAGGAGGTATGTCCACCAATGCCTCCCTTTTTATACTTTTAGTGTATTTCACTCTGTTTAGGAACCTCTGTTCCAGCAATTTAACTACTATTAGTCCTTCCTTGGTGGAAGAGGTTACCCTCTTTTTTGTTGTTTTTCAATATCTAAAGAGAGCTACATTTTAACCCAAGTGGGGTTGGGTTTAATCTCCCCACCTGTCTATACAGTGGTTACCTTAGTGGTAACCCGGCTTTGTGAGTATCATTTCACTAGATCTAATTACCTAACATTGTCTAACTCAACAGGGGCTCTTAGTTTTTATTTATTTATTTTATTTATAAAGTGCCAACATATTACGCAGCGCTGGACATTAGTTTAGGTTACAGACAATATTTAGGGGTAACATACAGCAAAATGACAATACAGGAATACAAGAAAGACCAGATCATGCAGCACAGTATGAGTACAAGGTAATGCCTAGTCACTGGAGGGGAGCATGGAGATTAGGCAAGTTAGGTTCACTCAGATGCATAGCATGGGTTCACAGTAATGGAGGTGCATGATCAGGTAGGACACAAAAGGAGGAGGACCCTGCCCAAAGGCTTACAATCTAGAGGGAGAGGTAAGGACACGAAAGGTAGGAGACCAGAGTTCAGCTGTGGGATTAGAGCACTTGTGAGGAGTAGTAGACCAGAGTGAAAAGGTGAGTTTTGAGGGCCTTCTTGAAGATGTTGAAGGAGAGGGCTGCCCTATTGGGTGGAGGTAGGGAGTTCAATAGTGTTGAAGCAGCTCTTGAGAAGTCCTGGAGGCGTGCATGGGACTGGGTGATGCGGGGGGCGGTCAGGTGAAGTTCATTGGAAGAGCGGAGTGAGCGGCTAGGTGTGTACCTCTGAGTAAGATCGGAAATGTAGGTTGGACAGGTTTTGTGGACAGATTTGTAGGTCAGACACAGTATCTTGAATCTGATTCTGGACTGGATAGGAAGCCAGTGGAGGGATTCAAGGAGGGGATCCGCCGTGGTGGAGCGATGGGAGCAGTGGATAATTCTGGCTGCCGCATTCATGATGGACTGCAGTGGGGCTGTTCGGGTCATAGGGAGACCAGACAGAAGAGCATTGCAGTAGTCAAGGCAGGAAATTATGAGGGTATGGATGAGGAGTTTGGTGGTGGCAGAGGTCAGGAAAGGGCGAATCTTACAGATGTTACGAAGTTGGAAGTTACAGGACTTTGTGAGGTTTTGGATGTGGGGAGTGAAGGAGAGTGCGGAGTCCAGGGTGACACCCAGACAGCGGGCTTGAGAGGTATGGCGAATGGTAGTGTGGTTAACAGTGACATGACCATCTGGGAGATTCATGGATGGCCGGGGTGGGAAGATCATAAATTCCGTTTTGTCTAGATTTAGTTACTTGCCTATAAATCCATATTTTCTTAAATACATAACTTATCTTTCCTTCTAATTTTCATTAGGTCTCCTGACTGCCAAAAACTACTAAATTGAAATTCTAGTAGCAGTTATGCTGATGCTGGCTATAAGCAGGGGATACACTTTACTGTTTTCGTGCGCGTTTTCTGCACAGAAAAACTGAGAACTCATGTTAATCAATAGGCTAGTTCACACTTAATGCAATATTTGTACACAGAAAAAAAGCTGACATCCTGCAGGATAATTCTGAACATTTTTTCAGTTTTCTCTATCAATTACATTAGCTACTTTGAAAAAATGTGCAGGTTTTTCTGCATAGAAACACACATGGTGTGCAGAAAACGCATGCAGAAAAATGTGTGCAGAAAACTGAAAGGCTAGTGTGTCCCCTGCCTTAGCTAAATTGGATATTAATATGTAGATATAAAAATATAGCTAAGGTTGCAACTCTTGTTCTAAATCACTGGACCCCACAGTTTTGGTCATCTTAGTTCCATTCACTTAAAGGAATACTATCGATTCACATATTTTTTTCAATTGACACAGGAATTGTTTGGGAAGTGCTGCTAAGTACTGGTGTATACATTTTAGTAGCAACTTCTTTGTTTACTGTTATCAAAATACATTCAATCTTTACTCTCAGGGTATAAAAGACAGCGCTCCACACAAATCCTTTGATCTTATATAAGTGAAAACACTCACCAGATCCTATTGACCACTATGAGACTGGTCAAAAAACGCATTCAGCCATATCCTATTCGATCAATACACTTCTCCCCAGTTGATCAGTGGCTCCACCTGTCCTTCTTCCTTGATGTCAGCGTTGTATCAGTGCAGATTTACCTCATTAAAGAGAACCTCACATAGTACAGCTCCGTTTGTAAAAAACGACATTTATTGCTTTAAAATACTCACAAGCGTGGGATCAAAGACAGCGCATAGAGTTTAAGAACGGGCTCTCCCCCGTGCCTCCCGGTCAGGCCCGCAGGTGCCGCTCCAACTCCGCCGCTAGTCAGTAGTTGCTATTGCCCTCGCTTCCGCGTTGTGCGCTTGTAGTGTCCTGACAGTCCGTGGTAGCTCCACCCGACGCGTTTCGTCACAGCGTGTGACTCATCAGGGGCCCTCTTTAATGAGGTAAATCTGCACTGATACAACGCTGACATCAAGGAAGAAGGACAGGTGGAGCCACTGATCAACTGGGGAGAAGTGTATTGATCGAATAGGATATGGCTGAATGCGTTTTTTGACCAGTCTCATAGTGGTCAATAGGATCTGGTGAGTGTTTTCACTTATATAAGATCAAAGGTTTGGTGTGGAGCGCTGTCTTTTATACCCTGAGAGTTCAAGATTAAGGTGAAGCTGACACCAATAAGAAGCGCATACATATATGAAGAGCGTGATTGAACAGACTTTTATACACTGTTTGAAACAATTTATGTGATTGGGACATTCATTAAGAAAGCCTCTGCATATGTGCTATACACTGGCTTCAATGTGAGCAAGTGATCCGTGCGGACTTTGATACATAGCATTATACAGTTGTAAATATATATTATATACAGTTTGAACACTTACCTGTTGCGCTTATTCTACATCAATTGATTCAATCTTTACTGACGCCAACACTGACGGCTGACTGAGCCACCAGGAGAGGGGAAATTCCCCTCACACTTGATCAGTTAACTCTATGTGTAGCTCTGTGTGTGACAGAGAAGAGAGCTCCCAACAGTTGCAGCTCCTGTGTCCTGTGTTTCTGACTGGCGTGTCTGAAGAGAGCAGAGGAAATAACTCTCACAGCTTTTCATACTGTTTTTGCTTTCAGAGTTTGATATGCTTGATATTTGCTTTCTGTAGTCTGATATGCAACTCTGGCTGTGCATTGAAGCAGACACCCCTTCTGCAATTGATTTGTCCCAATATAGCTAAATCCTACCCTCAATAAATTACAGCTTTTGCCTCTGATATTTAACATGAAAAGTAGGAAAATGTTTACACAGCTACTTAGACATTATTTGCACACTGTCATTTTAGAACACTTGGGTATCGATAGTATTCCTTTAACTGCAACCCTAGCTAGAGCTTGATAGCTAGAGGGGTCCAGATAGTGTATATGCAGGGTCCTTTTGTGATACTGATGTAGTGGTAAAGATTACAGCAGCCTCCTTCTCATTACACGCTACTGGATACTTTCATGCTTCCTAGTAAAAGTCGCCCTTGAGGTAGGGTTCACGCTTGGTAAAACTCATGTGCGGTTATTCAAAAATGTGGTCATCACACACATAATGTATTTCATATATAAATGTATATACATGTATATGGGAAGTGTGTGTGTGCGCTCCACCTCTTCCTTGCCCAATGAGGTTTTTTGGGAAATTAAGGCTATGCAATAATCACCTTGATAATGGTAAATCTGCATGAGGTAGTGAGTGGGTTTGAGGTAGCATTGCTATAGTGACACGAAGGATCATGGGAATAGTAGACTGTATAGAAGCATCCCGCTTCTGGGAATGGAATGCTTGGCAAATTGTGCGGTCACCAAGGTCTCTGAAGAATAAGTGACAATGCCTCTTGGGTGGAGCTTGGACGGAGCAGAGGGGAGACGTGCATGATATGCACATTTTTACAAGAGATATCTTAGTGCAGTTATTTTTAAGCTTTTATATAATAAACCTTACTATAGGGCTTTTTTCTTTTTTTTTTTTTTTGAGAGAGAGAGCATGAGGAAAACGGACATCTGCAAATCCCTAAAAAGAACTGAGCACTGACTGCTGGTCTTCTGAGGGTCAGCCATAGTCTATGGTGAGCATAGTGTATGGCTAAGTGCAGAGATGTGGGCAACGTGTGAACACTGGATTAAGGGAAGTGTGCAGTGGTGAACACCTACACAGTGGCGTACAACAGTCTGGCGGCAGTAGTGATCTGCTCCGGGTGTCACCATGGCAGGGGGGTGACACTGGAGACCTCCTGCAGTCCCCCAAATGCAGAGTATTCCTAGCAGAAGGAAGCTGATTGGGAGACAGCTTGGAGTTTATTTATTTATTCTAGTATTTACATAGCGCCGACATATTACGCAGTGCTGAACAGAGTATATTGTCTTGTCAGTAACTGTCCCTCAGAGGGGTTCACAATCTACTCCCTACCATAGTCATATGTCAATCTATGTATCATGTAGTGTATGTGTCATATTCTAGGGCCAATTTAGGGGAAGCCAATTAACTTATCTGTATGTTTTTGTGATGTGGGAGGAAACTGAAGTGCCCGGAGAAACCCCACACAGACACGGGGAGAACATACAAACTCCTTGCAGATGTTGACCTGGCTGGGATTCAAATCAGGGACCCAGTGTTGCAAGGCAAGAGCGCTAACCACTATGCCACCGTGCTGCCGGAGTTGATGTATATTTAGGGTTTACATTCAGTTATACTTAAATGACACAAATGACTGAACTATGACTAGTGGCAGTGCTGCAGTGTACAGAATGGGTAGGGACAAAGCCTAAACAAGGGGTTACTTTTGCTACTTCCTTTCATCACAGGAAAAGTAATAATCACTTTCCTGTGTACACGTGATTATGAATGTTGCATGAGTTCAGAATGATGGTGATGGGGGTTAGAAGCACTCAGAAACCATTTTGAAGCAAGCATTTTTGGTGATTGTCACTGCATATAACAATATCCCCTTGTGTGAACTCGCATTATGTTCTTATGTGCTAGTAATTGTGAAATTATCCTAGCATAAGTATGGCCCATTACTAGTAACCCTAATATGTAATCTCAGGTAAAAGAAGAATAACCCAAAGAGAGAACACAGCACGTTATAAATGTTAATTATCATTATTGCTTTGTCTGGTGTTCTGTAGCCTCGGATGCCATCTTGACAGAATGTGTATTTTGTTATAATTTCCAGCAGCAATCAGACCCTGTTGTGCTGTTTCCTTCACGATGTCCAAGCAAATGTGAATGTGACGACAGTTTTCTCTGAGCTGTGACAGACTTGTAAAATCACACACTTCACACCTCTGTTTTTATATATGTGTATTTATGTTTTGTGTATGTATATTTATAGCTAGACAAATGAGATGTTAACCTGGCATTAAAGACATACTAGCAGTAGCAATCAATATTCTGCTATGATCACTGTGCAGATAGAACCGCCACCTTGCAATACTGCAGTCTTAGGTCTGAATCCCATCCTAGACATTGTATTGCCCATCACAAGTCATTTGTTTTGTGCAAATCACAATTTTTTTTGCATTCCTACTCACTTGCATTAAATTAAGAATTGCAGACGTGCTGCCTCAGTTAGAAATGCAGAAAAATCTCATATGCTAATTTGTATACGATGCTATTGCAATACATTATGTGAGGTAAGCTATGTAAGGCCTCTTTTACACTGTGAGAAGCAGATGGCAATGTGATCGGAACGCAACATGCGCAATCGCACTGCCATCTGCACTTCCATGCATTGCGATGCTGATCCCATTCTCTACAGTGAATGGGTCAGCGCTGCGTTTTGCTGAAAAATGCATGCAGCAGTGTGATAACACATCGCACTGCTGCACAGCGCATGTAGTGTGAACATCAGACAGTGCAGTGTATGCACTTCTGATGTTCCTGCATGTCCCACATTATACGCATTGCCGAAATGCGCACAGCAGTGTGAATAATGTGAACAAGGCCTTAAGCGCTCAACAGTTCGAGAATATCGCAAAATATTCAGATCACTGTAAAAGAGCCCCACTTGTTTCTAAGGAGTCCATCACAAGAAATATACTCTACAGTCCTTTCTTCTTAATCCTCTTAATGCTTTTTTATATACTCAAAAATAAACAAAAGCCCGCACAATAGTGAAGTATTGCAAATCAATATAACACACGCACTCTTAATGATATTCCTTCATCTGTGCTCTTGACTAATAATTGTGTCCAGACCACATCAGCGTAGGGTGGACAGATTGAGCTCAACAACAGTAATGGCTGATTAGTTGCAGACAGCTCAGATCACGTTATTCTAGTCTCCAAATCTGCTCATACACTACTCATATACCAGTATCCTCTGATATAATATAAAATACAGACCACATAGCATAATAAGGTTTACACACTGCACTTTCATTTCCGGTGTTGTAGGTGCAGTGGCGTACCTACGGCATTTGACACCCAGTGCTGGGTGTTAAATGACACCCTCCACCCAAAAAAATGAAAGTAGTGAGTGTGGCATGCTAAGCGTGTCACGGTGGGTAATGCCAGGTATAGGGGCACTCTGTATAAGTAGCATGCAATAGTTGCCCCCAGTATAGGTAACCTGGAATAGTTGCCCCCATTATAGGTAATCTGGAATAATTGCCCCCAGTATAGCTAGCCTGGAATACTTGCCCCAGTATAAGTACTGCAGAGTATTGCAAGTGGAAGGAAGCCACGGCGTGCTATTAGCTCACTTGTTCCACGACCGGAGTCCACGATGTGTCCTCCTGTCACCGTTCAGCTCTCAACCTAGCGCCTGGTGTGTCTTCCTGCATCACGTGAATACACATATGCAGGACTGGGGGAGAGATGAGCACATGCCAGCACTGGGGGAGAGCTGAGCGCTGAGAGGATATCGGACATCGCTAGACTCCGGGAGTGTAGCAGGTGAGTTAATGGCACGTCATTATTTGTATTAGCGCCTATTGGACACCCAAATGTACCGAAATTTCCTGCTACCGTTTTAATACCTTATTTATTTTTCAGTGATGGAAGAATGCCCTTTCCTTTGCAGCAGCACATGGTATTAGATCTCTGCACTGCAGCTCTGATAGCTTCCAGTTGGCGCCCAAATTTCAAAGCTATCATTCCCCTATTGTGTTTGAAGCAAAGAGAAATAAGAATAGGGGATAGATGGCAGTGACTGCAAGCCAAATAACTACAGATTAAGGTGTTGGGGGTTTGGAGGCCCTGGGGCGCCTCTTAAGGTGGCCATACACTTATAGATTTGCAGCAGATTCGACCATCAGATAGATTTCTGTCAGATGTCTGTCAAGTCGGAATTTGACAGGAATCTATCTGATGTGTGCCACAAACTAGGAACAGATTTCCAACAGATTTCAGAATGAAATCTATTGGAAATTGATCTAAAGGCATTATTGGACCATTAGAGCCAATGCAACTCTATTGGCCATCGATCTGCTGGCAGCAGCAGATCGACCTAGATTTTCCATCCTGTCAGATCGATCAAATCGATCGAAATCGATTGAAATCGGCCGCAAATCGATTGATCGGCCAATCGATTGGTCAATCGATGGCTGAAATCGACCCGTGTATTGGCCCCTTAAGTCTAATAGCAATCAGTGAGTGACAGCTGGGGTGGGAAGATTGGAGGGGCGCACTTTGGCGTCTCAACCTTGGGTGCTGGAGGACCTTGTCCCAGCTCTGGCCCCAAAGGATGATGGTGCACAATTCCACTGTGCTTCAGTAGATCAACTAATTGTCGGCACACCAAAGTCATTGCAAAAATGGTTTATTGATAGTCAAGATGAAAATGGGATTTGACTATCAATAAACAATAACTTTGGTGGACCGACAATTAGTGAGTAGAACACTGTACCTGTCTGTCGGTTAGAACTCCATCTACCTTTCCCTACCTAATTCAGTTTATGAGCAGAAGCTTGGAGGTGGCCTAATACTCCACACGTGCTGAATTGCCTGATTTGGGCCAGGACATCTTGTGAGTCATTAACCCTTAGGGGGAAGTGAATGAGGTGTATATTCTTGTGGTGACGTACTGTTCACAGTTATGCTGAATATTGGGATTGTAATCCTCAAACTACCTTCAACAGCTTGCTCTAGATGTTTTTAATTAAAACATTGTGTTCATGGGCTTTGAGTGTGGAGCAAAACTTTGTGTTTTGTATCTGTGGAATGGAGTCGTCCTGCACCACCCTGTCCATTGTACACTGCTACCTATTGCTAGCCTTATTACTAACCGGCCTTATCCATATGAATTATCATTATTCACTCTGGATGAACTGGTAAATGGAGAATCATACTCAATAACATGGTTAAAGTAGTTTGACAAGAGATTGTGAAATTTGTGAGTTTATAATTAAATGTCATCGAATGGATTTGAAAGATCTTCAAAGAGAAGATACTGCCCAGATTCCCGCTAGTAATAAAATGCAGCTGTCAGAATTACAACAACCCTTGCCTTGCGGTTCCTGCTATCTAGCACCATACATTATTGGTCGTTTTTCATAACAATGAAAGCTTGGAGTCTTTTAAATGTCTCTTGAAATTCCATTGAAGCTAGAAGATATGAAGCACATTATGCACCCCGGCTTCCCATCCACTTTGGTCTTAAAATCCTCCACTGGGTTCCAGGAATTGTAATTCCCACAAAGAAATACGGTTTCTTTTTATTACCACAATGGATGCACTAACCAGGACCGATAGCAGAGACTCCTGAAAGGCACATCGCTGCCACATGTACATTTTCATGTGCTGACAAAAGAGATGGCAGAAAAGCAAGCAGCACTGTCTTCCAGGCTATTCCAGAAAAGACTTACAATTCTTATGTAAAGAATGAAGACGATAAATCGAGATGGTTTCTTTATATGGAGAATGTTTAACAGAACTATGTCAAATACTGTTTGCATCTAAACTGAACTTCATTTTACACTGGTGTCACAAAACTGACATGAGCAGCCTGATTCACTGAGCTTAAAGGACAACTGAAGTGAGAGGGATATGGAGGCTACCATATTTATTTCTTTTTATTCAATACCAGTTGCCTGGCAGCCCTGCTGATCTTTCTGCCTCTAATACTTTTAGCCCCTAGACCCAGAACAAGCATGCAGCAGGTCAGGTGTTTCTGATATTATTGTCAGATTTAATAAGATTAGCTGCATGCTTGTTTCTGGTAGTATTCAGACACTACAGCAGCCAAATAGATTGTCCTTCAAAGGAAACATCAGGGGATTTAAAGAACATGCAATCTACTTATCTGGGGCTTCCTCTAGCCCCTGGAAGGCTGTGTGTGCCTTGCCACAGCTCCACTCCAAGCTAGTTCTCAGGGGTCCCCTCCGTAGCAGCCAGCGACCTGGGGAGGTCAGCGGCTACTATGCATGTGCTTTTTGTTTTTGCTTCGTGTTGATCTTTTATCAAAATGAGTCAGCTAGCTATGAAATCTCTACTTAAATAAGGAATGAATTGCTCATCCCCTCAAACCACTAATAAAATGATGAAATGATGAAACTCACACTTATTGTCCTTACAATAAAAGATATACGGTATAACACTGTGACATATAACAAACAGATTTAATATTTGCTTCAGACCCAGAGTTGGAAATGTTAGACTTCCTGTTATTGACTTTTATACAGCCACAGAATCAGAGCTACAAAGTTGTTTTCAATCTCTGCCTCCAGCCACAGACATTGCTGTCTGTTTCTGAAATGCATCCTTGATGTTCTTCCTATGACTGACAGGTCTGCCGCTAAACCAATTTTCAACAAGTAGATGGATTGTGTGATTTTCAAGAACTGTTTCGCTTAACCCCTCGTAAGGAAAATCATCAAGCGTTAATGTGATGTTATTCCAAACTTCCATCTATCATTCCTATTCATCTGTCTTTCTAAGGGATGTGCGTCAGATTAAAATATACTATAGATGTGAACTCCCAATGTCAGATACTGAGACTCATTTTACAGTGCAGCAACAACACCTTTTACAATGCAGCAACACCAATCTTCTGATTTCGTTTCAACTCCTATCTTAGTGCTATGAGTATATTAACACCATGCCAGGGAGCTAATTTCCTTAACTGGTTGCCACAACTACTACTTGTGGCTGGCAGCATAGCCACGTGTGCATTCCCACAATGAGGTAGCTTTCACTGGTCACCTGACAGTGCAACCCAGTGTACTATTTCCTGACTCAGTGATCAGGGCCGGCCCTAGACTTTTTGTCGCCTGAGGCAAACTTAGAAAAAAATCGACACCCCCCCTCAAGACGTGGGTGGGGGGCCGCCGAGCTGGAGGGGGTAGCGGGCAGGAAGGGGGTATTGGGCAAACCCCTCCTTCGCCTGGGTCCCAGATCTGCGCTCCACCTCCAGCTTTAAAAAGTTAAGTAGCAGCCGCTAGTAAGAGGCAACGTGTGGGGATCACTCACCTCTTCAGCGTTCCAGCGTGCGTTCCACTGTCATCTTTTCCTGCAATGCCGCCCACTGTATTGTAAGTGGACGGCATTGCAGGAAGTAACGACAGTGGAGCGCATGCTGGAACGTGGAAGAGGTGAGTGATCCCCGCCTGTTGCCTCTTACTAGCGGCTGCTACTTTACTTTTTAAAGCTGGAGGGGGAGTGCAGATCGGGGGATCCAGGCGAGGGAGGGGGGTCTGACCCCCCTCCCCGCTGCTAGGCCCCTATACCCCCTTCCTGCCCGCTACCCCCTCCAGCTTAGCGGCCCCCCCCCCCCCCACACCCATGGACAGGTGGGTGCCGGCCCCCAAGATGTGCCGCCTGAGGTAAATGTTTCAGTTCGCTTTATGGGCGGACCGGCCCTGTCAGTGATGGTTGTGTTTGCTGGCAGGCAGGGGCATTGCTAGCTCCAAAGATCAGTGGCACGTGCCCCGTATCTATTCTGGGATGTCCCCCAGGCAGAGTCAGCTGTGGTGTCTCAATGGCAGGCATGCTAGGAGCTGTGGTGCATATATAAGGGTTATGCTGGGTGCTGTGGTGCCTCTATATGGGCATACTGGGTGCTGTGGTGCTATGATGCCTTTATGGGGGCATGCAGGGAGCTGTGGTTCTACTATGGGGGGATGCTGGGAGTTGTGGTGCCTAAATGGGAGGTCCGTGGGAGCATGGGAGGGGCTCAAGTAGAAGCTCAAAGAATGCTATCTAGGAACTGACAGATAACCTGGCAGCAGGCCAGCCCACCCAGCAGAAAGCCAGACCAGCCAGCACAGAAGCCAGGTAACTCTGCCTAGTTATGTTTAAGTTAAAGTTCCCCAACCCTGTCCTCAAGGCCCATCAACAGTACATGTTTTGCAGAAAACCACACACAATCACAGGTGGGGTAACTAGTCTCATGCAGAGCTGATTAACTACCTCTGTGGATTTCCACAAAACATGCACTGTTGGTGGGCCCTGAGGATAGGGTTGGGGACCAGTGGTTTTAGTGACACTGCCTATTTATGTGATATGCTGCATTTTTTGTATTACTGTAGAGGGAGCTTCATCCAATATTTTGCTGGGCAGGCCTACTTAGACTGCTGTCAAGTTCATGTAAATTTGGCTCCCCTCATGACCACACCCACATTCTGGTGCGTGGCCACAACCATTTTTCATCTCAAGTGCCCCGGATCGCTTAGGATCCTAGCAACACCCCTGCTGGCAGGGGCAGCTAATCCTACATGGCAGGGGTCCCAGGGGTTATAGTTATGTTCCTGCCCTCTTGGCATTATGTGAGAGAACCTGCTGCAAAAGGATATTCTGGTTGCATTGAATGATGGAGATACATTATTGTTATACTTGTGTCAGGGGTGAGGATGGACAAGACAGCTCTTGTTGGGAGGCCAACATTTGTTATACATGGGATATGCCTGTTATGGGAAAGCTAGTTGCGTGTGGTCCGGCAGTAGTCATAGAGAGAATACGAAGACATAACGAAAGTTGCTTAGGTGATACCTTTAATGACTAACTAGACAAGATTTCTTTACAAGCTTTTGTAACGTCTTCAGGCATGATACAGAACCGTATCAGAACGGTTCTGATCCAGTTCTCTATCATGCCTGAAGAAGAAACTTAAATTTCTGAAAGCTTGCAAAGAAATCTTGTGCAGTTAGTCATTAAAGAGAATCTGTACTCTAAAATTCTTACAATAAAAAGCATACCATTCTATTCATTATGTTCTCCTGGGCCCCTCTGTGCTGTTTCTGCCTCTCCCTGCTGCAATCCTGGCTTGTAATTGCCAGTTTTAGGCAGTGTTTACAAACAAAAGACATAGCATGTGATAGGCTCAGATAAGCAGTGTCTGTGACTCATACAGAGCTTGCAGGGGGCCTGGAGAGGGTGTGTATAGCTTCTATCCAGTCACAAGCAGAGCTGCACATTTCAGCCTGAGTGCCTGAGCCCGACAGAGCCGACAGAGGAAAGATTAGATCATATAACAGAGATAATACAGCCACTGTGCAACTAGGAAAGGCTGCAGTTAAACAGAGCACATTAGAACATGTATAGGAACTTATAGTATGGAAGAAATAAGGCTGAAAATTTTGTTACAGAGTCTCTTTAAAGGTATCACCCAAACAACTTCTGTTGTTAAGTCTTCGGCTTGTTATGGGTGATATTAGCCCTGCACATGTTGGGGAGATGAAGACAACAGTTGATGCAAAGAGGACATAGTTGTGAGACTTTTTATGTAAGGACATTATGATTGCTATGGGTAGAGGGCAGGGGTAAGCTGCACTTGTTATAGGGGCATCATTATGATTGCACTAATTTATAAGGAATATTAAAAAAAATATGATTACCGGTACATATTTTCTGAGTAATAACTATATAAAACATATTTTTAACTTGAAACATAAAAAGTAAGCATCTCCATGTACAGTACATATATGTTCCCAACTAGAACAGATAACATCACATTTGTTCTAGTTTAATCTAAAAATATATATATATATAATGAGACATAATAAGCTATGTATTCACAGAGCTAAAATGGAAAATATGGCCTGGTAAGGAAAAAGTTTTAATATTCTGGGACTTCCTGTTACCATCAATTTACTGCAGTGTAAGGCAGCAAAACAAAACAAAAGAAACATAAAACGTACAGTATGCACACTGCAGTTTGATGTCACTCCACAAAAGCAACATAGCATTTATCATGCATTATAGCCAGGGGAAAAAATGTACATTTTATATGAATACTAACACATGTATTTTATAATAACCGCAATAATTGGGAGTGGGATAAAGGTTACAGGTGTACCCAATAACTGCCAGGGAAAGCCTTAAGCCAAAATACACAATAGAAATGTATTAAATATCAGAAACTATACATGACTGTAAAAGCTAAAAACAGCATTCGATGGCCATCCCCTATGCTTTTTGCTGTAAAAATTTTAGAGTACAGATTCTCTTTAAAGCAGATCAGCAAAGAGTTCACAGCAGCATGAGCAAGCGGAACAGTTCCCAGCATAGGGTAAAGACACTTAGTGCAAAAAGCAGTTATCTCCCCACTCCGTCGTTTTACCACGATGTCTGGAGCTTGAGGTGGTGTGCGCTATCATGCCAGTCAGCCAAGCGCTGCACGGGGTTCCCTTCAACTTAGTTCACACTGCATGTGATGGTCCACAAACACTGCTTGTGCTGTCGCTGTATGATGATAAGTATCAGATGTGTACCAGCTTAGCGCAAACCGAGTCCTCTGCAAGCCAAATTGTGACAGTATTCAAGGAGGTTTCCCATCAGAGTTGCTGTCACACGTATGAGCGGCCAGTGGATGGAAGGTGTAACGAGGTGGCCCGCGGGACGGGACAGCATCTCATCAAAGGACACCGCCTTTACATGTTTGGCCGATCTCACGGTGTCATCAGAAGGCGTGCCCTCAAGCGTCCATCATTCATATATATACACTCTTCTAGCCAATCCGCATGTCGGGAGCGAAGACGCGGATCGGAAGTGACGCGTGCGGCTCAGGATGGAGGGGATTACCCAACCAATGTATTTTGTACTTTTACCATTTTTAATGATTCTGGTCCTTTACATTTAGTAAATTCTGCATTCATATTTCATAAAACAAACTTAACATTGAAATGTTGCACCATTTATAGAGAATACTGAAAAGCAAAACTAAAATGCCTTGAAGACAATGAACACTAAAAACAAAACTCAATCAAGATGCATAAGTTATAATTACTTTTAAAAGTACGGAGAACAAAAGAATCTTTGATTAAAGAGATGAAAATTCATTCAGCTTGAAGAAAATTAATAATTTTTGGAGATGGAAAGATCAGTGGCATATCGAAATTAATTCACGTTTTACTTGAGAAAATAATAATAAAAAAAAAACACACAAGAACTTGCCACTCGAATTAATTATGCATCATCAACATTTATCAATATTTGCCATTTTAAATACATATACTTGCATTTTATGATTTCAAGTAGGACAAACTAGAACTGAAAAGTATACATGTAATGTAATGAATGAGATTATCAAGGCATAGGCACTACAGACGTCCCTGTCCTCAGGTTTTCCTATTGGCTAGTGTCACACAGAGTATTACCCTGTAACCAGCTTTAAGGTGGCCACACACCGTACAATTTTTTTAAATATCTGTTCAACTTAAGAATTGCAAATCAATTTTTCTGACTAATTGTAACATTTCAAAAATATGACCAATGTACCACACACCTATGTTCAATTTTTTCCTCAATTATGATAAAACTGACTGGAAACTCAGAGAAAATTGCTAGGGTGTGTATATTAATAGATTAACAATCCAACACACACCATACAATCTTTAGTAGAAATTGAAGAGAAATATCTGGCATTCTGGATCGATTTAAATCGAAAAAAACGGGAAATATGATCGGATTTTTCAGTCGAATGAAAAAAAAGCTTTCGATTTTTTCGAGAGATACGATCGTTTTTATCGAATTACTGTAAAATCGGATCATTTCATTGTATCGTGTGTGGCCACCTTTACTGATAATATTAACACAATATTTAATATGACAAACTGTGTTAAAGAGGCACCCTAGTGACATACTGTATAGTAGAATATAGTAAATGATTCAGGATACCCACTTTTACGTTAATTATTCTGGTTTGCCCTGCCCTCCCAGTGATGTCACAGTCTAGGCTGTTTAGCTTTGTGAAATTCTCCTACCAGAACATTCTGGGAGACCAGGGCCCATATGCAATTAACGTTTTCTCTTGAGTTATCTCCTCAGAGATACATTTCACATTCTGTTTAAAATAACTTTTAAGCATTTTACAATTGAAAAAGTAAAATGTACTTTTTTTTACCAACTTTTGGTTACTTTTTCATTTGTAAAATGCTTTAAATTATTTTAAGTATTTTCTTGCTTGCTGGTGGTTTAAAAAGCATTTTACCTCAGAAGGAAAAGTGAATTGCATTTGGGCTCAGGTATTTTTGTCAACTTACTCCAGAACACAAACATTCTGCAGAGCTGCACCTGACAGCACTAAAGATGTCATACCATATCAGGGAACTAATCCCACCCATGATAAACTTCAAAGAGTAAATCAGGGAGAGTTGGTGCCCACATTACCTGCTTCAATGTAGCCACATCACTAGATTAATTGCATTGGCTTTACTGCAGAAACCACTGTTGTAGCCTAGTCAATATATCACTGGTGGGGCATGCAGTATATGTTTAGATTTTCATACTTCACAAAACATGCATAACGCAACCTTTACCCAAAGAATGAAATCCATGAACGTTGCTTTATGTTTTTGCATGCCACTCATCCGCACAGCGATGTGTGACTCACAGCCTGCTTCAAATGTATACCAATTAAAATGTTACATTCAGTGGATGCAAATAGCATCAAATCTATTACAGCTATCAGAAATAAAGATCTTGATGATCTAAAAGGAAAGAAGAACCTCAGACTGAATCTAAATACCATCCAACCACCACCAGTAAATGCATCTATGATATGTAAATACAAATAATATTACTTATCACATGAGGACCGGCCACCATTCCACAAAAGCCTAAATCCAGTACATAGATATTTTCAGTGACTTATCCTACGGAGTCAACATTTATGAAACCCAAGAGAAAGCTAAAATAAATATCAAGCTAGTCTGAAGAAATAGAAAGAACACTGATAATATGCCAACACACGCAATAAGACTGCACTTTATAGAAGTATGATTATTGTAAAGTGGCTTTTGATTCATTGGCCTCAATTCACTAAGCAATTTAGACTAGTCTATTGATGGTTTTTAGTCTACTGATGGTTTGGTCAGTTGCATCAAAGGGGAATTCACTATTATCAAATGTTTTAGACCTGTTTTTAGACCTGGTCTAAACCATTTGGTAATTAGGTCAGTAAAGCAGGGGAAATGATCAAAAGATGCAATTCACAAACAAGCTCTACTCTGCATACAATTAAACTCCTGCATAATTAATTCAAAAGGTTCCATCCTCACATCTAAAATACCTCACAGAATTACTTTACCAACAAGAAATCAGCTGGTCTAATCTCTGTCAGAAAAAGTGGGCGTGGTTACTCCTTGTTTGCCTTTGTGCAGGGTTGCTCGTAAACTACGCCAGCGCGAATCTACGCATCGTAGTACGCAACTACGCATCGTAGTTCGTAGGCGAAGTTTAAGAGCTACACAGACGCATTTCCGCGTAGTCGTAGTCCCGCTATGCGAAGCTTCGCCCGCTACGCGTAGTTGACGTATGTATTGCGAAGTAGACTACGCGTGCGGTAACTGTATCTACATAGATCATTGCGCATGCACAGAAATTTTTTTGTCCTTTATACGCATACAATTCCGCATCGGATGGTGGAATGTATGCTTATATTAGTTTATAAATGCGCATAGTTAGCAGATTATTGCGGAAATTTTTCCGCATAAGGGCATAAGGGCATAAGCGGTTGCATCAACTACACTACACACTACGTGAAGCTTGCGTATTTTAACGCGTAGTCTACGGTATGCTAACGTAGCAAAGTTGCTGATTTCGGAGCCGTAGATTGCGAAGCGTATTTGCGTAAAAATACGCGTAGTTCCAGTGTAGCGAAGTTGGCTGACTACGACCATCCCTGCCTTTGTGAATTGTGTAATTGCTGAATGTTAGACCAGGTCTAAAAACAGGTCTAAAACATTACACCAAACCATTACACCGGTCAGTACATTACAACCATCAGTAGAGTAAAAAACATCTGTAGACTAGTCTAAACTGCTTAGTGAATTGAGGCCATTGTTGAAGGTTACTACACTTTAAATACTACAGGAAGCAATATTAAGCAGTATTCATTTCTTTTATTTAATTAACAGCAGGTGCCCTCTACAATTGCATACATGAATTATGATAAAACAAATAAAAGCAATACAGTGGCAGATTCACAAAATCTGGTAATATTTACAGAAACACGGTGCACATAAATTTTACATATGTGTACATTGACTACTTAAAGGGAGGGTTCATGGAGAAATAAAAATACTAATCCACTTACCTGGGGCTTCCTCCAGCCAGTGGCAGGCAGGACGTGCCCTCGACGCCGCTGTGGAGGCTCCCGGTCTTCTCCGGTGGCTCACCCGACCTGGCCAGGCCGGCTTCCAGGTCGGGCTCTTGTTCACTCCAACGTGCGTCTCACTCGGTCGCGCTGACATCATCGGACGTCCTCCAGGCTGTTCTGCGCAGGTGCAGTACTTCTGCGCCTGTGCAGTACAGTCCGTAGGACAGGCAAACGCAACCGCGTGAGACACACGTTGAAGCGCAAGGAGAAGCCCGACCAGGAAGCCGGCTTGGCCAGGTCGGGTGAGCCACCGGAGAAGACTGGGAGCCTCCGGAGCAGCGTCGAGGGCACGTCCTGCCTGCCACGGGCTGAAGGAAGCCCCAGGTAAGTGGATTAGTATTTTTATTTTTTTAAACAACTCCGTGGATCTTCCCTTTAATGGGCTATCTGCAAATAACGCAACTTGTGATACATACGTAGTCAGTGGTGGCGCCAGGGGGGTGCTTTGGCACCCCCCAGCATGAACTGACTTTCGGCGTCTAATAGACGCCGCGTCAGTTCACCGGCAGCAGAAGCCCACAGCTCTGGCAGTGGCAGAGCAGGGTTACAGTAAAATGGCATCTGAAGCCCTGCTCTGGAGACTTCGAGTCTGCAGTGCAGGGCTTTGGGCGCCATTTTCCCGTAGCCCTGCTCTCAGCGCGGGAGGTTCAGTTGCTGGCTGGCAGAGGATCGTGGGAGCTGCACGCCGGACGGAGGCCGGGACAGGAGTTCCTCAGCAGGTGAGTAAATGTTTTTTTTTATTATTATTTATCAACAGATGTATTTTCTGGGCAAGTCTGCCACATGATTGAAGGTGTTTTCTGGTCAAGTCTGCCACATGATTGAAGTGTTTTCTGGGCAAGTCTGCCACATGATTGTGTTTTCTAGTCAAATCTGCCGCCATGATTGAACGTATTTTCTGGTCAAATCTGCCACATGATTATGTGAATTTTCTGGGGAAAGGGTCACCAAAACTTGGGCCCACTGTCTTTGCGTTGCACTTTTAAAGGGAACCCGAGGTGAGATTAATATTGAGGCTGCCATATTTATCTCCTTTTAAGCAATACCAGTTGCCTGGCTGCCGTGCTTGTCCTCTGCCTTTAATTCTTTCAACCATAGACCCCGAACAAGCATGCAGCAGGTCAAGGGTTTCTGACAATATTGTCAGAACTGACAAGTTTAGCTGATGCTTGTTTCTGGTGTAGTTCACGACTGCAGCCACATAGATCAGCAGAGTTGCCAGGCAACTTAAAAGGAAATAAATATGGCAGCCTCCATATCACTCTCACCTCGGGTTCACTTTAAATTACAATAAGCTCTGCCCTCATCCGGTCAGGGCCATGCCCATTTAACGCGCCGCAGGTTATAGTCACACCCATTTTTTGCCGTGGCGCGCTTTGCGTACTGTGGGTCATCAGCTACCCCACAAATTGTTCCAGCACCTGCATAGCACCCCCCCCCAAAAAAAAATCCTGGAGCCGCCACTGTACGTAGTGCAATCATAGCTTGTAGAGTATAATGCATGTTCCACAAAAAGCGTAACTTACATTATACAAGTAATGCTCACATTGTGTACATAACATTTGTGCAGTTTGCGTAAACTCTGGTATAAGTTGTCATAGTTTTGTGAATACACTTCTCAGTGTGCTTTACAGTAAAAAAAACCTGTTTAGAACTGTTACCAATCCAAAACTGGAGAGGGGGTGGTGCCCCAAAAGTCTATTGTGGCAGTCATCACTTCTCATAGAATGAATTAAAAAGCTCACCTCCAAAAGACATAGGCCTCAATTCACTAAGATCATGCAGGAGATAATACGGCAAGAGAAAACTTACCTCCACATAAGAGAGAGTTATCTTATCTCTTCATTCCTTAAGTTACCTCCTCTGTAGTTAAGTTACCTCCTCTGTAGGTATTTTACCTCCTCTGTAGTTAATTTACCTCCTCTGTAGTTAATTTTACCTCCTCTGTAGTTATTTTCACACGCAGTTAACAGCCTGTCTTTAACTCTGGAGTTATTTTAAGGATTGAAGAGTTAACTTAAAGACAGAAGAGTTAACTTTAGGTTTGCCTGAGGTAAAATGTTTCCTGAATACTACATGCCTTATTACCATGGTAACAACTCTAGAAGAGTTATTAAAGACAGGGGACAAGCTTAGTGAATTGAGGCCAAAGCCTGTATAAGTAACTCAGACACTAATGAGATAACACATTTTTGCAGACGCCGTCCACTTATTCAGATCAATGACAAGTGTTCACTCACCGTGCTCTCCACTGAAGACAACACCTACAAGCTGACAGATGTTGCAGACAGCCAATAGGGGCTCTCCCTCTGCCTGTCTGCAAAATCTGTCAACTTTTACCTCATGGAGATTGATTAAAAAATCTTTTGGAGTCCACACTACCGAAGCGATTTACTAGGAGTTATACTGGAACACAAAATACAGTAGATCCACCTGGTTTGTGATGTGGGGGGTGGCTGATGGATCTCACTAACAGGCACTGATCAGTGAAGGTGACTGATATCACAGGATGGAAGTGACTCTCAGTATATATGCAGTTTTATGCTATGTGGAGCTTTTCCTTTTTGGTGTTGTCTTCAGTGGAGTGGGCTGTGAGGATCATTAACCCAGTACAACCTTTCACTGGATTTTTTCGACCTTCGATCCCACTTAGTGAATGGTTTGAGACTGTGCATCCAAAATAGCACTTTGGAGTTTTCTATTATTAAAACAGGTGCAGCCTCTGTGTTCTCTGTTTTATTCTGGTGTAGGGAAGACACTTTCAAGATTGAACTTTATGAAATTATAGACAATCAAACTGGAGCATTTTATATAATGAATCATCATTACCATTTTGTACATTTTTTGTAACTATGTTTAATTGTTTAAACAGAAGCTTTCATCACATGTATCATATTATTATCACACTCTTCTGTATCAAGCATCAAAGGAACATTATGTTGTGGTGTCTCCAGTATTTCTGGGAGAACAGTGAAAAGTGTCTGAGTAAAACAAGAACCATTCCTCCCGGACAATATCCCATAATGCCCAGCAAGGGAAAAAGCTAAACAAATACTGTGATCTAAACCAGTGTACCCCTGATGAAATGGCCTAAGCTTGAAATGCCCTCTTATCGACCACAAAAAGTACATTTGCGTCAGTTACATTTAACAGAAACAACAGAAAAGTAACATACTACCATATAAAAATAAATCTTACATTACAAAATCAACATCTTCATATTGCTAAGCCCTATTTTTCTTGTAATTTTTACTAAACATACATTATTTTGTTAAAAACTCTGTTGATGGAACTATTTGATCTCAGTTGTAATAAAACCACTGTTTTTTTACTAGTTTGTTCCACTACTTTGCTCTAAGGCCTACTGCCTGAAGCTAGACTTCTGGATTAAGTGACAATGACATAATCTCTGTACCAAACCAGAAACTATAAAGACATGACTTAGTTTCACTCAAGTGAGCACTGGATTCTTTGGTCTTACCTCAAACCACTGTCCGTGTGACTGCATTTTCAGGATGACGCAGGGATCAGGCTTGGAAAGTGCGTCTCTGTCTGATATACCTTTACAGGATACTCTAAGTTCCACCTTCGCCAGACATGGGCTGTTGAAAATCCCGAGAGTGTTGGCAGCTGATTCATAAATGTTGCTCATCTTCACAGTAGTGTATTAAATCTAAATAAAAGGGAAAAAAATAAGTTGCTATTAGATTCCTTTCTTTCAATAAATGAAAAGGATGTTTCATGTTTAATGAGGTTTTCTATTTTTAAATCTTCTTCATCTGACAAAGAAGTAGATTGATTCAATCATCAATTTATTTCACCCTCACTTCATGGCCATTATAACACAATATTAAAGAGATTTAGTCCTTCAAATCAATCCTGCCGCCTTTTATTCTCCCAGAAGGGGCCACGTGTACTGAGCCCTCTCCCTTGAGAACAGTGTATAGAAAACAACATTCCAACAACATGTCAATCAAAAAACAATCAAATACTTAATGGAGCTCTATGCCTGTCACAAAAATGGAACTTTTACTTTGTGCTTTCAAGCTGAGTATAGTAAATCTATGTTCCCATTTAACATAACATAAAATAACTAAATAAAGTTTGAAATGTCAAATTCCTTTCAGGACTTCATGGATATCTGAGGTCTGCAGCTGGCATGTGTTTCTGAAACATTTTAGAAAGATCTTGGAAACAGAGTTACCTCTGGAAAGAGTTGCTTTATGTGGAATTTATTAAACCCAACATCACAGTATGTCCTATTACAGTGGTTTTAAAGTGTTTTCTAGAAAGTGAATCTGAACCGAGTAAAATTATTTAAATTAAACACATGATGTATCTGCAAATAAATATTACATACTTACCTTGCTGTCAGTTCCTTTCAGAAGCTCTCTACTTTCTTCTAACAATAATTCCGTCCACTTCTGACAAGATGTTGCCAGATTTGTCTCTCAAGAAGCTGAAACCTTTAACTCACAGCAATTACATCAGTTGCTGTCAGTTATAATGAAAAGACAACTGATGTGCTAGGTAATGTCCATGTTTGCCTATGGCTCAAGCGATATTACTAGCTAACGGTATGCTGACTCGGAAGCTTTTACGGGGTCATCACCATTTTCAAAATGGAGAACAGAGAATTCCTTTGATTACAGTGGACAAACGGGATGTGTGAGAGGAGAAAGAGACTTAAAAGTAGACTATGCAGTAAGTAAGTATGATGTGTATATGTTTATTTTCGCTTTTATTCTTCAGTACAGGTTTGCTTTAACTCTATTCAGGTAAGGAAGTGTGCACTGCCATACTTGCCAACTTCCAGAGAGGAGAAAAGGAACATTTATCAACATCATAAGAAAGAAAACATATGTCCCCACCATAAGAATGACCAAGGTTGCCACCTCACAAACCTGCCTCACTTTCAGTCACACCACTGCTACACCTTCGGACATGCAGACTGCGAAGAGCTTAAAGAGGAACTATCGCAAAAATCTTAAAATTTAAAACCCATACATATAAGAAGGTGGGGGGAAAAGGCTGCGCATCCCTAAACACATGTTGCAATTGAATGGTTAATCGCACAGGCATACACCGCCTCTGCCAGACTGAAAAATGCACGCCCTGCATCCAAGACAAGTGCTAACATTTATTAAACTAGGAGGTACTTTAGCTTCCAACATGGTTTGCATGCAAAGTATATTATACTAGACACTTGCGCCACGGTAAGGCAGACCTCCGGGCAAGTGACCTAACCTAAATTTAAAACCTCGGGAGCAGCTATGCAAAAAAAATGTGTAACTTACATTTGGTAGAGCAGCAAGGAGAACGCCAGCGCATACCACTAAGGCTGCATCTGAAATGACCACCAGCTCAGTGTGTAGCACCTATATAGACTTTCTGCACACTTCGCATTCAATTCAGATGCAAATCATATGCAAATCTGCTACTACTTATCATGCAAACAGGAAACTCAGGAGGAGACGCTGGGAGCAGCTAACCTGACAGTTACATAGTTACAAAGTTAAGGAAGGTGGGGGGAAAAGGCTGCGCATCCCTAAACACATGTTGCAATTGAATGGTTAATCGCACAGGCATACACCGCCTCTGCCAGACTGAAAAATGCACGCCCTGCATCCAAGACAAGTGCTAACATTTATTAAACTAGGAGGTACTTTTGCATGCAAACCATGTTGGAAGCTAAAGTACTTCCTAGTTTAATAAATGTTAGCACTTGTCTTGGATGCAGGGCATGCATTTTTCAGTCTGGCAGAGGCGGTGTATGCCTGTGCGATTAACCATTCAATTGCAACATGTGTTTAGGGATGCGCAGCCTTTTCCCCCCACCTTCCTTAACTTTGTAACTATGTAACTGTCAGGTTAGCTGCTCCCAGCCCCTCCTCCTGAGTTTCCTGTTTGCATGATAAGTAGTAGCAGATTTGCATATGATTTGCATCTGAATTAAATGCGAAGTGTGCAGAAAGTCTATATAGGTGCTACACACTGAGCTGGTGGTCATTTCAGATGCAGCCTTAGTGGTATGCGCTGGCGGTCTCCTTGCTGCTCTACCAAATGTAAGTTACACATTTTTTTTGCATAGCTGCTCCCGAGGTTTTAAATTTAGGTTAGGTCACTTGCCCGGAGGTCTAACTCACCGTGGCGCAAGTGTCTAGTATAATATACTTTGCATGCAAACCATGTTGGAAGCTAAAGTACCTCCTAGTTTAATAAATGTTAGCACTTGTCTTGGATGCAGGGCGTGCATTTTTCAGTCTGGCAGAGGCGGTGTATGCCTGTGCGATTAACCATTCAATTGCAACATGTGTTTAGGGATGCGCAGCCTTTTCCCCCCACCTTCCTTAACTTTGTAACTATGTAACTGTCAGGTTAGCTGCTCCCAGCCCCTCCTCCTGAGTTTCCTGTTTGCATGATAAGTAGTAGCAGATTTGCATATGATTTGCATCTGAATTGAATGCGAAGTGTGCAGAAAGTCTATATAGGTGCTACACACTGAGCTGGTGGTCATTTCAGATGCAGCCTTAAAGAGAACCCGAGGTGGGTTTGAAGAATATTATCTGCATACAGAGGCTGGATCTGCCTATACAGCCCAGCCTCTGTTGCTATCCCAAACCCCCCTAAGATCCCCCTGCACTCTGCAATCCCTCATAAATCACAGCCACGCTGCTGACAAACAGCTTGTCAGAGCTGGCTGTGTTTATCTCTATAGTGTCAGTCTGCTGCTCTTCCCGCCTCCTGCAGAACTCCAGTCTCCGCCTGCATCCCTTCCCTCCCTGCTGATTGGAGGGAAGGGACGAGGGCAGGGACCGGAGCTCTGCAGGAGGCGGGGGAGCAGCTGAGACTGACACTACAGATGTAAACAAAGCCTCCAAGCACGGCTGTAATTTATCAGGGATTGCAGAGTGCAGAGGGACCTTAGTGGGGTTTGGGATAGCAACAGAGGCTGGGCTGTATAGGCAGATCCAGCCTCTGTATGCAGATAACATTCTTTAAACACACCTCGGGTTCTCTTTAATGGTATGCGCTGGCGTTCTCCTTGCTGCTCTACCAAATGTAAGTTACACATTTTTTTTGCATAGCTGCTCCCGAGGTTTTAAATTTAGGTTAGGTCACTTGCCCGGAGGTCTGCCTCACCGTGGCGCAAGTGTCTAGTATAATATACTTTGCATGCAAACCATGTTGGAAGCTAAAGTACCTCCTAGTTTAATAAATGTTAGCACTTGTCTTGGATGCAGGGCGTGCATTTTTCAGTCTGGCAGAGGCGGTGTATGCCTGTGCGATTAACCATTCAATTGCAACATGTGTTTAGGGATGCGCAGCCTTTCCCCCCACTGTTTAGGGATGCGCAGCCTTTCCCCCCACTGTCAGGTTAGCTGCTCCCAGCGCCTCCTCCTGAGTTTCCTGTTTGCATGATAAGTAGTAGCAGATTTGCATATGATTTGCATCTGAATTGAATGCGAAGTGTGCAGAAAGTCTATATAGGTGCTACACACTGAGCTGGTGGTCATTTCAGATGCAGCCTTAGTGGTATGCGCTGGCGTTCTCCTTGCTGCTTTACCAAATGTAAGTTACACATTTTTTTTGCATAGCTGCTCCCGAGGTTTTACATTTAGGTTAGGTCACTTGCCCGGAGGTCTGCCTCACCGTGGCGCAAGTGTCTAGTATAATATACTTTGCATCAGGGGCGTAGCAATAGAGGTCGCAGAGGTCGCATTGGCGACGGGGCCCGCCACCTGAAGCCTTGAGGGGGGGCCCGGCCGCCGGGCCCCCCCTCCCTGTTTGCATAATCTAATGGTGTGTGCTGCCGGGCCGCCGGCATCCATTCCTTACTAATTGCGGCAGCGCCGGCTCCGGCAGAGCAGAGTGCAGCAGATTCTCTCCCTCTCCCCGTCTCTCCCACCTCCCCAGCGTCAGCAGCAGAGACAGTCACAGCAGTGACAACAGCACAGCAGTCATTAGCGGCGGCCGGCGGAGCGTCTGGCGAGATGACTCATGTCACTGTCTGTGACTAATGACGTCACTCGCTCTCTCCCCCCTGGTGCTGGCTGGCCTCTAATCTACTGCGGTGGTGAGTGACTGACTGAGACATCACTCTCCGCACTCCGCAGCCTGTACAGTACAGCCGGGTGGAGGGCAGCTACCTACCTAACCTATCCTGAGGGGCCAGCTACCTACCTAACCTATCCTGGGGGGCCAGCTACCTACCTAACCTATCCTGGGGGGCCAGCTACCTACCTAACCTATCCTGGGGGGCCAGCTACCTACTTAACCTATCCTGGGGGGCCAGCTACCTACCTAACCTATCCTGGGGGGGCAGCTACCTACCTAACCTATCCTGGGGGGCCAGCTACCTACCTAACCTATCCTGGGGGGCCAGCTACATACCTAACCTATCCTGGGGGGCAGCTACCTACCTAACCTATCCTGGGGGGCCAGCTACCTACCTAACCTATCCTGGGGGGCCAGCTACCTACCTAACCTATCCTGGGGGGCCAGCTACCTACCTAACCTATCCTGGGGGGCCAGCTACCTACCTAACCTATCCTGGGGGGGCAGCTACCTACCTAACCTATCCTGGGGGGCCAGCTACCTACCTAACCTATCCTGGGGGGCCAGCTACCTACCTAACCTATCCTGGGGGGCCAGCTACCTACCTAACCTATCCTGGGGGGCCAGCTACCTACCTAACCTATCCTGGGGGGCAGCTACCTACTCTAACCTATCCTGGGGGCAGCTACATAATCTAACCTATCCTGGGGGAAAGCTACCTAATCTATCCTGGGGGGCAGCTACCTAACCTAACCAATACTGGGGGCACCTACCTCATCTAACCTATACTGGGGGGCAGCTACCTAATCTAACCTGGGGGCACTTACTTGTCTAACCTGTATTCGGGGCACCTAGCTAGCCTATACAGGTGGCAACTATACTGGCTACCTATATTGGAGGCACCTACCTAACTAACCTATACTGGGGGCACCTACCTATCTAACCTATGCTGGGGGCAACTATTCTGGCTACCTATATTAGAGGCACCCACCTAGCTAACTTGTACTGGGGGCACCTATCTATCTAACTTATACTGGCGGCGCCTGCCTATCTAACCTATACTGGGGGCAACTGTTCTGGCTACCTATGCTGGAGGCACCTACCTGGCTAACCTATACCGGGGGCAACTATACTGGCGTACCTATGCCTGGCTACCTATACTGGGGGGACCTATAGCTGGCTATAGGGATTCGGATATGTGTGGTGTGTGCGTCGGGTGTTGCCGGGGGAGGGGGGCTGTTGTTGCTGTGGGGGGGGGGGCCCACATCCAGATTCCGCATCGGGGCCCAGAGGTTTGTAGCTACGCCACTGCTTTGCATGCAAACCATGTTGGAAGCTAAAGCACCTCCTAGTTTAATTAATGTTAGCACATGTCTTGGATGCAGGGCGTGCATTTTTTAGTCTGGCAGAGGCGGTGTATGCCTGTGCGATTAACTATTCAATTGCAACATGTGTTTAGGGATGCGCAGCCTTTTCCCCCCACCTTCCTTAACTTTGTAACTATGTAACTGTCAGGTTAGCTGCTCCCAGCCCCTCCTCCTGAGTTTCCTGTTTGCATGATAAGTAGTAGCAGATTTGCATATGATTTGCATCTGAATTGAATGCGAAGTGTGCAGAAAGTCTATATAGGTGCTACACACTGAGCTGGTGGTCATTTCAGATGCAGCCTTAGTGGTATGCGCTGGCGTTCTCCTTGCTGCTCTACCATACATATAAGGCCACATACACACATCAGACTATAGTCTTTGGAAAATGAAAGATCACAGACCAATCTTACCACCCTTCATGTAGTATGAGAACCATACCTTCCCAGTCTTTTCTATGGAGCTGAACTCCCCATCAGAAAAAATCTTTGCAAGATGCTGCACACACAGATGCTGTACAGACGCAAAAGATCAGTAGCTGCAAAAGATCTGTTCCTACCAAAAATCCATTCCTGGAAATTGCAATGATAGTCTATGAGATCTGCAGATCATCATACACACATGATTTAACTGACATTCATCTGCAGGTCAGATCCACCAGGATGGATTTTCAGATCTGCAGATCTGCAGATGAATGTCAGTTAAATCATGTGTGTATGATGATCTGCATATCTCATAGACTATCATTGCAATTTGCAGGAATGGATTTTTGGCAGGAACAGATCTTTTGCAGCTACTGATCTTTTGTGTCTGTACAGCATCTGTGTGTGCAGCATCTTGCAAAGATTTTTTCTGATGGGGAGTTCAGCTCCATAGAAAAGACTGTGTAGAGTAGCTCTTATACTACAGGAAGGGTGGTAAGATTGGTCTGTGATCTTTCATTTTCCAAAGACTATGGTCTGATGTGTGTATGTGGCCTAAGAAGTACATTTCTCCCAGAGTAAAATGAGCCATAAATTACTTTTCTCCTATGTTGCTGTCACTTACATTAGGCAGTAGAACTCTGATATTAACGACAAGTTTTGGGCTAATCCATCTCTTCATGGGGGATTCTCTGCATGGCCTTTATTCTTTGTAAAGACATTCCCTGAAAATGATTAATACAAAGATGCTGGCCAGCCTCCATACTACACTATTTGGCAGTTGGATGGAGCAACTGCCATTTACTAAGTGCTTTTAAAAATAAAGAAAACCCTGAGAACCCCCCCCCCCTCCACCCCCCTATGAGAAAATGGGCTAATCCAAAATCTGTCTGTAATGTCAGATTTTTACTACTTCCTGTAAGTGACAGAAACATAGGAGAAAATAAATGTATGGTTCATTTAACTCTGGGAAAAATGTACTTCCTATTTGTATGTATTTTAAATTTTAACAAGATATACTGTGAGTCTTGTTGTATATATCAGACATTGTCCCCAGAAATTACCCAGCATGCCCTGGTACATTCTCTGCTGTCCCACTGGAGGTACAGTAGACGCACTTCCACAATTGGTGGACTACAAGGTTAAGTGTACCTTAGGGCTGTATTGCCAGGCTGGCCGAATCGCTGGTGCAATATCCAAGAAACCTTAAAAATTGCAGCCCTGCAAAATGTGTCCTGAAAAACTTTCTGCTCATACTTGGGCCAATCATGAAGCCATCTTCAGAATGCAGCCAATCATGATAAGCATCTGTAATGTGAGTGGCTTCAATACCTCCATGGGTGGGACATTGCACTTTCCTCTTCACTCTCCCTAGTTTTGCAGCAAGACAGCCCGCTCTGATCCGCACTACAAGTGAAAGTAGCCTGTACTGCGCTCCACACGCTACCAGGAGCCTCATCCCTAACAAGGGAAAAGATACCCAAGAGTGCCTACAATCCTGTGATCGGACTGTTACAATACTTTTATCGGTGATTGCAACGTGAAAGTGGCAACACTGCCTCCTTTTGCACTACGTTTTTGTTTACATTCACATTATTCCTCATTTTCCCCGGCTGCTTATTGGTCCAGGACTGTATATCCAGCACCGGTGCCTTTCTTCTTGTCTTACAAATGTTATTAAGGTGGCCACTAATGATCCAATCTTTTTCATCCAATTTTACCATTTCTATGTAATATAAGGGACAGCCTATAGTATTCATTCAATATATTCACTCAGTTTACTCTTCTACTACATAGATTTGGTAAGATTGGATGAAAAAGATTGGATCATTAGTGGCCACCTTTAGACATCAACTCACCTGCAAACAGCCTGAAGAGAGCAACCAACCATGGGTTTCCCACATACGCATGATGCATGCGCCACCCACGGTTTTCTATAGCCAGCAACAGCATCACGTACGGGCCAAAAAACATGTTTGCTATAAGAGAAGTTATAGTAACTTAAACGGAACCGGAGTGGGAGATCTATGAAGCCTGCCATACTTATTTCCTTTTAAACAATACCAGTTGCTTGGCAGTCCTGCTGATCTTTCTGGTCAGTAGACCAGATAACGATCGTTTGTAAACACCAATTAACGATCGCTCGTCCGACAATTGCATAAAGTTCTTTCCGTCGTGATCAGAAGCGATCGTTAAGGAGAGCGAGGAAAGTGCAATCATTGCACGAGCGAATTTTACAACAAGTTGGATCCTATCGCGCGATCATCGCTGTTAAAAAAAGGTGTGTACAGCAATCGTGCGAGAACGATCGTTGAATGACAACTGGCTGAAACTAAATGCAGACAAAACTGATTGGAGGGCAGAGCATGATAACAAAACAACTTAACTTGCAGTCTTCACCACTGGGAATAGGAGGCACGGATCTACGCAGCTCTGATCATGTGCGTAGCCTGGGAGTTCTAATTGATGGGGATTTAAACTTCAGAACTCAAATCTCTGCTGTGGTGAAATCATCCGATTTTCACCTGAAGAACATTGCAAAAATCAAGCACCTCATACCCCCAGAAGATCTGCCAACCTTAGTCCACGCCTTCATCACATCCCGACTGGACTACTGCAATGCTCTCTACACTGGCCTTCCAAAAAAGGTCTTGTACCGCCTACAGCTGATACAGAATACTGCTGCCAGACTGCTAACCAACCAACCCCGTCACTGCCACATAACGCCAGTCCTGCATTCCCTTCACTGGCTACCTATAGAATGGAGGGTCCTATTCAAGATCGGCCTACTGACATTTAAATCCCTGAATAATCTAGGCCCTGGATACATGAAAGATATGTTACAGCTGCGTAGCAATCTCCGCATTCTCAGATCCACAGGTTCTAATAATAATATATAGTCATACCCAGAGTCCACTTGGAAACTTTTGGTCCCAGAGCCTTCTGTCATGCTGCCCCTACGTTTTGGAACTCCTTACCTCAACAGATCAGGACAGCCCCATCCCTGGACGTGTTTAAATCCAGACTGAAAACCCACCTGTTCAGTCTGGCATTTGCAGAAATATAACTTTTGTTGTGTGAATACTTCATCCTACTAATTACTAAATCTGAGAGAGCCTAAGCGCTTTGAGTCCTATGGGAGAAAAGCGCTATAGAAATGTTATTGTATTGTATTATTATATTGTTACAGAATGTAGTGTGCAACTGCGCATATAGCTGGAACCTACGTATTTCCAGTGTATTGTGTTTCATAACGATCGTTCTGTGAGAATTTTGACAAAAAAAACAAAAAACATCAATCTTGATGTTAATCCAAATGTTTTGTAAAACATTAATTACGTCATATCCGTGTGCGCACGCAACCATTCTTCACTGATCGTTCGTTTCTGCAATAACAATCGCTGCGCTACATTCTCAGTTGCATAATTTGCATTTACTGCTCTGCTCGGCCAGCTATCGTTCGTCGCGGAACTATCGTTCCTAACGAACGATCGTTATCGCAGGTGTGTACGTACCACAAATCACACATCTGAAACAAGCATGCAGCTTATCTTGACAGATTTGTCATAGACATCTAATCTGCATGCTTATTCAGGGTCTATGGCTAATAGTATTAGAGGCAGAGGATCAGCAGTACAGCCAGGTAATGTGCATATTTTAAAAGGAAAGAAACATGTCAGCCTCCATATCCTTCTCACCTCAGGTTTCCTTTAAATTCTTCAATGATCTCCACTATTTTTCAAACTCCCCCTTATCTCTTTCACACCTTACAAATGTAATATCTTTTCAACACCTTGCAAGCTAAAATGTAGTAAAAAATAATGTGAGAAAAGTAATACGAAAGTTAAGCTAATTAGAAACAACCTATTTTGGGTACCTTTTTTGCCTTTTAGGTGCTGAAAAGTTTTTATTTATAGATAAGGCAACAAAAAGGTAAGCAGAGATGACTTGTTTGGCAGCTTTATGCAGCTTTGTGCACCATTACACAAGATGTCATGGAGCAAAACAGAAATGTAGCAAGATAAGAAAAATATTTGTTTATATACTATTTTTTAAATTCTTAGATTTGGAGCAGGACAACAAGGAGAGTAAATCCAGTGGTGAATCAGGAACTATTTTTCTGTTGGATATGAAAAGCCCTATTTGTCAGACAATACACTCTCTGTGGACTGGTGCACACCAGAGCAGTTCGTTTTTTCCACAAACGCAAACTCGGGGGCTGCAGCATTTTTTAGATTTCTGAGGCGTTTCTGCCTCAATGTTAAAGTATAGGAAAGTGGAAGACAGCTCTGAAAAACTCTAGATCAGAGCGGTTTTTCAGGCGTTTTTGTTACAGTAGCTGTTCAGTAACAGCTTTACTGTAACAATATTTGTAATCTGCTAGACAAAAACTCCCCAAAAAACGCTAAGCATGTTTAGAAAACGTCTCTAAACATGCCTAGAATTGCTCTGAAATCTGCTTCAAAAACCTCTAGCGTTTTGCGGATCTGCTAGTGGTTTTTGGTGTGCACTGGGCCTATAATAAAAAAAACCCTCAAACTGCGCAGTTATGGCATACAAAACTGCATTAGATGTGGCATGCGGATGTCATGCTAACCATTCCTTTACGCCCCAGAAGTCAACTCAGCATCCAGGACTTCTGTTACACAAATAATAAATCCTATGAATACAGTTAGTTACCCATCTTGTGTACATTTCAGGTAGTGGAGGTCTTTTGACATACTGTTGTTTCGGAACCACGTAAATCAGGGATGCCATGTCATTCATAACCTGCACTGACAATGGCTAACAATGATGAATCGCCTGTATGCATTCTGGGTAAGTGATTTTTTACTTTGCCCACCTTTCAAAATCCAGGCCAATTCTGCCGAAGTACATGGTGAAACAAAATACATAAATGTTCTAAAGGACAGCAAGTTTGTAATTTTTGGGGGCTACGGACAAAGGGGTACCATGTACCACATCTTTCTGGATGTTTGTATACAATTATCTGCAGTATACTGTATAAATAATTACATTGTTTATTACCAATAAACTTATGCACATTTTCTTTTCATAGTTTTTTGAATCCTCATCCTAATAATTTACAAAGTTTGATTATGTACATTATAAGGCATGTATAAAACAGGCACCCCCAAAATAAATGTTTTACTGATAGTTTCATATATTGATATAATCATAATAGATCCAGATTTGCATTCCTGGGATTCTACAGAGAGGAAACAAATTCCCCCCAGCCTACCTGCTGCACTTCCTGTGTAGGGGAACCACTTGTATTACTTAGTTGGTGGGAAGTTTTTCCTCGTTGCACGGTCCCTCCCCTAATCAAAGGATACCCTCCATGTCATTCCAGGTATGGTGATTATTTTTCTAAGGTTTAGCTTTACTAAACTTTACTTGTCACACATCTCCCTGATCTCTCGTGCTAGAGAAAGAGATGAGAGCAGCTTACCTGATACTCATTGCAGTGCTGTTAGGGCATTGCATGTGGCAGATATGATGGACACGTTATGCATAATGCGGTTACCTGTGATAATGCTGCCACTGTATTAGCATTGATGTTATTTCTGAGTAATACATAGCTCCCAACTGTCCCTCTTTTGGAGGGACACTCCCTCTTTGGGAGCCCTGCCCCTATGTCCCTCTTTCCTCCTCATTTGTTCCTCTTTCAGGACTTTGTCCCTCTTTCTATGTACTTAAAACAGGGGTGGAGGCGCCCAAAGCATAAAGGATAGGCTAATTAGCTATTAATCTTATAAACAGAAAGAGAATCTTACCTCTCTTGAAGAATTTGGACCAGTTTATTGAAAAAAGGTATTTTATTAGCGCACATAAAATTGACAACGCATTTTGCGGGTACTTGCCCGCTTCCTCAGGTCAGTGTAAAAAACAGGTGCCTTAACTGCTATGGCTGTATAGCAAGCATGAGCGCCTCTCTTTCTATGTAAACATATATATATTTCTCTTCTAAAAAATGTGTTTGACTCTAAACTTTATTCCCATCCTTTAAATTGATATTTTACTCATTTTAAAATGTGAATATGAAGGAAAATGAACCAGGATAGAAAGGACCAGTGTGGTTTGCATTATAAAACAACATATTTTTCTTATGAAATCTTTATGGTATGTGTGACTAAGGATGTGATGGGGGCGTGCTCAGGGGTATGGTAGGGGTGTGGCTTAAATATCCCTCTTTCTCATCTCAAAAATTTGGGAGTTATGTAATAGAATGTTGTGTTGTGTAAGATTTTATGTAGTTGCACTGTCCCTACCCTAATCAAAGGATGCCCTCCATCTCATTCCAGGTTGTTTGATCCTCAATAAATACCCAGCCTCTACCCACCCCTATTGCACTGTGGAGTTTATTTATCATATGTGCAACAACATATTCACACCTGCTAAGCTTGTGACTGCAAAATTGCGGAAATTTGACTGCTTAAAACAGAGTTATTTAATGAGTATCTAAACCCAGGAACACTTTTGCAAACAATGGCTATTGATAAATTCCGCTCACAGAGACAGTTCCACTCATGGCTTTAATTTGCACCTCTCAAGCTGTCCTGGTAACACACTTTTTTTTTGTTTTATCTTTGTTGAGGTCTACAGTGAAGAGCTGCAAGTATCTTCATTGTGCTAACTTAAGGTGGCCATACATCTATCAATTTTGCAAATACTATAAAAAGTGTTTTTATTGTATTGTTTCTGCTCAATAATAAAGTGTTTTGTGTCCAAGAGAGCTAAATATATGAACTATTGACCATTTTTATATCCCCTGCACTCAAAAGCCATTCTCTGCCTGAAAAATATTTTATGGCTGTATTTCCTTATCATTGAGGTCTACCTTATAGCCCAAGAAGGGTCCTGACTCAAGAGAAACTGTCACTTGCATGCCTGAATGGTTAACTCTTTCAGGCAGAGAAGAAAAAGGGAGTACATAGTTTGTAGGCACCAGGCAGTTCGGCGCCATATGACGGCTCTCCCTGCTGTCGCTAACTCCCTGGCGGCATTACATACTATTCCCCCTCCGAGTTGTAGCAACTCGGAGGGAGATGTAATTCAGGGTCTGGCGGTGGCCACAGCCCCAAATTACCCTAATGGTGGCCATACATGGTACAATTTTTTCATCCAATCTTACCATTTCTATGTAGTATAAGGGTAAATTAAGTGAATATACTGAAAGGATAATTTAGGCAGTTCCCTTATATTACATAGAAATGGTAAGATTGGATGAAAAAATTGTACCATGTATGGCCACCATAAAGGTGGCCACACACCATACCATTTTTTAAATATTTGTTCAATTTAAGAATTGTAATCAATTTTTCTGACTGATTGTAGCATTTCAAAAATCTGACCAATGTACCACACACACGTTAAAATTTTCCCCAATTATGATAAAAATGATTGGACACTCCAAGAAAATTGCTAGGGTGTGTACAGGGCTGTATTTAGGGTTTGGGCTCCCCTAGGCACCCCAAACCTACGGCGCCCCCTCAGGAGAAAATGGGCGTGGCCACAGAATGCAGTGGGCATGTCCATAACACAGTGGGTGTGGCCAATTAAAATATCCTAGTAAGAGTGCAGCCCAAAGTCAGTGGGAGCATGGTTTCTCCCTGGGTATAAGTAAAGTGACCTTAAAAAAGTAAGTAGGAAATGCCCCCCCCCCCCCCCCACACACACACACACACACACACATTAGCCAGTGTTCTCTCGCACAAAATAGTGGTAGGTATTAGAGTGTGAGCTCCCCTGAGAAAAGTCAGTGACATGACTATGTACTCTGTAAGGTGCTGCAGGAGATGCCAATGCTATATAAATACATAATAATATGGTAGGACATTAGACTATGGGAGAATTAGATTGTAAGCTCCTCAGAGGATAGTCAGTGACATGACTACGTACTCCGTGAAGTACTGCTGAAGATGTAAGTGCAATATAGTACAGTGGTATGGCAGCATGATGGCGTAGTGGTTAGCGCTCTCGCCTTGCAGCGCTGGGTTCCTGGTTCGAATCCTAGCCAGGTCAACATCTGCAAGGAGTTTGTATGTTCTCCCTTTGTCTGTGTGGCTTTCCTTAAGACACTCTGGTTTCCTCCCACATCCCAACAACATACGATACAGATAAGTATAATGTTAATTGGCTTCCCCTAAAAATTGGCCCTAGACTACGATACATACATAGACATATGACTATGGTAGGGATTAGATTGTGAGCCCCTCTGTGGGACAGTTATGTGACAAACCAATACATACTCTGTACAGCGCTGCGTAATATGTTGGCGCTATATAAATAATTAGTATAAGTACAGTAGCCAGGTCTATAGGTGTCCAAATGTAGACATACTATAGGTGTCCCCAGTATAGATATCAGTAGTCAGGGGCGTAACTAGAAATCACTGGGCCCCCTTGCGAGAATTTGGATGCCCCCCCCCCCCCATAGGTGCCAAATAATCATAATGGGGCAGCATTTCACCATAAATAATCGCAATGTGTGCAGCATTTCAGCAGAGAATAATCACAAGTGCAACATTTCAGCAAAGAATAATCGCAATGTGGGCAACATTTCACCAGAAAATAATCGCAATGTGGGCAACATTTCAGCAAAGAATAATCGCAATGAGTGCAACATTTCAGCAGAGAATAATCGCAATGTGGGCAACATTTCACCAGAAAATAATCGCAATGTGGGCAACATTTCACCAGAAAATAATCTCAATGTGGGCAACATTTCACCAGAAAATAATCGCAATGAGTGCAACATTTCAGCAGAGAATAATCGCAATGTGGGCAACATTTCACCAGAAAATAATCGCAATGTGGGCAACATTTCACCAGAAAATAATCGCAATGAGTGCAACATTTCAGCAAAGAATAATCGCAATGTGGGCAACATTTCACCAGAAAATAATCGCAATGTGGGCAACATTTCACCAGAAAATAATCGCAATGAGTGCAACATTTCAGCAGAGAATAATCGCAATGTGGGCAACATTTCACCAGAAAATTATCGCAATGTGGGCAACATTTCACCAGAAAATAATCGCAATGAGTGCAACATTTCAGCAGAGAATAATTGCAATGTGGGCAACATTTCACCAGAAAATAATCACAATGTGGGCAGCATTTCAGCAGTAAATCACACAGTGGGCAGCATAACACCAGTGGGCTGGCTGAGTACCTGGCTGGGTGAGCGGGTAGTGGGCTGGCTGGGTAGCTGGGTGAGCAAGCAGTGGGCTGGCTGAGTAATTAATTGCAGTATTTGTATAGCGCCTTTCTCCTGTTGGACTCAAAGCACTTGCGAGGCAGCCACTAGAGCGCACTCAGTAGGCAGTAGCAGTGTTAAGGAGACTTGCCCAAGAAACTTCTTACTGAGTAGGTGCTGGCTTACTGAACAGGCAGAGCCGAGATTTGAACCCAGGTCTCCTGTGTCAGAGGCAGAGCCCTTAACCATTATACTTTCCAGCCACTGCCTGGCTAAGCGAGCGGGCAGTGGGCTGGGTACCAGGCTGGGCAGCGGGCTGGCTGGGGACCTGGCTGGGCATGCGGGCTGGCTGGGTACCTAGCTGGGCATGCGGGCTGGCTGGGTACCTGGCTGGGCATGCGGGCTGGCTGGGTACCTGGCTGGGCATGTGGGCTGGCTGGGTACCTGGCTGGGCATGCGGGCTGGCTGGGCATGCGGGCCGGCTGGGTACCTGGCTGGGCATGCTGGCTGGCTGGGTTCCTGGCTGGGCATGCTGGCTGGCTGGGTACCTGGCTGGGCATGCGGGCTGGCTGGGTACCTGGCTGGGCATGCGGGCTGGCTGGGCAGCATGCTGGCTGGGTACCTGGCTGGGCATGCGGGCTGGCTGGGTACCTGGCTGGGCATGCTGGCTGGGTACCTGGCTGGGCAGCGGGCTGGCTGGGTACCTGGCTGGGCAGCGGGCTGGCTGGGTACCTGGCTGGGCAGGCAGGCTGGCTGGGCAGCGTGCTGGCTGGGTACCTGGCTGGGCAGCGTGCTGGCTGGGTACCTGGCTGGGCATGTGGGCTGGCTGGGTACCTGGCTGGGCAGCGGGCTGGCTGGGTACCTGGCTGGGCATGCGGGCTGGCTGGGCAGCGTGCTGGCTGGGTACCTGGCTGGGCAGCGGGCTGGCTGGGTACCTGGCTGGGCATGCGGGCTGGCTGGGTACCTGGCTGAGCATGCGGGCTGGCTGGGTACCTGGCTGAGCATGCGGGCTGGCTGGGTACCTGGCTGGGCATGCGGGCTGGCTGGGCATGCGGGCCAGCTGGGTACCTGGCTGGGCATGCGGGCCGGCTGGGTCCCTGGCTGGGCATGCTGGCCGGCTGGGTACCAGGCTGGGCATGCTGGCTGGCTGAGTCCCTGGCTGGGCATGCTGGCTGGCTGGGTACCTGGCTGGGCATACGGGCTGGCTGGGTACCTGGCTGGGCATGCGGGCTGGCTGGGTACCTGGCTGGGCATGCGGGCTGGCTGGGTACCTGGCTGGGCAGCAGGCTGGCTGGGTACCTGGCTGGGCAGTGGGCTGGCTGGGTACCTACCTGGCTGGGTGAGCTGGCTCCTGGCTGGGTAGCTGGGCTGCAGTTGCCAGCGGCTCCTTCGCGTGTCTCCCGGCTTTTCCCGACTCGCTCTCGCCCTCCAGCAGAGCGGCAGCTGTTGGCTAGGCCCAGGACGTGATCCTTAACTCTGCATGCCGCCGCCTGGTCTAGTGACGTCACTAGACCAGGCGGCGTCTAGTGACGGCTGGGTACCTGGCTGGGCAGCGGGCTGGCTGGGTACCTGGCTGGGCATGCGGGCTGGCTGGGCAGCGTGCGGGCCGGCTGGGTACCTGGCTGGGCAGCGGGCTGGCTGGGTACCTGGCTGGGCATGCGGGCTGGCTGGGTACCTGGCTGAGCATGCGGGCTGGCTGGGTACCTGGCTCAGCATGCGTGCTGGCTGGGTACCTGGCTGGGTATGCGGGCTGGGTACCTGGCTGGGCATGTGGGCTGGGTACCTGGCTGGGCATGCAGGCTGGCTGGGTCCCTGGCTGGGCATGCAGGCTGGCTGGGTACCTGGCTGGGCATGCTGGCTGGCTGGGTACCTGGCTGGGCATGCTGGCTGGGTACCTGGCTGAGCATGCGGGCTGGCTGGGTACCTGGCTGGGCATGCGGGCTGGCTGGGTACCTGGCTGGGCATGCGGGCTGACTGGGTACCTGGCTGGGCATGCGGGCTGGCTGGGTACCTGGCTGGGCAGTGGGCTGACTGGGTACCTACCTGGCTGGGCGAGCTGGCTCCTGGCCTGGTAGCTGGGCTGCAGTTGCCAGCGGCTCCTTCGTGTGTCTCCCGGCTTTTCCCGACTCGCTCCCGCCCTCCAGCAGAGCGGCAGCTGTTGGCTAGGCCCAGGACGTGATCCTTAACTCTGCATGCCGCCGCCTGGTCTAGTGACGTCACTAGACCAGGCGGCGGCATGCAGAGTTAAGGATCATGTCCTGGCCGGCCGATGCCACTCTGCTGGAGGGCGGGGGTGAGCGAGCTCCCCTTATCTGTAAGTGCGCTCTCCGCCGCTCCCCCCAAATTTCCAGCATTCCAGATCGATAAAAATGGAAAAAAACGGGAAATCTGATCAGATTTTTCAGTTGAATGAAAAAAAGGTTTGAATATTTTTGAGGGATCCGATCATATTTATCAAATTGCCGAAAAATCCAATCATTTTATTGTATCATGTGTGGCCACCTTTACATGGAGCGCGCAGAACAGCATTGCTGCTATGATGGCACCCAGCTTCAGGGCTCGAAATGAACTGCTTTGAGAAAAAGTAAAATGAACACAGCATAGTTATTTGTATGCTCGACACTGTACATACACATGTCTATCTCATCCTCTCACACGCCACTTAAAGTGAACCGTAACCGTAGAAAAAAAACCTACCTGGGGCTTCTACCAGACCCCTGCAGCTGTCCTGCGCCATCACAAAGTGATCCTCCAGTCTCCCGCAGCGACCTTCTGTGATTTGGATGCCAAGCCCTGGCCCGCGCCCCTCCTGATCGCACTCCTGTGGACAGGAGCACTCTGTGCATGCACAGTGCGGAGATTATCTACCGAACATGCACAGCATCTAGAGGATCGAGGATGTGCACGGCCACGCATTCGCAGTGGCCCGTCAACTCGCCAGCCGGCTCGCCGGAAGATGGTCGCTGCGGGGGACTGGAGGAACACTTTGTGACAGCATGGCACAGGGTGGCTGCAGGGAGCTAGTAGAAGCCCAAGGTAAACTAAACTTGTTTTGATTTACTTCAGTTTAAGTTTCCTGTAAAGGAAACTTGAACCAAGTAAAATTATTTAACCGCTTGAGGACCGTAGGCTTACACCACCCCCCTAGTGACCAGGCTATTTTTTACAATTTTGTGCTCTGCAGCTTTAAAGGCTCGCTGCAGAGCCATACAACTGAGCACACAAATCAATCCCTCCCCCTTTTCTGCCTGATTGCAGCTGCATTTTTCTTTTTGTTTTCCCCCCTCCCCCCGCCAGCCAATCACAGCGATCGGCTGTCATAGGCATTAGCCTATGAGAGCTGATCGCTCCTGAGCCTCCCCAGGGGACAGCCGAGTGACACAGCTATCCCCAGTACAGCGCTGCAGTACATTGCAGCTCTGTACCATGTAAATAGACAGCGGTTTCGCAATCGGCGCTGGGAGACTGATGATGGAGCAGAGCTCCATCATTCAAGTGGTGATCCCCTGCAAACACCCTGGCCCAGGACTTGACGCCTTTCGGCGTTAGGCGGCTGGGAAGCAGTTAACATAAACACATGATGTACCTGCAAATGAATATTACATACTTACCTTGCTGGTAGTTCCTCTCAGAAGCTCACAATTTTCTTCTAACAAAGATTCTTTCCAGTTCCGACTAGATTTAGTCATACTTGTCTTTCTGAAAGCTGAAAGTCCTAGGACCCTTTTTCCATTATATCAGTCGCTGTCAATTAACACTAAAAGTAAAACTGATGTGCAAGGTAATGTCTATGTTTCCCTATGGCTCAAGTAGGTGATATTACAGGTTAACGCACTGCTGCTGACCAGGAAACTGCTACAAAGTCATCACCATTTTTAAAATTAGGATTCAAAATTCCATCAATCACAGTGCACAAACAGGACGCAGGAGAGGAGAAAGAGATTGTTGCGTAGACTACACAGGAGGTAAGTATGACCTGTGTATATTTATTTTGACTTTTATTTTTTAGTTCATATTTTCTTTACGGTTCCCTTTAAAATGGAAAGTTTGATATTGTTTTGCTTCAATTATGTCAATACGTCAGAAAGGAATTACGTAATGTATTCCCAATATTCATGCAATACAAGACATGCCTAGAAAAGACGAAACTAAGGTTTCCAACTCTACTTGGTATTTTGGGCAGAGGCATGTGGCTAGCTTCAGATTTAGAAACCTAAATAAGTGTAACATGTTTGCTTTGGAGCACATACAAGTGTTATAACTCTTCTCTCTTTTCTCCCAGTGCCAGTCTCCCATAGGATTTAAAACATTTAAGATTAAATTGATGCCCTAGGCAAATTAGACTATAAAGGAGAAAAGTGACTTTGTAGTAGTAGAACCAGAGCATATTCATAATATGTAATATGTTGGCGCTTTATAAATACAATAAAAAAAGAAATCAGTTAAATCTCCAGCGGCTGATATACATAGTGGGCAACTGGGCATTCAAAGCAAGCCTTAGCAGAAATTATCTAGAATACATATGCTGAGGAAGGTTGAATTCCACTTGAAGCTGGGAAAAGTTTTGAAAGTTGGGCTCTGTCACACCTGGAGAAAAACACCTTGGTCATACTACAACTGCATAGTATACCTTGTTATTTGAGTAGTGGGTAGTAGTAATTTGGGTAAGGATGGAATTACCTCTCCAGATCAGAACTACTGTCAGTGTTTTTCACACAAAAAAATTTTATTCAGAAAAATAGATATTTAAGATACTTAACAGTTGCACGCATTTCACAGGCTTGCCCCACTTCATCAGTCAAAATACCGTACAGAAGGAGTACCTCCAGTGTGCTTTTAATAAGCCTGGTGCCTCCTGGTCTTCTCAATCCTAAGCCAATCATAAATGTGACAACTGGGCAGTAAGATAATATGCTTAGTCTTTAGGCAGTGACATTACATCCTTGTCATTTTGATTCTTAAGCATCATGCATATGTAGGAGAGCTGACACCTGCAGGGATCGGGAACTAATCCCTTGAGTGATAGTTCAGGGCTGAGTGCAGTATAGATCCATTCCTAACCTAGAGGCTTGCAGTGCATCTGTTGCTATGGAGGGGGAGGAGGGACATACGTGGCACATGATGGAGCAGTATCTGGAGGGCGGGATGAGAAGGAGAACAATGCCCTTGGAGATCTGCATCAATGTTGCTAGTGATCTGTCATACCAGATACTTAGGCAATGATGTGGGGCTCTTGTACATATGCTAAACTCCCAGCCTAAACAGTCCTTGATGGCCACCCCGACTGAGTTTAATCTAGCATGTGTGTTTAGCTTAAAAGACAGAGTAAGAAAATGAATCATTCAGATATTGTAAATAAGATCATTAAATTTACCAAAAAATCTACTATAAAAATCTACTAAACTGTCCTTACAAACAGAAAATAACATTTTCACAATTTTCAGAAAGTAAGATGGCAGCCTCCATGAATCAGAGACAGCACATTCTGCAGCTCTGGCCAGCAAGGTGACACAACGCTAAGCAGTATTCAAAAATGTAATAAATGTTATAAAGAACATGAAAAAGATTAAATCCAAAGAATCAATGCTTAGCTTGGCTATACTTAAACGATAAGTGACAAGGATCATGATCAATGAAAAAGCTTGTTAGCATTCTTGGTGACAGGACTCAGCTATTTATCTAATATTACTACATGAACAAAAATAAAACCAATAAGAAATGGAAGGAAATTACCAAATTCATCCTCTTCCTTATAGTTCAAAGGAGGTTTCCCCATCAATTTAAAAGTAGTAGTAGATCAAAATGTGGTACAAAAAACAAGGCCATCAGTAATAATCAGTAATTTTGACACCTTACTATGTTCGGCTGGTCAAATTTCAACAACATTCATCAAACTGACCTCAAAACGGGATGAAAATTCAATTCAGATTGGGCTACTCCTCTTCACCTTTCCTCATTTCCACATACCCACCCCTCATCTATTTTCTTGCTCCAAATTGTTATCTTCCCTCCCCTCACTTCCATCACCCCAACTACTCCTCATCCATCCTTCTACCCCCATGTCTCCTCTACTGAACCTCACTTACCCCGCATTGATGTTTCTTGAACTTCACCTAAACACATCTCATCTATCCTCCCATCACCTATGTTACCTTCCTTGACCCTCCTTTACCCTCCCACCTCTCATGTCTTCTTGCACTCCGATGTGTCCTTTTCTGATCCCCATTAACTCCATGTGACATATCTTGATCCTATCTAACCACTCTTAATCTATAGTCCTACCACCTTCTGACCTCCATTGACCCTTGTCTACACTCTCACCTTTCATCTTTGCCTCCACCCATGTCTCCTCCCCACCTCTTATCAAAATCCCATCCACCCATGTTGCCTCTTCTGACCCTCACCTACTCAAAAACCTCTAATATAACCTCCCCCCTATGCTACCTCTCTACCATCACCCCCATTTCCCCTTCATTTATCCTACCACCATACTGTGTTATATCTTCTGATCCTCACGTACTCATCCACTCCTAATCTATCCTTACACCTCCCAAGTCCTGACCCCCTGTTGACCTCTCTCATTATTCTTCCACATCCCATGCCAACAGCGAAGCTTGGGGTTTTTACTTGCTTTGACTTTAACCACTTTGTCCTTTGATACAGTATATCTACGTCAGCTGTGGCTCTCTCCAAGCCACAGCCACGTAGATATACTGACCTGCTTGCAGCCCTGTTGTGCAGGAACAGGTGTGCTTTAGAGCGCACCTCCCGGCACTAACAGCTGCAATACTAATTGGTGAAAGGGAAAATGTTCCCTTGTAGCCAATTAGTAACCCCCCTGCAGATGAACGATTACCGCTGTAGCAAACAGCGGTAATCCTTCATCTCTCCCCTCGGTGGCCAGATCTGTTAAAAAAAAAGGATTAGAAAGCAGCCCGACTCACCTTTTCCTGTTCCAGCAATCAGCCTGCAGCCCGAGGCTCCGATCCCCGCTCTGCACGCAGCCCTGTGATGCTGAATAGCCGGGTCCCGGCTTGATGACGTCATCAAGCCGGGACCCGGTAACCGGCATCACAGGGCTGCGAGCAGAGCGGCGATCGGAGGCTCGGGCTGCAGGCTGATCGCAGGAACTAGATAAGGTGAGTCAGGCTGCTTTCTAATCCTTTTTTTTAACAGATCTGGCCACCAAGGGGGCTGCCAGGGGGGGGGGGGGGGCATCTGGCTGGCCCTTATGGGGGTGTGTGAACCCCTGGTGGGGGGTAAAATGTGCAGCTGGGGGGGAGGATAAAGTAAGAGGGGATACAATTTTATTTTATGTGTATAATTTTATACTGGGGGCAGATCTGGCTATAATGGTGGGGGCCCTAATCCAGGGTGCACCCGCTAATCCTGAGGGCGCATCTGGCTATAATGGGGGAACACTATTCCTGGGGACACATTTAGTTATAATGAGGGGCAGTAATCCTGGGGATACATCTGTCTATCTATACTGGGAGGTGCCAAACAGAGGACACATCGGGCTATACTGGGGGTGATTGATATTGGGGACACATCGGGCTATAGGGGGGGGCCTGATCCTCGGGACACATTTTGCTATCTATACTGGGGGACATAATACTGGTGACATGTTTTTATCTTCTGTGGCACTTTTTATTTTTAAACTGGAATTGATAAAAACTGAGCAAAAATGAATTTTTTTCATTTTTCCCCTCTTTTTCCCATTAAAATGCATAGAAATTTTTTTTTGTTGTATTGACAAAATACCCGCCAATGAAAGTGTAGTTTGTCCTGAAAAAAATGATACCTAGATCATTTAGGTGTCGTGAGTAGGGATAAAGTTATGGCTGATTAAAAAGGGACATAGCTAAAATGTCAAAATTGCTCTGGTCAATAAGGGGGAAACAAGGTCTGGATGCGAAGTGGTTAAGAACCCATGTCTGTTACAGCTAATTATTTTGACATGCTGTTTTACCTAAATGTATCCACAATTAATTTTTAAATCATTTGTCACGTTTGCCCACGATTTTAAGAGCTGTGGTTGAAATAGAGAGCCATAGATCCAACAAGCACATGTGTTTAAATATTGCTAGCCCTTGTCCTACAGACCAACACAAGAAGCAGTTTTGGCCAAATAACTATTTTATATTTGCAGTGAAAATGACGACAGGCATGTACTTTAAAAGATTCTGTGCTTCAAGTATATGTTGCTATAACTTCTTGCCAGATATAAAGGGACAAAACATTACCCAGTGCTGCTGCGCTGACTGGAGAAATGACTTTAATCTTCTGGCTGCTAGTAGGGCATAAAAGCATTTCCCAGTCTGTCGAGGACACGGCTTTATTCAACTGAGCACAAACCTGGCTTATATTTAAGCCATCCTGAGAATTGCCCATATCCAGCATCCTCACAGATAAGAGATGTAAACAAGTAATTTCACACTCTGTTACAGAGCAGGATTCATATTAAATCTTGATAGCTGTGTATTTTCACTTGGTCAATGTTCCTTCCTAGTTTTCTTGCCATGCTATTATATGCTGAGGTATACTTTCGGCCAACTATTTCTTCCCTTTGGAGAAATATGTTTGTAAGGTGTAATATGTATGTAATATGTATGTAAGGTGTGATTTGCTCCAGCTATGGAGGGGTGAGATCCTCACACAATCTTGTATAGCTCTCATTAACAGATGGTAGGAAGTGAGTTAAAGTGTCCGAATCAAATATAACCATTGGCTAACAATAGCCTATAGCTGGCAAAAGTACCTTTTGACTGATTCAATTCAATTAAAAAGGAAGCACCTTGTGCATCTATTTTGCAGGGAAAACATCATTTTCTAATATTGCTGGCAGTTGTAAAGACTCGATTCAATTGGTGCTGTCTGATGAAGGCTTTTTAAATGTAAAAAACAAGGGCAAATGAGAGCAAAATTCACCTGCTCTATCTAGGTAAAAATAAATGTACTGCTTATCTTTGGATACTGCCTTTTTGCACTGAGAGGATACCCGAAGTGACAGGTGACATGAAGAGATGGACGTGTATGTACATTGCTAATCCAGACTCTTTCAAGTCAGAACTTAGTCAGACTACAGCTCAACCCTCAATGATAAGGAATTACAGCTATAAAACTCTTTCCTTGTTGGAATGGGCTTCTGAGTGCAGGGATCAATGAAAAAGGTCAATAGTTCAGATATTTTTGATTGTGGGACACTGAAAGACTGTTATATCGGAATCATTTATTTCATCAAGTACGAAGCAAGTACAAAGGAAAGGAGTTGTACCCAGATTTAGTTTTAGCTCATACAGGTTCTGGAAGGAGGGGGGGGGGGGGTTGGTGGTGAGAGTAAGTGGGGAAAATATTCGAAAGCCAAGAGCCGAGGCTGCCATACTACGGCACCACCAGTCACACTTGGCAATCATCTGTTAACCCCAAGGAGACATCAGGGGGGAGGGGCGGGCTTGGAGGCAGCAGAGGAAGGCAAAGGTTCAGCAGTGATGGACCAGTTCTTCATGAAAGAAACTGGCGGTAATGGCTGATGCTGCTGAGGATCCCAATTGCTGATATCTGGCATCTAGCAGTGCTGACCAAGGTGTTCCAGTTCAAAAGGAGAAGTAGTGTTAATTTCTGTGGTGGGTCCCTAGTCCTGGGAAACATTCAGCAGGGCTGGTCAAGATAATCTGGCTGTCACAGAAACGTCCATTCGTAGAGGCGCTTACTTCCGGACTAGCAGCTGGCATCATGGAGTGGCTAAATCAAGGGGGTTTCTGTTACGGTGTAGCCGCAGCAGCCGATAGATGGAGCCGGCATCCAGTGAGGCCAGTGTCTTCCGACCTTGGTGGAGTCCTGACCGCCTGGGTAGCAGCAGTGGCCTGTACCTGCACAGACAATGGACTGAGGCAGCAAGGCAGAGAAAACTCCAGATCCCGAACTCCCCACAACCCGCACCAGCGCATCAGGCTGCACCGGGCCACACTGCACACCTTCAGGGGGGAAAACAAGGTGAATTGTTAGGAAAAAGGGACAAAAACAAGAAAGGGCAAGAATCCTGTGGCCGTGGCTGCCAACCATTTCCCTGAATGGCAGTGTAACAGTTTGAAACATATGAGACAATATATAATGATCTGCTCTGCTGTCTGCACAGGCAGGCAGCTTTTTGACCATTTAGGTCTGTATGCTGCAGGTCCCTGGAAAGGAGACCTGTCTTCATTCTGTAAGTTTCAGAGCTGCTGTTCTGCTGAGGGATTTGCATCCACTTGTCATGCAAATTGCTTATCTGCTTCCTTTGAAGGCTTGCAGTATAAATACCATGTCCTCTCAGAATTCCCTGCTGGTCATAAAGGTTTGGTTCTGCTGGACTTACCTTGAGTTTCAGCCCCTCTGCTGATTGTTTGCGAATATTCTAGTGTAGTTAATTATTGGGGAGTGCATCTTGCATTCTCTATAGTGCAGTCAGGCTTTGTATTATTTGTACTGTTTATTCCTGTGCTGTTTTGTCTGGTCCCTGCGATTGTACTGTCGCCTGCGGCGGCTGGCAGTAAATCGTTTGGTCTCGTTCCTAGATCGCATTTGCCCTGGCGGTAGAGGCGGTGGATCTCCTTTGTCTGTCTTGGAGTATAACCTTAGCTGCGGTTGCTACTGGTTACTCCTTTAGTCTGTCTTGTCTAGCACAAACGCTTGCTGTTGTCTGGTGGGAGGCAACCGATTAGCAAGTGTTCACGTTATTTGTCTGTCGTCATTGTTAGGTTCATGTGTTAGTTAGGGTTGGTACGTTTTGTCACTGTTGCGCTGTTCGTGCGCTGACCGTACCGTTAACGCGCTTGTCTCTGTTGCGCATATCGTGCGTTTAGGTAGTTTGTTTGTTATTTTCTTTGACGTTCAGATTGTGGTTCTTTGCTGTGTCTTCTCTACTCAGTCACGCTCTGTTTTATTCAGTCTTGTGTCTCTATTAGCAATCGCCATTCTGGCAATTGCTTTCTCACTTTGGTTTTCGCTGTTGTATGTCAACCATCGCCGGGTGGCGACTGGATTGATGGACATACATACATTCTGTCTCTGTGCTCACTCTCTCTCTAGGGGCTATCTTGCCCTGTATTGTTTCACATCGTACAATTTCCATATGTCACCTGTGGCAGTGCAGAGGGTTTATTCCTCTGCACTCTACAGCTCCATCTGCCGGTGGGAATTCCTCTCTACAGGTGCATTGCACCAAGGCTGGGTTCTGTTATTGAAACGCTTGTGGAGGATTTCCGCAGTGTCAGCGCACATCTTCTGCGCTGACCACGGAGATAATTCCCCATTCGTTACACAATACTAATAAACATTATTTTCCTAGCTGATATACAGAACAGAAAACTGCAAGATTCTAAAAAAAAGGTAATTTTTGGGAACAGAAGGATAGGTACAAATATTTATCTCTGTTTATTTTTACATTGGGTTTCCTTTAAGTGAGTTAATCTATGTAATCTATCAACAATAATACAGAAACATTTACAACAGTTATAAAGGAAGATGAAGTTAATAAGGGAGAGAGCTGGTTATGTTTGTACTTATGTCAGAGGTGTTTGGGAGTTTTCAATCTTGTATGATTATAAGACATGACTAAACACTTTTTCTAATGCAATCACCATCATTCCACCAGCCTCCATTGCATGCTGTCCATTACAGTGCCCCTATCACATGCCTCTATTCCATGTGACTCTATCACAGTCTTCTCTTTACAGTGTCCCTCATGATTGTGTTTCTCCATTGTAGTGTTCCCATTATACTGTTCAGCTATTATAGTGCTCACAGTTATAGAGCCTATTATCACATTGTTCTGTAATCACAGTACATTAATATTATAGTGTTTATGCATTACAGTATTCCCACATTATTGCATTCTCCTATTATAGTGCCCATATTAGCAATGGCAGAGGCAGACCTTAACTCCATATAGAGATCAATGTGGACAGAACATGCTATAAGCAATATATTTATCTATCCTCCAACTTTTATCTCCCACTGACTTGGGCTTGGGCAAGGTGCTCAAGGATCCAAGGAATGGGTACAAGGCTGCATAAGAACCCCTTACCCATCTCCAGGAATAGTTAGAGGCAATGAAGTCAAAATAAAATTAGTCATAACTAGTGATTCCCTTATTATAGGCAATAATGTCACATTTTCACATTGAGAATATTTACCAAAACATATGGGCATCAGAAAACTGATTTTCACCAAATCATTGAAGTCTTTGGACGTATGAAAACATTTCCACACAAATCAGTACATATGGAAAAATGTATGGGCATGCATGCAAAAACACATTTTTTCCAAATACATTGAAGCCAACGGGCATGAGAAAACACATTTTCAAGAAAGTACAAATTTTCATGAAAATATGTATATTTTGTTTTAGAAAACATTTTGTCACTGGCAAAAATGCAACTTTCAATGTGAAAATAACTTACTAACTCTCTAGTCATAACCCAAGATTAGAGATGGCTCGAACCTGCGATTTTAGGTACGCGAACCTCAAACGCGAACCTCCGCAAAAAGTTCGAACCGCAATAGACTTCAATGGGGAGGTGAACTTTGAAAACTAGAAACATTTATGCTGGCCACAAAAGTGATGGAAAAGATGTTTCAAGTGGTCTAACATTTGAGTTTTGCATGGATAAGAGGGATAGATGCCAAAAGCCCCCGAGAAAAATCTGGAGTTGACGCACAGCAGAATTTAAAGGGCAGAAATCACATTGCATGCTAAATTGGAGACCTAAAATGCTTTAAAACATCTTGCATGTGTATACATCAATCAGGTAGTGTAATTAGTGTACTGCTTCACACTGACAGACCAAACGCACTGTGTAACGCACCGCACACAGCTGTTCCGTATTTCGCGCCGTATAAGACGCTCCGGAATATAAGATGCACCCAGGTTTAGAGGGTAAAAAACAGGGAAAAAAAAATATAAACTAAACCTGGTGCGTCCATATTTCAGGAGTGTCTTATACATGACCTCCCCCAAATGGTGTCCTCCTGTGTACCTCATGTGCCCTCTTATCTCACCCTGTCTACCCTAAGTGTCTTGTGGTCTCCCCCCTGTGCCCTCTGGTCCCCCCGTGTCCTCTGGTCTCCCCCCTGTGCCTTCTGGTCCCCCCCCTGTAGTTACCCCCCTGTGGTCTCCCTTGTACCCTGTGGTTGCCCCCCTGTGTCCTCTGGTCCCCCCTGTGCCCTGTGGTTTCCCCTGTGTCCTCTGGTCCCCCCCTGTGCCCTGTGGTTGTCCTCTGGTCCCCTCCTGTCCCCTGCGGTTGCCCCCCTGTGTCCTCTGCCCCCCTGTGGTCACCCCCGTGTCCTCTGGTCCCCCCTGTGATTGCCCCCGTGTCCTCTTGTCCCCCCCCTGTACTCTGTGGTCCCCCTGTGTCCTCTGGTCCCCCTCCTGTGTCCTCTTGCCCCCCCTGTACCCTGTGGTCACCCCCCTGTGTCATCTGGTCCCCCCTGTGGTCGCCCCCCTGTGTCCTCTTGTCCCCTCTGTACCCTGTGGTCCACCTCCTGTGTCCTCCTGTCCCCTGTGGTCGCCCTGCTGTGTCCTCTTGCCCCCCCCCTCCCAGCATCCTCATGTGTCCCCGCTGGCCTGGCCTGCCCCTCGCTTATGTCTCCGGTCCCCCCCGCTTATGTCTCCGGGTCCCCTGAAGTCAGCGGCAGCGGCAGCTTACCTCCTCCATGTGTCCCCGCTGGCCTGGCCTGCCCCCCGCTGATGTCTCCGGTCCCCCCCGCTTATGTCTCCGGGTCCCCTGCAGTCAGCGGCGGCAGCAGCATTGATGACGCGTCATTAGAAGCCAGCACTAGAGGAAGCCGCACGGGGAAGCCGGATGTCTTCAATCGCCGCGGGCAAGATGGAGGAGGTAAGCTGCTGACGCTGACTGCAGGGGACCCGGAGACATAAGCGGGGGGGACCGAAGACATAAACGGGGGACAGGCCAGGCCAGCGGGGACACATGAGGACGCTGGGGGGACACAGGCAGGGAATCCCCGATGGCGTCGAGTCGGTGGGCCTTATCGGCGGGCGCGTGGAAGTCGGGGATTCCCTGCCTTTGCCGTATAAGACGCAGGGACTTTTTCTCCCCATTTTTGGGGGAGAAAAAGTGCGTCTTATACGGCGAAAAATAGGGTATATAGTAACTTGGGTTGAAAAAAGACATACGTTCATCGAGTTCAACCAGAGAGCAAAGTACACCAAACACCAGACTCCCTCATATATCCCTGTTGATCCAGAGGAAGACGAAAAACCCTTACAAGGCATGGTCCAATTATCCCCAAAAGAGAAAAAAATTCCTTCCCAACTCCAGATGGCAATCAGATGAAATCCCTGGATCAACATCATTGGGCATTCCTAGTAATTGTAGCCATGGATGTCTTTCAACGCAAGGAAAGCATTTAAGCCCCCTTTAAATGCAGGTATAGAATTTGCCATAACTACTTCCTGTGGTAATGCATTCCACATCTTAATCACTCTTACTGTAAAGAACACTTTCCTAAATAAATGGCTATAGTGTAGTGACGGCCGAGCTGGAGACTGTGACGAGAGTGGCTGGTGATGGTGGCTTTCCAGCCCGCATGGTCGCTGAGGTAGCTCAATGACAGAACAGTGACTGTCCAGCTGATCAAATTTGGTCTGTCCACAATTAAGCAACAACCTTATTATCTTGGGTGTGCCTCCTCCCCCCCCCCCCCCAGGACACTCATATAGCCTTCGGTCAGTGCTTCATTGTGATACGCAAGCCCCTTCACTGCGGCAAGGTAACAATCACGAAGGGGAATTGGCACATGTACATGCCTTTTGTCTTGTTGTTGCAGCTGCAGTGCAGCCAGAAAAATTAGGCAGGCATGTACAGGCACCAGAAAAATTATTATAGCGGCCCCTGCTAGCAGCATCCTTAAAAATCCAGGAATCTGCCTGGAGTCCTGGGCCCTGTTGGTGGTGGCGGAGAAGGCAGTCAAGCGGCCTGCAGGCAGAGATGCTGTGTGGGGAGTCTTGGGGCAGGCACTCACACGGCGTGCAGGCAGAGATGCTGTGTGTGGGGACTGACTTAGTCTTCAGGCAGGCCTGACCGTGCTTTGCAGATCACGTGGTCAGATGGACCCTTGACCCAATGCTGTGTGCCTGAGATGACACCACTTGCCTTTCAACATCATGGTACAGTTTGGGTATCACCTTTTTGGAGAAATAATTGCAGCCTGGTATCTTCCACTATAGTGTGTGGCTTTGCTTTTGTGTGCTGCTTTTCCTCAGGTGGTCATTCCATTGCAGTTTGTGCTTTGTCATCATGTGCCTTCGTCAGGAAGTTGTCCCTACGCGGGTCTTGGTCTTTGCATGGCTCAATTTTTGGTGGCAGAGAGTACAGATGGCATTGCTCTCATCTGAAGCAGACACACAAAAAAATATAAACACCGCTGAGCCCTGGGGTGATGGCACTTAGGTGGTGGTGGCTGACTGAGTGTTAAGTGTTGTGCCAGAATCAGAGCAGGAGGAGGAAGATATGTCACACTTCCGTGCGGAAGCTGAGGAAGATGAGGTGTTCTCTGTTAAATAGTCAACTACGTCCTGACAATCTTGGGGGTTGATGGCAAGCCCCTTCTGAACACTGTACTTTGGTCCAGGGCCGCACAAAATCACAACAGCACGACCTCGAACAGACCTGCTGGGTGGCCTGCCTCTGCCTGTTTTGCCCATATTGGGGGGGGGGGGGGGGGTGAAGTGAAAGGTATGTGCACTGGCTTGACTAATACAATGTGCCGTCACACAGGTGCAGTGAACAGGTATGCAGTGACTGGTATCAATACAATGTGCAGCTGTCACACACACAGGTATCGTGAACAGGTGCAGTGACTGGTGGTATATAACACTGCATGCGCTCACATAATTAGGTAGGTGCACTGAACAGGTAGGTATGCAGTGATTGGTATTACAAATGTGCAGCTGTCACACACACAGGTAACGTGAACAGGTGCAGTGACACTGCGTGTGCTCTCGTAGGTAGGTAGTTGCTCTGAACAGGTGGGTATGCAGTGATTGGTATTACAAATGTGCAGCTGTCTCACACACAAATACCGTATACAGATGCAGCGACTGACTGGTATATAACAGTGTGTGCGCTCACAAATGTGCAGCTGTCACACACACAGGTAGTCACTGAATGTGCTGGGCCTGGCAGTGGCACAGTGGGAATTACCAAGGGGCCAAGGTCCAGCAGCTAAGACTGACTGACAGGGCTGTATATGCAATACAAGTGTCTGTGACACACACACACACACACACACACACACACACACACACACACACACACACACACACACACACACAAATAGATCACAAGAACAACATTAACTCTCAAAAGAGCTTTGAAGGATGAGGAGTGCTTTTTAGCAATAAGTATCAGCAAGAAGGAGCAACCTAACAAGCCTAACACAAGAGGCTAACTAAGCTTTCCCTATGTCAGCAGGTTCTCTCCCTTCTCTAATTACTGCAGCCATACGAGTGAGTAAAAAGGCTGACGCTGCCTGCGTTTTATAAGGGGGGGAGGGGACTCCAGGAGGGAGTGTAGCCTGATTGGCTACCCTGTGTCTGCTGACTGTGATGTATAGGGTTAAAGTTGACCCTAATGATGTAGTATAGGGGGCGGCTCGAACTCGCATATAGTTTGCGGTTCACCGCGAACGCGAACCACCGAAGTTTGCATGAATAAGTTCGCGGTCGAACTGTTCGGGTCTGTCCCAGTCATTGTAAGGGTCTTTGTTAAATTTTGATAGAAGACCAATTAAAGGCAGTGAACTCAGGATTTCAGCCCCCTCTTAAGCTAAGTACCTAATGACACATCACGGCCAGATGGATCGGGGATCTCCTCCAGCAAACAATCATTTCCCGATCCATCTGCCTGTTGTTTACACAATTGCGGCAAAACCCGCGAAAGTCAATGAGGATCGGAAAGACCCTCGAAGGCTTAATTGGACATAACAGTGGGTGGCATGCATCATGCAACATCGTTTAATTCATTTTTGTTAAACAATGTTGTGTGATAAAATCATTTGTCGCGCAAAATCATTTGAAAAATCATTTATTGAGTATAAGCAATTAGAGTTAAGGGGCCCATACACTGCTCGATTTCAGCCATTGATCAATCAATTGGAAATCGATTCTATCAAATCTATCGATCAATCAATTTGCGGCCGATTTCGATCGATTTCGATTGATTTGATCTATCTGACAGGATGGAAGATCTAGGTCGATCTGCTGCTGGCAGATCGATGGCACATAGAGTTGCGTTGGATCTAATGGTCCACTAATGCATTTAGATAGATTTCCAATAGATTTCATTCTGAAATCTATTGGAAATCTTCTCCTAGTATGTGGCACACATCAGATAGATTCCTGTCAGATTCGACTTGACAGGCATCTGACAGAAATCTATCTGATGGATGACTCTGCTGCAAATCTATAAGTGTATGGCCACCTTTAGTATTCCCAGAGTATATTATGAGCTCTGCTATCATGGGACAAACCAGCCTTCCTGAGGGACAAGGGTTTACAAAGGCTAGGGAGGGGGTACAATTGCCCCCCAATACTCCTGAAGCAGCATCCTAATGGCTGAGCTCATATTTTAATGCACAAATGGATCAAACTTTGCAAATGCAACATAAACTTTAAATTAGCAATTAAATTACAGTATCCAACAATGTGTGTGCAATGCAAGACTGTTGGTCTATTTGCAGTGAGTTTTTTACTCTTTGAACTGAATCAATCTTCAGTCAGCAATACAATAAGGAAATATGTAAAAAAAAAAAAAAAAAGCGTACAAAGGCATTCCAAGTCCTCTTTAACATGGATTACAACAAGAAAGTTGGAAAGGACTTGTTAGTTGTATTATAAACCAACAGATCCTTAATAAAATCCACTACAGGAACATTTATGAAAGCAAAAAATTGATACCAGTTGCCTGTGAAACAGGTCTTTAAACCTGATGGTGAATTCTATGAGCTATATAAAGTGCTCTTTCATTTTCCAGCTCCTTTGACTCTAATAAATACTAGGAGGCAATATTAAAAATGACAGCTGTGGAGAAATATTGAGGCAGCTTATTAGCTGCTGAGCCATATAGCATGGGGGAAAAAAGGCACAGTAAGATCCTCGAGTATATGGAGTAAAAAAAAAGGATCCATATCTGAGAAATATCTTCAAGCAGGCAATGCATTCAGACAGCGGCCCAGAAGGTCACAGAACAAAGTGGCAACAGTATAATTGGAAATATACAGATGCTGACAATCCTAGAGGCCTCATTATCATACAACCAGCTGGTTCAGTTACAAGGACATGTGAGGAAATGGTACTGAGGAGAAATTAAGAGATCTGACACATGACAGACGGAGACTTGAGGATATATGTGAATCCCTCCAAGTCATGAGCAGGAATCACTCTATGTGTAAACAAAGAACAGATTCAGGCTATTGACAAAGCCAAAAACATGCCATATGGTACAAACTTCCCTAAAGGTCCTCACAGAATAATTCTTTCTGCTTGCCCATATGTATTCAAAAGGGTATCCATCTAAAATAATCACAAATCCACTGTACACATATTCATGTTATAAAAAAAAGTTAGGATAAAGAAAGTTTATAGTTTCTTTCTCAAGTAAAGGTTGGTTTGCGTTAAAACAGAAGGAATTTACAATAATTCAGCTTAAAGAGGAACTCCAGTGAAAATAATGTATTAAAAAAGTGCTTCATTTTTACAATAATTATGTATACATGATTTAGTCAGTGTTTGCCCATTGTAAAATATTTTAAATCCCTGATTTATAGTCTGACATTTATCACATGGTGACATTTTTACTGCTGGCAAGTGATGTAGCTGCTGCTTGCTGTTTTGGCAGTTGGAAACAGCTCTAAACAGCTATTTCCCACAATGCAACAGGGTTCACAGACAGGAAACTGCCAAGAGTATGTACTCAGAATTTCTTTGTGGGAGGGGTTTCAACACAAAATCAGCCATACACCACCCCCTGATGGTGTGTTTGTGAAAAGGAATAGATTTCTCATGTAAAAGGGGGTATCAGCTACTGATTGGGATGAAGTTCAATTCTTGGTCAGAGTTTCTCTTTAAGTGAACATCTGTGGTTACCCACAATGCACTGCTACTGAATATACAAATTATCTCCTTATGCCCCTAAAAGCCAGGCTAACTGCCAGAACTGCTGGTGTGTAGCAAGCCTATAGCTGTAAATTTTACACAGTCACATCAACCCCACATGCAGTAATTCCTTCTGTTTTAAGAAGGCAAACAAACCTAAGGATTGCTTTTTAGTAGGAGGGCTTTTTGGTCTCTTTTAGTCCTCTATACTCTCCTTGTGGTTTTGGGTCACCCAGAGCTGCTTGTTACTGTGTTTCTCAAGTATACAGAATCAAATGTCTGCAACTGAGCCCAAGGTCCAATGCCCCAAGACACCTGAATTTTAATCTTAATTTCCTGCAGGAATCAGAATCAGCCCTGCGCTCAATAACACCAGTAACCCAATATAGTGGAGTATGGTTAGTGGATCTAGGCCGGAGAATATTTAAACATAAAAATGTAATGCTCATCAGTCTGGGTTGCTGTGAAAAGCGACCACTAAAATTTGCTTGTGTGGATTTATCGCTTGTGGGGAAGTTGGGAAGTACTACTTGTGGGAAAGTGGGGAAGTACCGCTTGTGGGGAAGTACTACTTGTGGGGAATTTCGGAAGTACCGCTTTTGGGTAAGTGGGGAAGTACCGCTTGTGGGGAAATTCAGAAGTACCGCTTTTGGGGAAGTGGGGAAGTACTGCCCCCACTCAGCCTTGTGAGTAATTGATGGTTGCTTATGGGGAAGTTGGGAAGTACCACTTGTGGGGAAGTACTGCTTGTGGGGAAGTTGGGAAGTACCGCTTGTGGGGGAGTACCGTCCCCACTCAGCCTTGTGAGTAATAGGTGGTTGCTGCTCCAAAAGGGTAAACCTTATAATGAAGTCATAAAATTAAAACCACCAAACAGGGATAACTATGACTGAAAGAAAGAAATAGCTGGAGGCACCTCAAAATCTTAAAACAATTTAATAATTGTTAATAAATGACTGATGGTACATGCTAGCCTACCTTCAAAGGAGCTCCAATACTCAACCTATCTGGCACTGTACTGACCTGATGAAGCAACCTTGAGCGCGTACATCAAAAAAGGGCGTCGGGAAAAAAGGGCGCGTGGTGTAAACGATAAACAATATTATCGTTTATTGAAATATTTTGTAGAATTTCGTTTAGAAATAGTGTTTTAAGAATTTATAAATCACTAAATAATGTGTATGAGATCGGCAATTCTTAAAACGTTAATCTTCCGTATTTGTAAACTGAAACTTATATTTACGTTTGTTAAAACCCTCCCTGTACCTATCCCTAACCCCTAGACCCCCTGTTGGTGCCTAAACCTAAGACCCCCCTGTTGGTGCCTAAACCTAAGACCCCCCTGTTGGTGCCTAAACCTAAGACCCCCCTGTTGGTGCCTAAACCTAAGACCCCCCAGTTGGTGCCTAAACCTAAGACCCCCCTGTTGGTGCCTAAACCTAAGACCCCCCTGTTGGTGCCTAAACCTACGACCCCCCAGTTGGTGCCTAAACCTAAGACCCCCTGTTGGTGCCTAAACCTAAGACCCCCCTGTTGGTGCCTAAACCTAAGACACCCCAGTTGGTTCCTAAACCTAAGACCCCCCTGTTGGTGCCTAAACCTAAGACCCCCCTGTTGGTGCCTAAACCTAAGACCCCCTATGGATAATAATGTTTTACAGACATTAATAAATAAAAAATGTAAATAAAAAAATGTAATTAATTTTTTTGGGCGAAAAATGTTTTAGAAATGTTTTAGAAATAGTGATTTAGTATCTTTATAAACGTTATTCGTCACGGGCTCATTTTGTAAAGTTAAATCATCACAAACATAGTTATAAATCCTTAAAAATCTCCGGGCGCCGTTTGTTAAAACGTTAATAATCTCCGGCGCCTTTTTTTCCCTGTTCGGCGCCCGGTAAACGATATTTATAATAGGAGTGAATGGGGCGCCCTTTTTGTCCACTTGTCTCATGCGCCCAAATCTCCTGCTTCCACCTTGAGCTGTGAAACACATTTTCCCCTTTGCTTTCTCTTTGAAATTATACATGCATCATCTTCAGGAAAGTAGTCCAAACACATGGTATTCACATTTAAACGGATTTTAAATTGTTTTCTAGACAATCAAATGCATGTCCATTACCCTGGGAAAGTGCAGTAAGGGATTATTCGCACTGAGTGAGTTGTAGGGAGTTTTGACTCACTGCACATAGACTTATCATTCACACTACAGCAGTGAGTTGCTGTGCAGTGCATTTCAACTCGTTGGGAGTTAAACCTCATGGAAATGCATGGAAATGCACAGCAACTCACAAACGTATTCACGTTTTTTATTCATCCATTTTCATGCATTCAACTCACTGACTAGAGTAAATGAGCCCTTAGGGCCCTTTTCCACTAGCAGTCGCTAGCGTTCACGCTGAATGCTAGCGATTGCTGAATCGAAAAGCTAAAAAATTACCGTCGATTTCCCGACGTTTGCGGCCGCGATTTTGCTATGCTATGCACTGCATAGCAAAATCGCGGCAAATATCGCTCCGCCGCGCGTTCACGTTCCTGTAAAAAACGAATCGCGGTAGTGGAAATGACCTACCGCGATTCCTATGTTAAAAAGCAAACCGTAGCGAGGGCCCTTTTCCACTAGCGCGTTTGCACTGGCTGAATCGGAAAGTCGCAAACCGCTAGCGATTTTACAATCGCTACGGTTTGCTTTTTAACATAGGAATCGCAGTAGGTCATTTCCACTACCGCGATTCATTTTTTACAGGAACGCGAATGCCCGGCAGAGCGATATTTGCCACGATTTTGCTATGCAGTGCATAGCATAGCAAAATCGTGGCCGCAAACGCCTGGAAATCGCCGGTAATTTTTTAGCTTTTTGATTCAGCAATCGCTAGCGTTCAGCGTGAACGCTAGCGACTGCTAGTGGAAAAGGGCCCTCAGAGTTGCTGTAGAATTTATATAATCATTTTGCAGGATAATCGGTAACTGAAAAACCAGCTTCATCTGGATTTGTTGATTCAAAAAAATATTTAGGTCTGGGTATACTGACTCTGGACATGGTCACTTTAGGATCAGGATCCTGGCACAATAACTTTTACTTGACCCCTAAAAAGTCTTGGAAATTGGCTGTACAGGGTGGAAGGAGGTGCCCCAATGTTGAAGAATTATATATTGGGTATATAGGCTCAATAGCTATGAATCCGTGCTGCTGCGTGCAAAGACACTAGTTTATTGACCTTAGGAAGGGAGCGAATCCTGAGAAACATGTTGTCTTATAAACTCTATGTAGGAAAACAGAGACGCCAAAAGAATAAAACCACAATGATAAAAAGGTTAAAATGCTAAGGAGGCAGTGGTGGACTTACCTCCTGCAAGCAGACACTGCAAACTGTCTATTTAGATAGATACAAATTTTATTGGCATACTCCAAAGGGGGTTGCAATGCGTTTCACAGGTATAAATCCACTTCCTCAGGCAATAAAATATAGGAGCACACAACAGTAACATGTCCAGGTGACACCAGCGCCTCTGTTGTCTTATAAATGGTGTTCAATAAATATTTTTTAAAGCTCCATATTGAGGTAAGACTGTTTTTTATTACCATTACCCTATTCTTCAACATTGGGGCGCTAAACTCAATACTGCAGATATCCTGTTGTCCACATTTTGTTTGCCCAATGAAGCGGGTTTGACCTGCGAAACGCGTTGCACTGTATTTTGGGGTACCGTATAATAAATGTATTGATTTATATGAAGACAGGATCTCGTGTCTGCTTTTGGGAGGCAAGCCCACCACTTCCTCCAAGCAATTTTTTAAGTTTTTAATTAATTTTTATCCTGCTGGCGCCTCTGTTCCATATACAAGTACACTGTGTCCACTCCCGGTGGAGGGGAGTGTTACCCCCTTTTTCTTTACTACAGAGAGCGACTTCTTAACCACTTGAGGACCCACCCTTTACCCCCCCTTAAGGACCAGCGCTCTTTTTTGTGATCTGTGCTGGGTGGGCTCTGCAGCCCCCAGCACAGATCAGGTTTCATGCAGAGCGATCAGATCGCCCCCCTTTTTTCCCCCCTATGGGGATGGTGTGCAGGGGGGGTCTGATCGCTCTGGTGGGCAGGCTAGTTGCGGGGGGGAGGGGCACCTCAAAGCCCCCCTCCGCGGCGAAATTCCCCCCTCCCTCTCCTACCTGCTCATCCCCGGTGATCGGGGCTGCACAGGACGCTATCCGTCCTGTGCAGCCAGTGACAGGACGTCCCCTGTCACATGGCGGCGATCCCCAGCCGCTGATTGGCCGGGGATCGCCGATCTGCCTTACGGCGCTGCTGCGCAGCAGCGCCGTACAATGTAAACAAAAGCGGATTATTTCCGCTTGTGTTTACATTTAGCCTGCGAGCCGCCATCGGCGGCCCGCAGGCTATTCACGGAGCCCCCCGCCGTGAATTGACAGGAAGAAGGTGCTCGCGCGAGCGGCTGCTTCCTGATTAATCAGCCTGCAGCTGGCGACGCAGTACTGCGTCGCTGGTCCTGCAGCTGCCACTTTGCCGACGCACGGTATAAGCGTGCGGTCGGCAAGTGGTTAATCCTGAGTGAGGACGGGTCTAATCTCCTCTCCTGCCTATACAGTGGTTGCCTAAGTGGTAACCCATGTTTGTGAGTATACATTTTCTCACGAAACTACTTACCTGTTGTCTTAACATACTACACTGTATTGGGCTCTCAGTTCTCCTCCTTAGTTAGGCTGTTAGGCTTTTTAGCTTGCTCCTTGCTGATACTTATTGCTAAGAAGCACCCGAAAGCAACTCTTTTGAGAGCTATTGTTCTTTTGAAGTGTTTTTTTTTGTGTGTGTGTGTGTGTCCCACTGACACTTGCATATACAGCCCTGTCAGTCGCAGCTGGCCCTTGGTAATTGCTATACTGTGCAAGGCCCAGTACGTTCAGTGACTACCTTTTCACTGCACCTGTGTGGGACAGCTGCATATTTGTAATATTTGTCACTGCATACATGTTCATGTTTACTGCACCTGAGTGACAGCACACAGCACACAGTGTTATATATACCAGTCACTGCATACCTGTTCACAGTACCTGTGTGTGTGACTACTGCACATTGTATTGATACCAGTCACTGCATACCTGTTCAGTGCACCTACATGACAGCACGCAGTGTTATATTATATACCAGTCACTGCATACCTGTTTACGGTACCTGTGTGTGTGACAGCTGCACATTTGTAATACCAGTCACTGCATAACTGTTCACTGCACCTGTGTGTGAGACAGCTGCTCATTTGTAATACCAGTCACTACATACCTGTTCAGTGCACCTGTGTGACAGCATGCAGTGTTATATACCAGTCACTGCATATCTGTTCACTGCACCTGTATGACTGCACATTGTTATACCAGCAGTCACTGAATACCTTTCACTGCATCTGTCACTGCACATTGTATTATACCTGGGAGTCAGTGCATACCTTTCACTTGAATGGATGGCAGACTTGCCCTCCATAACAAATTCTCGTTAAAGGCAAGTGGTGTAATCTGTGGCACACAGCATTGGGTCAAGGGTCCATCTGACCACAGATGCCTGGTCTGCAAAGCACGGTCAGGGCAGGTACATTACTTATACAGCATATTGGGTCCTTCCTTGCATGTGTGGTGGTAGCCGTTTCTCAGGCTCCCACTCCGGACTGGAATCGAACCCTGATTCCCCAGGCATTACCCGTGGTCACCATGGTGCAGCAAGTACCAAAGAGAGTTGACCACACAGTTGAATTAATGGCAGACTTGCCCTCTATAAAAGATTCCCGTTAAAGGATTTCTATTTCAAAATTTTTATTGAAAATTTTCAAGTTTACATAGCGTATAGACTGTGCAAGGAGGACTTGCATATCACATCAGTTGTGTCTGGCTATAACATATTTCGTCTGGTTTACCAGGATAGTCTCAAATTGTCCATCGTTAGTCGGTTCCAGTGGTACTTCAGTTAACATCTTGACTGTAATCATAAGCCCGTTAAAGGATTTAAATCAAGTGTACTCATCATTATACAGGGCCTTGAAAGAGGGACTTGCGTTCCGTGCTTGCTGCCTTCCTTGGATGTGTGGTGGTAGCAGTTTCTCAGGCTCCCACTCCGGACCGGAATTGAACCTTAATTCCCTGGCTGTACCCTTTCTTTAACAATGGTAGAGAAAGAACCATTGACAGTCTGAGCAGCGATGAACTACCAGACTACTGGGTGCGCAGGCTTGACCTGTGGCCAGAGCTGTCACAATTTGCCATCCAACTTCTGGCTTGCCCTGCCTCAAGCGTCCTGTCAGAAAGGACCTTCAGCGCAGCTGGAGGCATTGTCAGTGAGAAGAGAAGTCGCCAAGGTCAAAAAAAGTGTTCAGTACCTCACCTTCATTAAAATGAATGACGCATGGATCCCGGAGGGCTACTGCCTGCACAAAGACTAAGTCAATCCCCACACACACAGCATCTCTGCCTCCACGCCGTGTGACTGCCTGCCCCAAGACTAAGTCGGTCCCTACACAGCATCTCTGCCTTCTCCGCCACCACCAACAGGGTTCAGGACTCTAGGCGGATTCCTGAATTTTTAAGGCTGCTGCTAGCAGCGGCCGCTAACAAAACCAATAACAATTTTTTTATGGTGTGTGTACATGCCTGCCTAATTTTTCGGGCTGCACAGCAGCTGCAACAACAAAACAAAAGGCATGTACATGTGTCAATTCCCCTTCATGATCGTTACCTTGCCGTGGTGAAGGGGCTTGCGTATCACAATGAAGCAATGACCGTCGGCTATATGAGTGTGTCGGGGGCACACCCAAGATAATAAGGTAGTTGCTTTATTGTGGACAGACCAAATTCGATCAGCTGGACAGTCACTGTTGTTCTATCATTGAGCTACCTTAGCCCGGTGACCATATGGGCTTGAAAACCGCTATCGCCTGCACTCTCGCCATGGCGCGCACCAGTCCAGCACGACCGTTACTACACAAACAGCTGTTTGCGATGCGTTACACAGTGAGTTTGGTCTGTCAGTGTGAAGCAGTAAACTAATTACACTACCTGATTGATGTATATGTTACGGCCAGAACCCGAAGTTTGGCCAGAACTAGAAGTGGCCGGCCACTTCGGGTTCTGGCCGGCCAATGTGCGAACTGGCCGCTGCGCTGCGGCCAATGTGAGAAATGCAACAATTCCTGTAAAGTTAATGGGATGTTGTGGCCGCAGCGCAGCGGGCAAATGTATCACACATCTTTACTTTATTCAATGACATTAAGCCGACCGGCTTTTTCCCCGCTTTCTCTCTTCCCCTCGCCTCTCTCTCCTCCCCTCGCCTCTCTCTCTTCCTTCTCTTATGGGCAGCCGGGCGGGGGACACGCGTGTCCAGGAGAGTCGTTCGTCGCGGCAGGAGAGCAGAGCGGGGAGGCTGCAGACATCGCTTCTGCCAGCACCCGCTCTGCAAGAACGGCAGGATTCCCCTGCCGCGACGAACGACTCCGGAGGGACACGCGTGTCCCCCGCCCGGCTGCCCATAAGAGAAGAAGAGAGAGAGGCGGGGGGAGGAGAGAGAGGCGGGGGGGGGGGGGGGAGGAGAGAGGCAGAGAAAAAGCCGGGCGGCTTAATGTCATTGAATAAAGTAAAGATGTGTGATACATTTGCCCGCTGCGCTGCGGCCACAACATCCCATTAACCTTACAGGAATTGTTGCATTTCTCACATTGGCCGCAGCGCAGCGGCCAGTTCGCACATTGGCCGGCCAGAACCCGAAGTGGCCGGCCACTTCTAGTTCTGGCCAAACTTCGGGTTCTGGCCGTAACATATACACATCCAAGATGTTTTAAAGCAGTTTAGGCCTCCAATTTAGCATGCAATGTGATTTCTGCCCTTAAAATGCTGCTGTGAATCAAATCTTTATTTTTCCCCGGGACTTTTGGCGTGTATCCCACTCTTCCATGCCCCCCTCCAGGTGTTAGACCCCTTGAAACATCTTTTCCATCACTTTTGTGGCCAGCATAAATGTTTGTAGTTTTCAAAGTGCACCTCTCCAATGAAGTCTATTGCGCGCAAACCCGAACTTTTGCGGAAGTTCGTGTTCGAGGTTCGCGAACCTAAAATCAGAGGTTCGAGCCATCTCTCCTTGCCATTGCACGAAGATTACCGGCAAATCCTATTGCCAGCTTCACTCGTGCCATGGCCGAACATTAGGAAGCATTACTCAGGCGAAAGCCTGAGCGATGCTCTTTTTCTGGGTGATGGGGAGCGAGGTTTTTCACTGTGGTGCTTCTGTCCTTCAGCACCACGGCCTCGCTCCCCACACATGCGCACACCCGCCGAACATCCGTCGCCATCTTCTGCCGCTGCATCTGGGAGAATAAGAAGAACCCTAGAGCCCCCCCCCATGTAGCCAAAGCCAATTATTCTTTCTGCTGATTGGATGATGCGCTGCAGTCTCACTTTTTCTCGTACGGAACATGAGCTGAACCAGACAGTCATAGATGATGTCATGATGGATTCAATGATCACAGTAAAGAACTGCACCACTCATTTTTGTAGTAGGCCAAACTTTTTAGTTAAACTGGGTGGAAGGAAGCATCCTTATTGTATGACTAGAGGACATTTGGCCATACAATGACTAAGGAACAATCTTACCACAATTTGGAGGTTTAGAAGATTTATTAGACATAAAAACGCTCTTTGTGTCTTTTAAACCTCTAAATTGTGGTAAGACTGTTCCTTAGTCATTGTATGACACATTTACAATATATCCATACAATTAGGGTGCCTCCTCTCACCCAGTTTAGTGTAGAATGTATTTGATATATTTGCAAATTATATACCAGAGTGAATTTAGCATTCTAATTTTTCTCCGGTGTTAAATTGTCTCATCCATCCAAGCAGCTGAAGTCTGATTCTGCATATTTTTAGACTGTTACACGGTGCTAAAATGAGAGTTTTTTTCTAACTTGTGGGAAATGTGTGTACAGGCTAGAGAAAAGAAGTGACAGAGATGACAAAACTGTGCGCTATCAGCGAAATCCCCTAAAGCTATGACTATGGTGCAGCATTTTGAAGTCTGGCAGATTAATCAACACCTTTTAGCACAGCTCCATACTTTTAGAACAGAGGAATAGCACAAATGGAAAAGGTGACATAGAGATTTTAAACTTTGGAAGAACCAAAAACAGACATCCAAGAAATGTTATACTGCATTGGTAATCTTTCTGAGCATTTAAAACTATATAAAATAAAGATGTGAAAGTGTGTGTGTGTGTGTGTGTGTGTGTGTGTGTGTGTGTGTGTGTGTGTGTGTGTGTGTGTGTGTGTGTGTGTGTGTGTGTGTGTGTGTGTGTGTGTGTGTGTGTGTATTGATACTGCTATTCCTGTGTATTCAGTCAGTAAGATGAAGGAGGAGCTTTGCCAATACTGTGTTGTCCAGCTGCAAGTTAGCTATACTTGATGTGTCATGTTGTTTGGCTATCTAAATCAAAGCACTGATTGGAAATAATTACCAATATTATGACATTTAATTAACATTATTATTGTTTAGTATATAGCAGTCACATCTTTCTCAGCGCTGTACAGAGTGTATTGTCTTGTCATTTAACTGTCCCTCAGAGGGGCCCACAGTCGAATCCTTACCCAGTCATATGTCTATATTGTGTACTGTATTGTCTAGGGCCAATTTTAGGTGGATGTCAAATAACTTCTCTATATGTTTTTGGGATGAAACCAGAGTGCCCGGAGGAAACCCACACAGACGCAGGGAAAACAAACAAACTCTGTGCAGATAGTGCTCTGGCTGCAATCCAAGCCAGGGACCCAGTACTGCAAGGCAAGAGTGCTAACCACTATGCCCCATAGGCCATATTTCAACTTCAAAGCTACATGATGCTCAACTTCGAAATTCATGTCCAATATTCTTTTGGAGACTAGCATTCCCCATCTACCCAACTCATCAGGTAAAGGTCTTCTATAAGCAAAATATCTTGGTGTATACCCTATTTTAATATGAAGCCATGTAAGCTGTTGCACTTTTAAGGAATATGACAGTCCTGGACACACATTCCCTAAGTGAATAATGCAGCACCACTCCTCCAGTATATAGAATGTACAGCCTAGCCCATTGCTTTTAATAATAGGTATTTCCCAGTGCAGTTTCTAGGCTAAACTGCACCCAGGGCGAGAGTGTAAAAATTGCGCCCCTCCCCCAGGTCCCCCAGTATAGGTAGCCAGGCATAGGTGAGCCAGTATAGTTGCCCCCGGTATAGGTTAGCCAGGTAGGTGCCTCCAGTATAGGTAGCCAGTATAGTTGCCCCCAGTATAGGTTAGATAGGCAGGCGCCCCTGGTATAGGTTAGTTAGGTAGGTGCCTGCAATATAGGTAGCCAGTATAGTTGCCACCTGTATAGGCTAACTAGGTAGGTAGGTGCCCCCAATACAGATTAGATAGGTAAGTGCCCCCAATACAGGTTAGATAAGTAAGTGCCCCCAGTATAGGTTTGATAGGTATGTGCCCCCCAGTATAGGTTAGTTAGGTAGGTGCCTGCAATATAGGTAGCCAGTATAGTTGCCACCTGTATAGGCTAACTAGGTAGGTAGGTGCCCCCAATACAGGTTAGATAGGTAAGTACCCCCAATACAGGTTAGATAAGTAAGTGCCCCCAGTATAGGTTTGATAGGTATGTGCCCCCCAGTATAGGTTAGATAGGTAGGTGCCTGCAATATAGGTAACCAGTATAGTTGCCACCTGTATAGGCTAAGTAGGTAGGTGCCCCCAGTATAGGTTAGATAGGTAGGTGCCCCCAGTATAGGTTAGATAGGTAGGTGCCCCCCAGTATAGGTTAGATAGGTAGGTGCCCCCCAGTATAGGTTAGATAGGTAGGTGCCCCCCAGTATAGGTTAGATTAGGTAGGTGCCCCCCAGTAAAGGTTAGATTAGGTAGCTGCCCCCCAGTAAAGGTTAGATTAGGTAGGTGCCCCCCGTATAGGTTTCATTAGGTAGGTGCCCCCCAGTATAGGTTAGATTAGGTAGCTGCCCCCCAGTATAGGTGAGATAGGTAGCTGCCCCCCAGTATAGGTTAGATAAAAATAATAACAATAACATTTGTAAAGCGCTTTTCTCCCATAGGACTCAAAGTGCATAGCTGTGTCTCAGATTAATACAGGGTTGCAGGCTGGGTTGTGTTACAGAGGAGATAGTCAGATGTTCATGAATGCCAGACTGAAGAGGTAGGTTTTCAGTTTAGACTTAAATGCATCCA